>NW_022196911.1:65849959-65859861 GCF_008632895.1 Mastomys coucha | reverse complement strand
GAGAGAGAGAGAGAGAGAGAGAGAGATTGCACAGATACAGGTAGAAGAAAGAAGTTAGAAATGAGGCAGAAGCCGGGCAGTGATGGCACACACCTTTAATCCCAGCACTTGGGAGGCAGAGACAGGTGGATTTCTTAGTTGGAGGCTAACCTGGTCCATAGAGTAAGTCCCAGGACAGCCACAGCTACACTGAGAAACCCTGTCTTCGAAAAAAAAAAAAAAAAAGTGAGACAGAGAAGGTGAGGATGGGTGTCCAGGCAGGGAGCACATAAGACAACACTCATCTCCAAGAAGAGGCATGGGTCTTTTCTACACTTTTATTTATGAAATGCATGATGAACTGGTACAAAGTTAGTGTCTGTCAGCAGGCTGGCGGAGGCAGTTACGGTGTCTTCCCCACCACCATTGGTGGAGACTGCAGTCACAGTGGCTCCACACTCACTCCATCTTTGCAGCAGTGGGCTGGGAGAGGCCTTGGGGCATGGAGGGGGTTGTTCAAGGGCAGGAGGAAGAGTGAGATGAAGAAGTCCCAGGGCAGGAGTCCCTTTCCTGGGAGAAAAGGCTTGCCCTCAGGCCTCCTCGAAGGGCTAGGGTTCTATGGTGTAGTGGTTTGAACATGGTGGCAGGAAGGCAAACCTCTCTAGAACTCTCTCCTGCCTCCCCAGGCCAGGCTTGGGAGTGCTCCTTTTGGCTACTTCTCAAGTAAAGGTCCTCTGTGATTCTCTAGGAGTCCTCAGAGATGTCCTCCCCAAGGATCGAAGGGCACCGCCCTCAGAACTCAGGGTTTGGGGCAAGGATCCAGGCACGATGGGGCCCAACGGCTGCCGCTGAGCGGAAGCCTCAGCTATGTCCACACTTCTAAAGGTATCATCCCCTCTTTGCTCCCCAGCGGGGGCAACAAAGACTCGTCCTCCAGAAACTTGAGGGGAAAGTGAACTAGGTGGCCCTGGATGTGGGCAAGCTCTGACTGAGCCAGGGAAGGGCTGACTGTAGCCAAGGATTCCACAGCCACGTACTCCCGGAGAGCCCGCAGGGAACGGGTAGCATTGGACGGCAGGCAGCGGAAGATCTGGGGTGGGAGAGAGGACATGAGGGAAGGAAGGGTTAGGATCATTACGTCCCCTGGACTCTGAGCTGCCTGGGCTGCTCATTCCCTGTACCACCTCTCAGTAGCCCTGGGCTACCGAATCCTAATAGAAAATGCTCCCCAGTCCCCTATCTCCCTTCCTCGAAGGGCAACCCATCGGTTCCTCAGTTCCCTTCCTGGCAGCTTCGACCTGCTCATAGATGGTGGCATTGTTCTCCGCTGTTTCTTGCCATAGCTGGAAGAAGTCATCACAGACAGGGTCTCGGAGATCCAGGTCTGGCCGAGCATCTGCCCCAAGAATCACACTATGGAAGAATGGTCCCAATGGGTCAAATTAAGATCCTTAAAGAATCTGAACACTTGGTACTTCAAAACAGATGTGATAAACAGGAACAGTAAGTGTCATCAAACCTGTTGGAGCTTTGATTTATCTTTATTTTGATTTTTTGTTTGTTTTTTGCCTTTTTTTTTTTTTGGAGACAGAATTTCTCTGTGTAAGCCCTGGTTGTCCTAGAACAGCTCTGTAGGCCAGGCTGGCTTTGAACCAGGGATCTGCTTGCCTCTGGCTCCCAAGTACTGGGATCATGCACCACTGTTGCTGCTGCTGCTGCCGCCGCCGCCACCACCCACCCCTTACTTTGATGTTTTAAAAAACAATTACTTTAGTTGGGCATGATAATTTGTGTCTATAATCCCAGCACTTGGAAGCCAGAGGCAGGAGGATCCGAGTTCAAGGTGAGCCTCTGCTACATGGCAACTTCTTGTTTCAAAAATATAAAACCATGCAACATTTTTTTTTCTTAGTGCTGAAGAGATGGCTCAGCAGTTAAGAGCACTGGCTGCTCTTCCAGAGGTCCTGAGTTTAGTTCCCAGCAACCACATGGTGGCTCACAACCATCTGTAATGGGATCTGATGCCCTCTTCTGGTGTGTCTGAAGACAGCTACAGTATGTATTCATATAAATAAAATAAGTATACATTAAAGTTTGTTTTTTTTTTCTTTTTGTGTGTGTTCCTAGTTGGCTGATATCGTTTTTTACTTTTTATTTTTTTAGTTGGCTGATACCTTAACTGAATTAGTCTGGGAAGAAATCTAATACCAGATCTAGGAAACCCTCACATATAGCTCAAAAGGCAGCCCCTCCCAATGCCTCCACATCCACCCACACTCCCCAACTCCTACCTGAAACAGTGCTTCCTCAAACTCAAGGCAAATCTGCCTGCCTGGTACTCCACCCCATCCATGAGGGATGATTCCATTTCGGTGTCCTCAATCAGTATGGCTAGCTCACTATCACGCTTCCCCAGCAAGCTCCTGTCATTGATGTTCGCAGAACCTGGGTTCAAAGGCACATTGTCTGCTTGGGCCAAGGTGGGGTCTTCCCATCTCCTCATCACCTTTACCAGAGCACTAGCCTGATGCTCCTCCAGTGAGCTCCAGCTGCAACTCTGTATCGCCCACCCTCTGACCCTCCCAGACCCTCTCTCGACATAAGACCTGCAGCAGCACTGACCAATGATGACTGTTCTGTCATCTGCAATGAGCATCTTGCTGTGGATGTAGATGAGCTCAGAGATCGGGTGCCCGCCCAGTTCTCCATGTGTGCGAAGCCCACAGATGGACATGTAATCCCGCCAGGCTGTCCCCACTGTACATGAGAGATGGGGGAGGAGCAGTGAAGGGAGAGGTGTCCTCGGTGAGCAGATGGGGCTCCATCCCACCTCTCATTCAGCAGTGAAAAGACAACTGTAGTCTGAATAGCATGCAAGAATGACAGTTTCCTTCCCCAGCTCCCGGGACTCCAGCTACCCAAGCTGCCTCCCTGCCAGGGGTCCAGGGATTGAGCCCCCAGCACTCACTGGCTGCTTTGAGACGATGTAAGATTGAATATTCCCCACGACACAGGGTCCTGAGAGAAAAGAAAGAGTGAAGGAGGCAGAGGCTGGAGGAGGAGGAGGAGGAGGAGGAGCAGGGGAAGAGCTAGGAGAGTCAGACCTAAAGTTCCCGTAGGAAGGGATCAGGATAGGGTGGCAAGGGTGCTGGTGTGATGGGGCCAGGAAGGGTGAATCTGGCTGGCAGGGAGTGGGTCACCTGTAGGTGAAGTGCAGAATAGCCTGGATGGAGTTACCACCCCCTGTGGAGATGTCCCCCTCAAAGCCAGGGAGCAGGGGCAGAAGCAAGTAGACCCGGAAACACTGGCCCTGTCTGGGAGACAAATAGAAGTGAGCTAGTTCCCCCCCCCCAACAAACTCCACCCCTCCATCTGGGCTTAACCAATGCCCCACCCCTCCCCCTTCCACCTTCCTCACCCCTACCCCCTCCACCTTCCTTACTCATGAGCCTTCAGGATTCTGTCCACAATCTCATCGCCCACCTTGTTCAGAACCGTACGTCCATCTGAGCAGCTAATGAAGAACTGATTCTGGGGCAGGGATCAAAGAGAGAGACATCAGCATCCCGGCTCTGACATTTAGCTCCAGTCTGAGACCCTGCATTTGCTTCATATCCAGCCAGGCCAGCCCTCAAAGACTGATCCTACTGCCACTCCCCCTGCCCCCCCCCCCCATCCCTCTGCTGTTGCCTTAGTCAGACCTCAATGTAGAGAAAGTGCTGGCTCTCTCGGATGGTATGTAGGTAGGCATTGAGGATGGAGTTCTCCAAAGTCCCTGCTGACCATCGATCCACAGACCTCAAAACCTATGGGATGGTGAATACGATGTGGTGTTTAAGTCCTGGAGAGGAAGGATGGAGGGGGGGAGGTTGGGTGCAGGGGGAATGGGAGGTACTCTCAGGGAGAATAGGTAGCAGATGAGCTGATGGGAGGGAGGGAGGTTGCTGGCTGATCAGGACTGTCACCTGCACAGTGGCACACTGCCCGCCTGGGATTATGAAGGGGAGATGGTTTGCAGTGCTGGTGGACTTGGGCAGCAGGTAGGGGTACACAGGTATCTTGTACCTGGCCTTGGTAGTCTGCCGTGAGGAATAGCAGAGTCAGTAGAAGGTGGTAGGCTGAACCTGGCTCCTCCCTCCCTCCCCTTGAGGCCCTTTGGAAGGAGTCAGCACCTTGGTGAAATTCCAGCGCTGGATGAAGTGTCGGGCAAGGTCCCGGGCAGCTACTCCATGTACAACCACTCCAACATCCCTCCATGGCATCCTGGGTGTAGTCTCCCTGTCAATGAAATCTGGGAGTCCCAGGAGAGTGGAGAGAGACATTAGGGCTGGTGTTTTGAGGATACTTGTTGCTAGCCTAGTTTCATGTAAACTTGACTCAAGCTAGAGTCATCAGAGAGGAGGAAATCTCAATTGAGAAGATGTCTCCATAAGACTGGGCAAGCCTGACAGGCATTTATAGTTAGTGATTGATGTGGGAGGGCCCAGTCCATTGTGGGTGGTCCCTCTGGGGTGGCAGTCCTGTAAGAAAGAAGACTGAGCGATCCATGTGGAATGAACCAGTAAGCAGCATCCCTCCATGACCTCTGCATTAGCTCCTGCTTCCAGGTTCCTGCCCTGCTTGAGCTCCTATCCTAACTTCCTCTAGTGATGAACAGTGATATGGAAACATAAGCCAAATAAACCCTTTCCTCTCCGATTTGCTTTTGGTCCTGGTGTTTCATCACAGCAATAGTAACCTTAACTAACACAAGGAGGAAAAGGAAGAAGATTCAGAGGAGGAGCCTTCCAAAGGGAAGGCTGTACTCTTCCCAACCCATTTCATCCTATCTTCTGTTCCAGCTGCCAGCTCCTGGAGGATTTGGAGGAAGGGAGCCCCACCTTCAAAAGGCCGGTCCAGATGCACCCAGTCCTTGGTGATGAGGTTGCTGTAGTCCTTTCCCAGCCAGAATTGGTTATGTGAGAGGTCTGGAGTGGCTGCAGGGTCTGAACCCGGTGTGGGAGTCTGTATGAAGAGTACACCAGAGCCAGGCAAGGTGAGATTACAGCAAGGCCAGAGAGAAGACATGTGCACTGCACCAGAGAGTCTGATCCCTCAGCCTCCCCCTTCAACTGCAGTTAGAGTCAGTAAAAATGAAGGAAGAGAGGGAGTTTTAGATTTTTTTTTTTTTTTGAGATAGGGTCACATGGTATAGCCCAGGCTGGCCATAAACTTGAAATCCTTCCTGCCTGAGCTTCCTTAGCGCTGGAATTACAGATGTGGACCAAGTGACAAGCTGGTTGTAGTATTTTGAAAGGTAAATCTTAACCAACATTGTGGCACATGCCTATAATCTCAGCAATCTGGAAGCTGTGATAGGAAGGTGACAAATTTGAGGATAGTTTGAACTATCCAGTTAGATTCTGTCTCAGAAACGACAACCACAAGTAGCTCCTTGGAGCCTCTGAAAGGCTGAGGAAGCCTAGAGGTCGGCAGTTCTGGGAAAGGTGCAAGTTTGGAGAACCTGGGTTTGCGGGGGCAGGAGGGTGCAGGTGTGTGAGGTGGGGGACTCAGGATAGCCCTGGGGCAATTACCCGTGAATCTGCAGATTCAGAGGGGTCCCCCAGGTCAGTCAGTCGGTACTGCACATCATCCCAGCGGCCGAAGGCCAGGTCCAGCCCGCCCAAGAACGCCACTGCTTGGTCTACTACCAGGAGCTTCTCGTGATGGGCCCACAGTGTCACAAGGTCTGGGTGTCGCATCACCTAGAGTAGGGTGAACATGTACATGGGGGATGGCTTAAGTGAGAGGACAGAGGAGGGTAGGACAGAGGATGAGACTTTTCAGGAGAGGAAGGGTTGAAGAGGACAAGAAGTGGCTGTGGTTGTGGGAAGGGACTCAGGCCTGAACGTCACCTTTATGTTGGGGTGCAGCAGCATCAGCGTCCTTTTGCTGTAGCCACTGTTGATGCTCAAGGCCAGCTCCACTTCCTTAAACAGCAGTATAGAGACTCGGACGCCCTCTTCCTGGTAGTAAGGAGGAAAATCAAATCCTAGTGTCTCTCCCTGAGTGACCCCTATCCAACTCCCACACTCAGGATTCCTGGATGTTCCTCCACCCTACCTGAGTGCCCTCCTACGTGCATCCGGAATGATGCTCACAGCAAACACGAGCTCACCCACTCATCTATCCACCTCCCTTTCATAATCTCGCCAGCCATCTCCCTAACCATTTGCTCATCTTCTTAACTACTGTCTACTATTCTTCCCTGTCATCTCCACCTTCCCGACTCATAGCCTTCCATCCATCTCCCTATGCATTGTTTTCCCCCCTTTGTAACACAGTCTTTAGTCCACAGTGGTATAATACTCAGTAGTAGCCAAGGCTAGCCTTCACATCCTAATCTTCCTGTCTCTATCTCCCAAGTGTTGGGATTACAGGTGGGAGCCACCCGTTCTATCACCCACTCTGTCATCTACCCGTCCACCCTCCATCATCCATGGATTCTTCCTCTTGTCAAAATTAATAAATGCCATGTGTGGGGGCTCAGACCTTTAATCTCAGCATCCGGGAGGCAGAGGAGAGCAGATCTGAGGTCGAGGCTAACCAATTGATCTACATATTGAAGCTATTTAGTCTTTTTTGTTTTGTTTTGTTTTTTGTTTTTTGTTTTTTGTTTTTCCGAGACAGGGTTTCTCTGTGTAGCCTGGCTGTCCTGGAACTCACTCTGTAGACCAGGCTGGCCTCTAACTCAGAAATCTGCCTGCCTCCTAAATGCTGGGATTATAGGCGTGTGCCACCACCTATTTAGTCTTAAAAACAAAACGCTCACGAATGCTCGCTGCACAACAGGTGCTGTGCTGCTGTATGGAACTTGTGACATTTCTTAGCAAAGACACAAACACTACACTCCCAGATAGTACAGAAAAGGGAAGGGTCTGAGGAGTCTATAGTAGGATCCTAGAGAGAACCAGGGGGTGATATTTGATAGACACTGAGCCAGAAGGGTACGTTCCCGGTCTTGAAGCCTCGAATTCCCAGTCTTCCTGGAAGATTCCTGATGCAGTCCTTCCAATAATGCCCCCCTGCCCAAACACACACACACACCCTCCAGAGCCAACCGTTTCTCACCGCTTTCCTCTTGAGCATAATGTCCAGTCTCCAGTCGTCTGAATGGGCTGGACGCTTCAGGTAAATCTCAGGACTCAACCTACAAGCCAGGGCAATGGGTAAGGAGCAGGCTATGCCAAAGACAAACAGCCCCTCCTCCCTTTCCCCCCAGAGCTGTTCTGCCGCCCACTTCCCTTCTCGGGTGGCCCTAACCTCACTCACCACCAGTCTGTGATGAAAATCTCCTCTTGAGCTCGCAAGATGGCATCTGCCACAGCAGCAAAGTAACCTGCCCCATTCACAAACCTGGGGGGAGTCCAAGCCAAGGAGGTCAGGGGAGTCAGAAGCCAGAAAGTTCTGGAGAGTAAAGACCGGAGGACAGTCATGGGTCAGAGGTGACAGCAGGGTCAAAGGTCAGGAATGGTCAGAGAGGTTAGATCATACCAAATACATCAGTTGAGATTATTCAGTATGGAATGCCAGGGTGAGCAAAATGAACATGACAAGACACACAATAAGTTAAAGAAACTGACCAAAGATTGGGAGGACAAATAGATCATATATAAAAGAGCTCCAGAAAACAGGGAGGAAAGCAAACGCAAAGAAAAAATGCAAAAAGCAGTTGAATAATGAGCAGCCTGAGAATTGACAGCTCATAGCAGATATTAAGATGGGCAGTCATAGGGTAAGATTTTCAGTTCACTCATTAAGAAGAAATTAGGGCAGGGTGTGGCACATAGACTTGTAATCCCAGGCTGGGACCAGAGGATTACTAAGAGTTTGAAACAAGCTTGGGCTACATAGTAAGACTGTCTCAAAAATATCAAAAAAGGCTGGACTGGTAGCATATACCTTTAATTCCAGCATTTGGAAGGCAGAGGCAGAGGCAGAGGCAGGTGGATCTGTGAGTTCAAGGCCTGCTAGGTCTATTCAGCGATTTCTAGGCTAGCCAGGGATACATAGTGAGATTTTGTCTCAAAAATAAAAAATAAAAAAAGAAGAGGGGGGATGGAGGATACACACACACATATATATATGTATGTATACATATACACATATACACACACATATATATACACATATACACACATATATGTGTGTAATATATATATATCACATATACAATATATAATTCTAAGAAATTAAAATTAAATAAGTTTTTCGTTTGTTTGGTTTTTGGTATGTTTCAGACAAAGTCTCTCTATGTTGTCCTGCTGTCTTGGCTGCCCTGGAACACACTATGTAGACCAGGCTAGCCTCCAACTTACAGAACTCAGATTGCCTCTGCCTTCCAAGTGCATGTGCAACCCTGCCTAGTTTAAACAACTTTCTGGGCAATGCTGGCCCACACCTTTAATCCCAGCACTCTGGAGGCAGAAGCAGGTGTATCTCTGTAAATTTGAGAGGCCACCAGCCTGGTCTACAGAGCTAGTTCCAGGACAGCCAAACACAGAGAAACACTGTCTCAAAAAAACAAACAAACAAACAAACAGGAAATTAAATAACTCTTTAAAAGGAACCAGTGCCTTCTGCCAGGTGTGGTGCCTTGTACCCATAATCTCAGCACTCAACAGGTGAAGGCAGGAAGACTGCTGTGGAGTGGAGGCTAGCCTGGACTACATAGTCTCAACCAAACAAACAACCCAAAAACTAGGAAGGAAAACCATCTGTTAATACAGTGTCAGCGTATGAAGAAGCGGGCATTCTCACAGACCCCGGGGACTGCTGACTTTTTTCCTGGTATTTTCAGTCAGGGCCTCTCTGGACAGTCCAGGCTGGCCTTCAAGTTTTGACCCTTGGCCTTTGAGTGCTGCGATTACAGGCTTGAAACCACCATGCCCAGTGACTTTGATTATACTGACTTCTTTAGAAGATAAGTTGACAGTATTATCAAAATGTTAAAAAGTATATCCTCAAGCCAGGCAGTGGTGGCCCACACCTTTAAACCCAGCACACTTGTCTACTCCAGTCACATCCAAAATATCGGGGATAAAATCCTGATAAAGGATAAGAGGCAATTGGCCGGCCCTCGGCAACTTGGGAGGCAGAGGCAGGCGGATTTCTGAGTTCAAGGCCAGCCTGGTCTACAGAGTGAGTTCCAAGACAGCCCGGGCTATACAGAGAAACCCTGTCTCGAAAAACAAAACAAAACAAAAAACTGAACAAACAAACAAACAAAAAAAGTACATACTCTGTATTTGGTTTGTTTTTTGAATGCTAGGGATCAAACGCAGGACAGTAGACATGCTAGGCAGTGTTCTCCTGCAGAGCCATGTCCACCACACAGAAACTTCCATTTATTTTCAATGCTTACTCTTTAATACCATTAAATACACATAGTGACTTTTTTGACATTATCTCATTATGCAGCTTGTTAATCTGAAACCCTCTATATACATCAGGCTGGACTTGAACTCACAGAGATACACCTGCCTCTGCCTCCTGAGTGCTGGGATTAAAGGTGTATGACATCACACCTGACCTGTATTTTAAAAACATTTTTTATACATTGATTTATTTTTAGAGGGAGGTACATGTTTCACAACACATCTGTGGAGGCCAGGGACAACTTCAGGGAGTCAGTAGTCTTAGACTGTGTGGATTCCAGGGATCGAACTCAGGTTGTCAAGCTTGGCAAAGCTCCTTTACCTGCTGAGCCATTTCACCAGCCAGTAATTGCATTTCTAAGAATACATATTCTAAATACTCAGGCAAAGATTATGTTTATGGGGACATTATCTTTAAGACAGTGGGAAAAGCCAGGCAGTGGTGGTGCACGCCTTTGATTCCAGCACTTGGGAGGCAGAGGCAGGTGGATTTCTGAGTCCGAGGCC
>NW_022196911.1:65840028-65849949 GCF_008632895.1 Mastomys coucha | reverse complement strand
TGTTAAATCTTTAAATGAAAGAAAAATAAGCATGAAAGAGTTGTCAACTCCCCCCACCCCCATATACACACCCCACACACATATATAGCGGAGGACTGCCTTGCCTGGCCTGACCTCAATGAGAGAAGACCTAACCCTATAGAGACTAGAGGCCTCAGGGAGTGGGAAGGTCTGGTGGGGGTGGGAGTGGGGGGATAGGGACATTGGAGGGGGGTGGGAAGGGAGAGCAGTCAGAGGGCGGACCATGAGGGTGATGGTTACTGGACTGTGAAAAAAGATTAAAGAATAATAATAATAATAATAATAATAATAATAATAATAAATAAAAATAAAAAACAAGGTTAAAAACAAAGAGTTGACAATCCCACTTATGTTAAAATGAAAAGTAACACGTGCACATGCATATAAAAGCATGCCGATGATGAGAGAGGACACAAGACTGTTGCCAGGGTTACCTCTGCAAAGAGAAAGGCAACCAGTTGGAGAGGCCTACACAAGAACAGCGTGAGGTACAGAGTGCTAATTTCAATTGTTTGGTGTGTCTGGTTGGTTTTAAGATAGAGTCTTGTCCTGGCTGGCCTAGTACTCTGTATAATCCAAGCTGTCCTCAAACTTTTATCAATCTTCCTGTCTGTCTCTCCAGTGCTGGATCACAGTATCCACCATCCCATGCAGCTTGTTTTTTTTTTTTTTTTTATTAACATGTTACTATACTGTTCAGTCTTTTCCCGAGTGCCAGGGATCAAGAGCAGGGTCTCCCTGGTGATAAGCAAATTCCCTACCACTGAGCTCCACCCTTTTATTTGACTTCTCAGTTGAGGAGGGGGATAAAGAGCAGTCTTGGCTCCCACTGCTTGCATGCAAATCCTAGTTCCCCCGGTTCACAGCTGTAGGGCCCTGGGTAAGTTTCCCAGCATTGCCTTGCCTCTGTTGTCATGGATAAAGCCGGAGATAACAACTGTACTCACCTAGTAGAGTTCAGAGTATCCAATATGTGAAACACACTCATTCTGGGCACAAAGTAAGCTCTTCATAAATAGTGGCTATTATTAATGTATAAAAAAAATAAGCTAATCAGGGCTCAGCAATTAAGAGCACTGGTTGCTCTTCCAGAGGTCCTGAGTTCAATTCCCACCACCCACATGGTGGCTCACAACCATCTGTAATGGGATCTGATGCTCTCCTTTGTCTGATCCCCTCTTCTGTCATGAAGACGTACATGTAAATAGAGTACTCATGTGCATAAAATAAATAAATCTTAAATAAATCACAGCCATATGTGGCAGCCTGCATCTGTAATCCCAGTACTCAGGAGGCTGAAGCAGGATTTGCAAGTTCCAGGCTATCTGGGATCACATAGTCAGACCTGGTCTTTAATAGGCTAGGTCTAGTGGTGCACACCTAAAATCCCCACTCATGAGGCAGAAGCAGGAGGATCACGCTCCAGTTCAAGCCCAGACTGATCTATAGGACTTCCAGTCCTGCTAGGGCTACATCCCAGTGAGACTCTGCCTACGCCACCCACATAAAGAAATAAACAGCCAGACTTGGTGACATATGCCTGCAGTCAAAGCACTTGGAAGGTGGAGATGGGGGGTCAGAAGGTCAAGGTCAGCACTGACTACACAGTAACCTTGGACTACATGAGACCCTATCTCAGAAAACCATGTACGAATGAAAGGATAATAAACAGGCAAGCCTCCTGGTACAGGTATCACATCTGTTACAAAAGGAACTACGGCAAGAAGAAGCAAATGTTTGAGGCCAGCCTCAACTACGTGAAACACTATCTTTAAAAGAAGCAAACAAAAAAAAAAGTTTAATAAAAGCCAGGAGGATTAGAGAGATGACTTGGTCAGTAAAACACTTCCTTCATACGTCCGAGGACCTGAATTCAGATCCCTAGTAACCATATAAAAAGCCAGTGTGGCCAGGCACATCCTCTTAATCCACCACTCTGGAAGCAGAACCAGGAGGATCTCTGTGAGTTCCAGGTCAGCTGGTCTACAGAGTGAGTTCCAAGCTAGCCAGGGCTACAAAGACAGTCTTGAAAAGCAAACAAACAAACGAATGAACAAAACAGGGCCAGCGTATGTTTTTTATCCCAGCACTGAGAAGGAAGACAGAGGCAGATCCCTGAGCTTGCCTGTCAGCCATTGCAGTTAAATTAGCAAGTTCTAGGTCCAGTGAGACCCTAGCTCCAAAAAAAACGCAGTGAACTGGAAGGGGAGAGGTATCTCAGGAGTTAAGAGTAATAATAATAAAAGATTCTTCTTCTTCTTGCAGAAGACCCAGGCTTACTTCCCAGGACCCACCCCACATGGCAGCTCACAACCATCTGTAACTCTAGTTTCAAGAGATCTGACAGCTCTCTTTCTGGCACCATTGTGCACCAAGCACATCCATGGCATGCATACATGCATACAGATAAGACATTCATATACATAAAAAAAAATAAACCAATAGATAAATAAGTAAAAACTATGGTGGAGTAACTAAGGAAAATCTCAGTTGTCCTCTGGCTTTCGAGTGCACACATACACATGTGCGCATGCACACACACAAAATAAAACAATAAAAGAAAAAGGCAATGGGTGCTGGGCCCAGGGGCTTAAGATGCTTGTTGTGCAAACATGACAACCTGAGTTCAAATCCTCGACACTGAAATAAAAAAAGCCCGGCAGAGCAGTGCATCCTATAAATCCAGTGCCGTGACAGTGGGTAGAGACAGGCAGATCCTAGGGGCTCACTGCCTAGCCAGTCTAGCTAAGTCAGTCAGTGCCAGGGTCAATGAGAGACACTGTCTCAAAAATTAAAATGGAGGTGCTGGAGAGATGGCGCAGTGGTTAACAGCACTTGTTCTTGCAGAAGACCCAAGTTCGATTCCCAGTACCTATATGGTGGCTCACAGACATCCGTAACTCCAGTTCCAAAAGATCCAATTCCTTTTCTCTGGCCTCCAGGGTACTGCGTGCATGAGATGCAGAGCTATACAAACATACAAAACACCCACATAATGTATTAAAAAAAAAAAAGAACAATAGAGTAAAGGACCAAAGGTCAATCTCTCTGGTGAATGTGCATGAGCATAAGTGTACCATTTTCCTCTCTCTCTCTCTCTCTCTCTCCCTCTCCTCTCTCTCTCACACACACACACACACACACACACACACACACACACACACACAGCTTTAGGTAGGATGCTTGTTAACACATGTGACACCCTAGTTTTAACCCCCAATACTGGAATAAAAAAAAAATAACACTATCTCTCATAGAAAATTTCCATCATGCCTACTTTTTGCCTCTGAGAAGGTTCAACCTCCCGGATTAGCCACTGGACTCAGCAAGACACGCCCCTCCTCTGACTGCTCCTTCCCACTCCAACAGTCCTCTTCTTCCCCAACACCCCAAGCTTGTGCCCTCCGCCTGGACCACTCTTTTCCATTTTTGTTATCTTTCTAAAGGAACCTCAGGGCTGTGCCTTCTGGAAGCCTGCCCTGACAAGTTCCCTGGGATAGGCGGCCCCACTGTGCACCCCTCCCTATAGCTACCACCAGGGTGTCGAGTTCACAGGGTTCTATAATTAGATCACCTCCCTCTCTAAACCAGAGAAGCCTGTGTCTTATTGCCCTGCCGGATGGAGCACATAGCAGGTGCTTAAGATTCAAATGCATACTACATATTTAAATGATAGACCAAATATAAAAAGATTCAGAGAGCTCCTCAACAGTGGCTCAACAGTGGGTGAAATGCTCATAAGAATCAGGGATGTAAGAGGACACAGAAGATGGCTAAGGTAGGAGATCAGGAAAAAGCAGCCAAATCAAAGGGGTCAGAGAGGTTATGGGGTCAGAGAGATGAGACCTATAGAAGTAGGGTCATGAGGTCAGAGGAGATAAGAGGGAAGATCAGTAACTCAGAGAATAGCCAAGGGGGTAAGAAAGCCACATAAAAGTTCAGAAGGGACACCAAGGTCTCACCACCGGGCCAGGGTGCCGGGCCGGGGTGGGGCATAGCTGTCATGCTGAT
The DNA here is from genome assembly GCF_008632895.1 of Mastomys coucha. Lineage (NCBI taxonomy): Eukaryota > Metazoa > Chordata > Mammalia > Rodentia > Muridae > Mastomys > Mastomys coucha. The sequence continues at coordinate 65,845,917 of NW_022196911.1, read as the reverse complement.
GCAGCTGTAGAAAATCTCTGCCTGGACCCTGTGCCAGCTCCGTGATCTCCTGGCCCCACCACCGTGCCTGCCGGTAGCTGCTGCATTTGAGAATCAGGGACCTGAACAGAAACAAAAAGTTGTACCACTAATCCCTCTCCTTCATGCCTACGCTCTTGCCCAGAGACCTCCCCTTTCAGCTTCTACCTTTGCTTGCTTCTTCCATTAGCTTCTAAGCTAGAATCCACAAACATAGCGAATGTATCTGCTTTATTCCTAGTTGCGTTCCCAGTGACCAATACTGTACGAGGAACTCATTATTGTTGAATGAACAGATAGAATTTAGTCTCCTTCCCTTCTCTCTCTTCCTCCCTTCCTCCTTTCATCTCTCCCTTCTTCCTTCCCCCCACCCTACCTCCAACAGGGTTTCTCTGTGTACAGCCCTGGCTGTCCTGGTATTAGCTCTGTAGACAAGGTTGGCTTTGAAATCACAGTGATCTGCCTGCCTCTGCCTCCTGAGCGCTGGGATTAAAGACATGCTCCACTACCATCTGGCCTCTTCTTTTTAAGACAGAGTTTCATTATAGAGGTCAAGAGAGCTACACAGCCATTCCTCCTAGCCCAGCCTCCCAAAGGGCTGGGATTACAGGTGTGCACGGCCCTGCTGTGTTTCTTTCCTTTAAGTTTTTGTGTGTGTGTGTGTGTGTGTATGTGTGTGTGAATATGTGTGTCTATGTGTGAATGTGTGTGCGTGCATATGCACATGCCCAGGTGTAAATAAAGATGTCCACAGAATCCAGAAGGGGCATCAGTCTCCCTGTAGCTGGAGTTACAGGTGGGTATAAGCTACCCCATGTGCTTGCAGGGAATGGGACTCAGGGCTTCTGCGAGAGCACTACTCACTCTTTTCTCTCCAGCACCTGCCCCCTTTTTTCTAAACTGGGAGATTACCCCATCCCCATTTATTCCCAGCGCCTGTGCCACAAGCTTTCACTCTAGGAGTATCCTAAATATATGGATAGATGAATTCCCTTACTCAGAGCTCTGGCTGGGCCAGGGCACAGAGGATTGAAGAGCCTCCCTCTTCCCTCGTGGTCTCTCCTGCTCAACTCCCCGCAAGGCCACAGGCTACTCTCACAACCAGGGAAGGCTCACCTGTGGGAGGTGTCGATCCTCACCCCATACCGTGCCTCTGTGCTCCTTTTCCCAACCTGGACCTCAAAGCCAGGATCAAAAAGCTGAACAAATGAGATGGTGCCGGTCTCCGGGCGCATGTACAGCAGGAAGGAGTCCTTCACCACCAGCCACCTGGAGCGGAAGGGCCGTGTGGTATCATCCAGGTCCTCCATCTCTCCCTCTCCCTGCCCACTGATCCCTGCTTTAGCTCCAGCCCTCGCTCACCTCTTGGACCATCGATAACAAACTTGGTCTCTGCCACAGAAGGTGAAGCCAGGAACTCGATGACCGCCTGAGCGCTTCCGGATCACCCCTTCCCTACAGGGATAACCAGGATAGTTGGGGACCCTAGGCACACTGTACCACGTTTTATTTTCAAGCAGGAAGATGGGGACTGATGCCTGCTGAAGGCTGGGTGAGGGGTTCCCACACTCACAGTCCTTTGGAGCCAAGGTCTGGGATGAAAGAAAGTTGACTGACTTCCAGAAATTCTGTCTGCAGAGGAAGAAATAAGCTCAGGGGGAGACTTGGCTTTCAGCCTCCCCCGCCCAACTAACTCTGCCTCTTTGTCCCCTGGGGATCTGATGATCCTCATTTAGTTCAAAAAACACAAGCGTCCTAGAGCATGGTGGCACACATTTAATAACAGCACTTGGAACCGGGCAGTGGTGGCACATGCCTTTAATCCCAGCACTTGGGAGGCAGAGGCAGGCGGATCTCTGAGTTCTAAGCCAGCCTGGTCTACAGAGTGAGTTCCAGGACAGCCAGGGCTACACAGAGAAACCCTGTCTTGAAAAACAAACAAACAAACAAACTAATAATAATAATAATAATAATAATAATAATAATAATAATAATAACAATAATTAATAAAGAAATAAATAACAGCACTTGGGAGCAGAGGCAGGTAGATCTCTGTCAGTTCAAAGCTAGCCTGGTCTACACACAGTACGTTCAAGGCCAGCCAGGGTTTTACAGTAAGACCCTGTTTTGTATTAAGAAAAAAATTGGGGGGAGGGAGAGAGGGAATAGGGAGTTTTTAGGAGGGAAAACCAGGAAAGGGAAGAACATTTGAAATGTAAATTTAAAAAAATCTAATTAAAAAAAGAAAAACAAACAAAAAGAAAAAAAAAAGGAGGGAGTGAGAAGGAGGATCCACCAGGCACCCAGGACCTTACCATGGCATGGTAATTGCGATAGAAAGACATGGTCAGGAGGCGGTTGAGGTAATTTTCCAGGTATTTCTGAAGGGAGATGGGAAAGAAACAGCTGTAGCCAGAACCTTCTGCATACTGCACATATTGCTATAGGACCTGCTACACACCTGCTTGCTGGCTGTGTGTCTGGCGGAGCCCTCAGAACCTCCTCCTCGGGGTAGGGACGGAATATCCTCATTGGCTGCCTCTCGTGCTGGAGAATGGGCCACAGCAAAGCTATAGAGGAGATAAGAAAAGGCTCAGGAAAGAGCTATCGAGCTGGAGACAGGGCTTTGGCGGGAGAAAGGCTGTCAGAAGAAAGGGTCTCTATCCTGGGAATGGAGACAACTGGGAGGAGGGGGTTGCTAAGGACATTCTGGGCATCCAGCCTGGCTGAAATACTGGCACGGTACTATGGAGGAGATCCAAGAAGGGGAAGTTTCCTGGGAACCAGGACAAGGGAGGGGGCGCGGCACAGAGCTGGGGAAGGAAAATGCCTAAGGGGCAAGAGACAGGCAGACAGGAGTGAGGCTGCCATGGGATGAAAAGTGTGTGCCTTTCACCGGAAGCAATCTAATTCCACTCACCGAGCCAGAGGGAGCAGACTCATCAAGACTTTGTGTCTCTGGAGGTCCCGATGTAGCTCCTGAAAGTGTCGGAATTTCTTCTTGGTCGTCCAGGTAAAGTCTCCATGAGTCAAGCGAACAGAGTATAGAGTACAGGTTCCCACCTAGGAGTATGGAAATCTGCATTATGCCTTCTGGCCCAACTCAGCCCTCCACTTGAGCCAGGACTCCCTCTCCCGCCTTCCCTGGTATCAGCTGGTGGCTGACCTTGGATCCGCTAGTGTATCTTTCCGTTCCTACCACCTGGGCTATAACAGGGACCCCAGGGGCAAACACCAAGGGGTGGGCTTTCAGAGGCTGAAGGTCATAGATGTCCAGAAAAGGATGCATTCGATCAGCTGGGAGGGAGAAAGAAAGAAAGAAAAAAAAAAAAAAGCCCAAAGATGTAAAGATCTCAGGAGGCCTCAGATCCCTAACCTCCCCTGTCTGGGAGCCATCTCCCTGTGTACCTGGATCCTCTCCTTCCCTCAGAGTGTCAACCTCATCTGGCTCCATGTGCAACTGGCTGGAGTTCAGATAGTCCCCATAGGGAAAGAGGTTCTTCTGGGTTACAGTCATCCTAGGAATATGAGGAAGCCTCAGGAAAGGACTCGCCCTACAGAAACACCCTTTTCCCCATCCTAACGCCCCCGATCGGTCCTCTCCCGTCTTACTCAGTGACTCTCAACTTCTAGGGTTGCAGACCGACGCCCCTCTAACACCCACCCCTGCAACCTCGTTCCTTCCCTCAGCCTTCAACCGGGGCCTCTCAGCCCCGCCTCTCATTCCATATCTAGGGTCCAAAAAAGCACCTAGCCAAGGTGGGATGACCTCGAACTGGGGCAAGGTTAAGTTCAAGGGAGAAGCCCAGGGGACAGCGGGGCTCGAAGTCAGGCCACACTGGCTGGAAGCGAGGGTCCCGGCGGGAATGAGGAAGTTACTACGAGCTCCCCGCCCAGGAGAGAAATCCCGAAATCTGGACGATCGGCTGAGTCAGAAGGCCCGAGCAGCTCCAGCCCGAAAGCGTCCCCGCCTGGTTCCCAGGGCTCCGGACCTCAGCCACGCCACGTCCCGCGCCCCGCACCATGGATGCGGGCGGGCCCCGGCGGCCGCGCGGGTTCGAAAGCACAGGGAGCTGATCTCAGCCAGGAGCCTACACCCCAGAGGGCCGGGGCGGGGCCGGGGTTCAGAGCCTGCCCTCGGGGGCGGGAAGGCCCCCAGGGCTCACCTCCTTGGCTGTCGCGTCAGCTGGGTTCCACCCCCGCCGTCCTCTGCCAGCCCTGCGTTGGAGACGCCCCGGCCTGGGCCGCCCACTCCCGGGGCCGCCCACTCCCCAGGATTGTGCTCTTCCTCCGGCTGCCCTCGGGGCACCTGGCTGGCTACCCCAGCACCCCCAGTGTGCGATCCACGCAGCACACATTCCTCTACTGCGTGCGCGCTGCCATTGGGTAGTCTGGTCCCCAGCACTGCCTGGAATCAGGGCGGAACAGGCCTGGGTTGCAAGGACCTGCAGATGTCCCTTTAGTGGGCCCGGTACAGACAGCCTTTGTTGATAGGAGGTAGTAAGAGCTTAAAAAGCCGAGTGACTGCAAGTTCGTTCTGTATGAGAAATCACATTCTTCATTCACGAAACGTTTATTTTGCAGGAGCGATTAACCAGACACTGAGCTACAATAATAGACCAGTCTTGGGACCTGGAACCTAATCGCCTGTAAGTTTCAGACTGGAAAAAACTTTTTTTCCCCCAGATCCTAAAGGCTGTCCTTTATTTTTTTTTCCTCCAAATTTCCTCTGAATCATCATTTGAATTGTTTTAGGTTTTGTCCACTGGAAATGAACCTCCAATAAACATTTATGTGCCAGTCATTTTTGTGGACTTATTTTTTTAATTTCTCTTCTGTAAACAACTAGAGTGGAACTCCTGGGTCCTATAAGTGTATGTTTAACTTACAGGGTGCTGTGAAGACCTGCACTTGGCAGTTTGTAGCTCATCAGCGCAGAGAATTGGCAAGAGTATTGTAAAGCTTGGGGAGTGAGGTTGGCTGAGGCTACAAAGGAAAACACTGCTGGAAAAACAAAACCCAGGGCTGGGAGATGACTCTGTGCATAAGAGCACTCACTGAGAACCTGAGTCTGATTCCTAGCACCCACCTGGCTGCTCACAAGAGTAACTCCAGTTCCAGGGGATCTGATGTCCTCTTCTTGCCTCCGTGGACACTGCACACACACGAAACATTCATACACACAAAATCAAAATAGAGAAAAAAATTAAAAATAAAAAAACTTTCTAAAGTGGTCCTATTTTACATTTCTAAAAACCATGTATGGTACTTCTGTTGTACTATATCCAGGCAGGCATTGTGCTCCATAGCACGGTGCACATTCAATTCCATAGATCCTTCCTGTTATCCACCTGAGGTTTAGCACTGCAATCTTAATTGTACATCTCTGAATATTAATGATGTTAACTGTATTTCATATTGTCTTAGTTAGGATTTTACTGCTGTGAACAGATACCATGAAAGGCAACTCTCATAAGGACAACATTTAATTGGGGCCGGCTTTTACATACAGGTTCAGAGGTTCAGTCCAGTATCAAGAAGATGGGAGCATGGCAGCATCCAGGCAGGCATGGTGCAGGAGGAGCTGAGAGTTCTATGTCTTCATCTGAAGGCCGCTAGCAGAATACTGGCTTCCAGGCAGCTAGGATGAGGGTCTTATAGCCCACGCTCACAGTGGCACACCTACTCCAATAGGGCCTTCTAATAGTGCCACTCCTTGGGCCAAGCCTACACAAACCATCACACATATGCTTAAGTATGTTGATAAAGTATCTCTTCATCTTTTCCTAATTAAAAACCTCAATACAGCCGGGTGGTGGTGGCGCACGCCTTTAATCCCAGCACTTGGGAGGCAGAGGCAGGCGGATTTCT
>NW_022196911.1:65838069-65839908 GCF_008632895.1 Mastomys coucha | reverse complement strand
AAAAAAAAAAAAAAAAAAAAAAAAAAAACCCTCAATACATATGTTAGATAGGATACCTCTATGTCAGTAGTTTTCAACCTGGGGGTCAAAGGACCCTTTTATAGGGGTCACAAAGCAGATATCCTGTATATCACATTATATATATATATACATATATATATATATATGTATATATATATATATACATATGTATATATATATATATATATACATATGTGTATATGTATACACACACACACACACACATATATATATATGTTTTTTGGAGACAGGGTTTCTCTGTTTAGCCCTGGCTCTCCTGGAACTTACTCTGTAGACCAGGTGGGCCTCGAACTCAGAAATCTGCCTGCTTCTGCCTCCCTAGGCATGTACCACCACTGCCAGCTTTGTGTTTGTGTGCGTGTGTGTGTGCATATCAGATCTTTACATTACAATTCATAACTAGCAAAATTATAGTTATAAAATATCAGTGAGGAACTATATTAAAGGGTCACAGCATTAGGAAGGTTGAGAACCACTGCCTATGCAGTTCTGACTGGCCTTGAAATCATTATATATAGATAAGGCTGGTCTCAAACTCACAAGAAATCTGCTACCTTTGCCTCTGGACCCTACATATATACATTTTTTTAAGTTAAAAAAATATATATCCAGTTGGGCGATAATCATTCATGCCTTTAATCTCAGTATTTGGGAGGCAAAAGCAGGTGGATTTCTTTCTTTTTTGTTTACTTTGTATGTGCATAAGTACTTTGCCTGCATGTGTGTATGTGTACCATGTGCATGCCTAATACCTGTAGAGGCAAGAAGACAGTTTGACCCTGGAACTAGACCTCACTTAGAGTTGTGAGCTGTTATGTGGATGCTGGAAATCAAACCTAAGTCCTTTACAAGAGTAGCCAGTGTTCTTAACTACTGACCACCTCACCAGCTCCTCAGGTGGATTTCTAGGAGTTCAAGACCAGCCTGGTCTACAGAGCAAGTTCCAGGACAGCCAAGTCTACATAGACTCTGTCTTGATCCCCCTCCCCCAAAATATAAGTATATATACAGAAAAATGTATACTCAGATGTTCAGAGCAGCATTATTGCTAAGAAGCAGAAAATGGAAAGGAGCCAGATGGTAGTGGTGCATACCTTTAATATCAGCATCAAGAGGCAGAGGCAGAGAGGCAAATTACTGAGTTCAAGGCCAGCCTGGTCTACAGAGTGAGTTCTAGGACAGCCTGGGCTACACTGAAAAACCTTATCTTGAAAAAGTCAAAAAGAGGTGTTATAGACTGGGTTTCTGTGGGGACCCCTTGTTCTGCGGGGTGATAAGAGTTCTGGCCTGGTGGGCAAAGAATTCAGTGAGTGGCAAACAGAAACGACACAAGGGAGTGTGGTGTCTGAGTGTATTTGCACAAAATAAGAATCAGGCTTATATAGAATACAGAAACAGAGCGAATGTCAGAGATCACGTAGGCAAGTAGTGGTCACATCAAAGTCAGTAAAATCAAACAGCCAGGTGTAAATGATTCCTTTGGAAGAGCAATAGTGCTCTTCCTCGATGGGCTATCTTGGCAGCCCTAAGCAAACTCTCGTGTTCTGAAGCAGGTAAGCACCAGGAGGTCCCATTCTAGCAGCTCCTGGGAATGGTTTGGCTTGTAACGCAAACATTAGTTCATGAAGCTTTTCGACTACTCTCTAGTTTGTAAAGCAATTCTGCCTTGTGTGGTACTGCTCTTAGAGTTCTAACTATGTTTACAGATAGCAATAGTGTTTGACTACTATCTCTAACTCTGGAGATACCCTGTCTGATGAGGTAGCTTCCTTGTGGGAATCAGTAGGCTATAATGTC
>NW_022196911.1:65832138-65835559 GCF_008632895.1 Mastomys coucha | reverse complement strand
CGTGCTAGAAACCGAACCTAGGCCTGCTGCGGGAACAGGAAGTACTTCTAACTGCCAAACCAATCTTTTCAGCCTGCTCAGGGTGGTTCTTAATCTAATCAAGTTGGCAATCAAATTATCCATCATTGGTCTTAGCCCAGTTCTGAGCAAATAATAATGAGGAGTATTTGGAGGTGGGAGGGTGGGCAGGGAAAAAGTGGAAGGGATGGACCAGCTTTTCCTATATTTTGTATTATATGTTACTTCAAAATATAGCAAATAAATATCTTATCAATATAGTTTAACCTAAAGAAAGTAAAAAAAAAAAAAACAAAAAACAAAAACAAAAACAAGAACAACTAACCATCACACTATGGAATGCTCAGGATAAAGAAAGTCCACAGAGAAACAGGAAGTAGATTAGTGCCTGTCAGGGCTAGGGATGAGGAGGATTGGGGAATGATTTCTAATGACTACAAGGGTTTCCTGAGGGTAATGGAAAAACTAAAATTAGTGGTGATGGTTATATAACTGTGTGAATATAGCAAAAACCACCATGGAATTCTGTCTTAAAAGGGTGAATTTTATGTATGCTCTGAATTACGTTCTAATAAACTATAAACCACATAAACTGTTACTATAGATAAACCATTATGCTGAAAGAAAGGCAAACATAAAAGAGTAATGGAGTATGATTACATTTATATCAAGTTCTGAAACAGACCAGAACAACCGATAGTAACAGAAATCAGATCGGTAGTCGCCTGAGGCAGGGCACGGGGAAGAGATTGCCTAAAAAGGGCTTTTTATAAGGGAAATTTCTAGAATAATGAAATGTTCCAGGGCTGGGGAGATGACTCAATAGATAAAGTGCTTGGAGCACAAACATGAGGATCTGAGTTCAGAGCCCACGTAGCCACACAAAAGCCAGGCATGAGGCTTGGGGAGAGGTGTCAGTGAGTGTGCATACATACCAAGGCACGGTGGCGGGCAACCCCAGCACTGTGGGGGCTAGAGGCAGGAGGATCTCTGGAGCTGTAAGTTTAGTAAAGAAATCCTTCTTCCCCAAAATAAGATGGAAGGGGGGACAGTGAGAGGGTTCAGAGGGTAAAGACACCTGTTACAAAGCCCAACCGCCTGAGTTTAATTATTGGGCCCCTCAGTGTGTAGAAGAGAACTGATTCCAGCAAGCTGGCTTCTGACACTCACACAAGCCTATGTGGTGGCACACTCACAGGCCCCTCCCCCTCAAACTGTGCACACTGAATGCAGTGCAATTTAGAAATAAGATGAAGAATGATAGAGGAAGTTACCTGATGTTAACCTCTGGCCTCTGCATGCACAAGCATGCACACCCACATGAACACACACACACACACACACACACATACACACAGAAGGTCTGATTACAAAACTCAGCGAAACTGTCTGGTAACATATAGGTGTTCAAGATCTACATACTTAGTGTCTTAGTTCTGTTTATGTTGATATATTAAAGACCATGACCAAAAAGAAAAAAAAAAAAAAAGCAGCTTGGGATGGCATGGCAACACACAGCTTTCATTCCAGTACTGAGGGGACAGAGACAGGTCAGCCTGGTCTACATTGTGAATTCCAGCACAGCCAGGGCTACATAGATAGACCTTGTCTCAAAACAAAAAGGAACCTTTCTTTGGCTTACACATCCTAGAGTGTAGTCCATCCATGGAAGCCAAGGCAGTAACTCAAGCAAAAAAATCACAGAGGAACACTCCTTCCTGGCTGGCTCCTCTGCTTTCCTCAGATCCCAGGACCACTTGCCCAGGCCTTCCCACATCAATCACCCACCAAGAAAATGCTCCTGCAGGCTTGCCTATGGGCCAATCTGAGAGCATTTTCTCAGTCAAGTTTCCCTCTTCACAGTTGTGTCATGATGACAAAAAATACTAAGGAACACAATTTCAATAAGTTTCTTTTTGAAGGGGTAGGAGGAAGGTCTCAGTGTATAGTCCAGGCTGGACTTGAAGTAGAAATACTTCTGCTTCCATCTTCTGAGTATTGCTGAAATTTCAAGGATGTACCACCCCTGCCAGCTCAATTTAAAAACAAAAAACCCAAACCCAAGTTTGGTAGTGATTTGAATATGTTTGGCCCAGGGAGTGGCACTACTAGGAGGTGTGGCCTTGTTGGAGTAGGTGTGGCCTAGTTAGAGTGGGTGTGGCCTAGTCAGAGTAGGCGTGGCTTTGTTGGAGTGGGTGTGGCCTTGTTGGAGTAGGTGTGGCCTTGTTGAAAGATTTGTGTCACTGTAGGAGTGGGCTTTAGGACCCTCATCCTGGCCAGGTGGTGGTGGCGCACGCCTTTAATCCCAGCACTTGGGAGGCAGAGGCAGGCAGATTTCTGAGTTCGAGGCCAGCCTAGTCTACAGAGTGAATGCCAGGGCTACACAGAGAAACAGTTTCATCCTGGTTATCTTCAGATGAAGATGTAGAACTCTCAGCTCCTCCAGCACCATGTCTACCTTGACACTGCCATGCTCCTGCCATGATGATAATGGACTGAACCTCAGAACCTGTAAGCCAGCCCAATAAAATGTTGTCCTTTGTCATGGTGTCTCTTCACAGCAATGAAAACCCTAAGACACCAACCAAGGGTGGTAGTTCTCACCTATAGTATCAGCACTTGAGAGACAGAGGCAGGAGTTCAAAGCTACACTTGGCTACATAGAGAATTTGAGACCAGCCTTGGCTACATGTAACCCTGTCTCAAAAAAAATGAATAGGCCAGGGATGTGGTGGCATATGCCTTTAAACCTAGCACTCCAGAGACAAAGGGAGGTGGATCTCTGTGAATTCGAGGCCAGCCTGTTCTACAGAATGAGTTCCAGGACAGCCAGGGATACACAGGGAAACCCTGTCTCAAAAAACAAAACCAAAGACCAAACCAAAACCCACATGTACCTTATAAAGAACAGTCATTACTGACAGGGAAACTGGGCCTGAGGTGTATGACTGCACACCATCTTTACTTTTTTATGTGCATCTGACACTATTGTAAAAACCTTATCTCTTGGGCTGGTGAGATGGCTCAGCGGGTAAGAGCACTGTCTTAGGGTTTCTATTCCTGCACAAACACCATGACCAAGAAGCAAGTTGGGGAGGAAAGGGTTTATTTAGCTTACTTCCACATTGCTGTTGATCACTAGAGGAAGTCAGGACTGGAACTCAAGCAGGCCAGGAAGCAGGAGCTGATGCAGAGGCCATGAAGAGATGTTCTTTACTGGCTTGCTTCTCCTGGCTTGCTCAGCCTGCTCTCTTATAGAACCCAAGACTTCCAGCCCAGGGATGGCACCACCCACAAGGGGCCGTACCCCCTTGATCGCTAATTGAGAAAATGCTTCAAAGCTGGATCTCATGGAGGCACTTCCCCAACTGAAGCTCCCTTCTCTGTGATAACTCCAGCCTGT
>NW_022196911.1:65819038-65830192 GCF_008632895.1 Mastomys coucha | reverse complement strand
GCACTGACTGCTCTTCTGAAGGTCCTGAGTTCAGATCCCAGCAACCACGTGGTGGCTCACAACCACCTCTAATGAGATCTGACGCCCTCTTCTGGTGTGCGTCTGAAGACAGCTACAATGTATTACACGGGAGCTAGCGGGCCAGAGCAAACGTGGCCAGAGCTCAATTCCCAGCAGCCACAGGATGGCTCACGGCCATCTGTACAGCTACAGTGTACTCAAACACATAAAATAAATAAATAAATAAATCTTTAAAAACAAACCAAAACCAAAACCAAAAAAACCCTTGTCTCTTAGTGACCCCCTTTCCTCACCTGTAAACTCAGGATAGCAACAGCACCTCAGAGGATCAGCAGCTGCAGAGCCCTTGCCTATTGTAGAGATAACCCTGGGCAATACTATGAGTTCTACACTGTAAAATACTAGCAATGACAAATGACAAACAACACAGACAAGCCACCAGACCAGCTAGGCTTGGTGGTGTTTGTCTGTGATCCTAACAGTGAGAAGCTGAGGCAGGAGAGTCACCAAGAGTTCCAGGCTAGTCTGAGTTAACATCTTGAGACCCTGTCTTAGAATAAAAGTAAAACCAGTTACCAGACTATTTAGTGAGAATGCATTTCTTTCTCAGGATAAAGTTTCTCATGCTAAACACTTAGTATTCCTTTGAATTTTTATGCTTTGGGCCTTTTAAATTTGCACCCTAAAATAAAATTTAAAAAGAAAAGAAAATGGTGGCAGGGAGAGGAGAGCTTGGTGATGGAGACCTTGCCCAGCATACTGGAGGCCCTGGGTTCTGTTACCAACAGTAAAAACTCAAAACAAAACAGATTCCCACTCCCAGTAGTGTAGGCTGACCCCAAGCCAAGGGGCACTGCACTACTGGATTCTTATTGCCATGGCACCCCTCTGCCTGCCTCTGGCATGAAATGCTTCCCAACATCCTCCTTTTACATGGGAATAAAAGAACACCAAATCAAGAGGGCACCAAATGTAGGTATTTGAACGGGTATCCCCACCCTCTCTCCACTCCTTCTCCTCCCTTCTATCCCCAGGCGCCTATAATCACCGGGCAGTCTGAGGCTAAGTGGTAGTTTTGCTCATGGTGGTGGGGGGGACTTGAAAACCACACCCCTTCCCCTGGGCCCTCCTGGCCCTTCTGGCCCTTCCCAAAATCCCAGTCTCCACTATTGAGATGGGTCTGAAGGGGGCTTGGTGTTTCCCATGCTGTGGGTGTCGGAGACAGCGGGGGACCGAAAAGGAAACAGGTAGGGGGCTGTTCTGGGGGCAAAGGGCAGACTGGCATGAATTGGGGGTGGGGAGATAAACCCTCAGACCAGGGTAGGAGGAAGATCCTGTTGCCTAGGTGGGAGGTGGGTATCTCATGTCTCCTCGGGGCTGCCGGAAGATTTTGTAGAGAGTACTGCAAGATGAAAGATGGAAGTCTGTGGCAAAGCATGAGAATTTCAAGATGGTGACAGCAGATTACTGCTTCAAGTACCGGGGTGCATTTAAGCAGGAGAGGGATTTGGAGGGACATCTCTACAACAGCTGGAGCCCTGTCTTGGGGAGGCTGGCCCCAATGTAGACACTCCCTCTCCTCGGCCCTCTTGCTGTCCCTTCTAACATTCCTCACAGCTATGTTTAGAGGTGCAGGGGAGTTGAACCCTAACCTACCCCTCCAACCCTTCTTCCTCTTCTGACCCTCTTTTAGGCCTGGAACCTGCTTCCCCTTCAGTTCCTAGTCCAGCTGTAGCCCCCAGTGTGACTGGAGGACTGCCCTCCCCAGGGGCTGGTGCCTACTTAAGCCGGAAAGCTCGACTCTCCTTCCGCCACCAGCTGCATGATGTGGCATCAGCCAATGACTCCACCATTTGAAAGGGACAACCAGGGGCTAAGCCACCAAGAACTCTTGGCAACCTCTGTCACTACATTCTCAGTGGGCCCAAGCCTGTCATAACCTCATTAAATTTGTTCAGAGTTGTAAAGGGGTGTGTTTGAGTGTTGGGTTATTGGGGACCAATATACTAGGTCTGGGGTACACGGCTGAGGTGGAAAGTGTCTGATCAAATGGGAAAGGTGTGTATGAGGCAATTCCAAGTATGGCTAATAGGAAAGTTAGGTTTGCTGAAATCAGGCTTCAGAGTTGAGTGTGAGGAAAATGAACTGGGGAGATTGGGGGTGGGCAGGACAGAAAACAAAATTAAGGAGTTTATTATCTAGGGCTGGGTTGGGGAGGTGACCCAGTGGTTACGTAAAGATGCTTACTGGATAAGCTTGAAGATCTGAGTTTGATCATTGAAACCCTTGTAAAAAGCCAGACACCCAAACCAGACCTCCACATGTGTGCTTTGGCGTGTCTCTGTCTTTGTCTTCTCTCTCTCTCTCATTAAATAAAACCTTTAAAATGTTTAAGTTGGAAAAGGGGTGGGTGAAAAGAATGTAAGAGATGGAGACTAGGAAGGAATGAGGAGAGACGTTTTTAGGTGACACGGTCTTTGAACTTGTGAACCCACAGAAGTTGTACAAGATTGAGGCAGTCAATATTTCAGTAAGGTAGCGCTCCTTTAATCCCTACACGTGGGAGGCAAAGGCAGGTGGGTCTCCAAGTTCAAGGCTAACCTGGTGTATAGAGTGAGTTCCAGGACAGGCAGGGCTACACAGAGAAACCCTGATTCAAAAATAAATACATCAAATGAACAGCAACAAGACCAGCGTGGTTGGAGGAGGTGTTCGGAGTCCCCCTTCCGAGCTTAGAAGCTACTGGCATTTTTTTGTCTGCTAAGGGAGTCAGTTTTCTCTGAGCTGTGGCCCCTGGTAGTGGACATGCTCCAGGGACTGCCCATGCCCATCTGCATTCAGGTAGCACTAACAAGACTCAGTGATCTCTCTCTCTCTCTCTCTCTCTCTCTCTCTCTCTCATGTCACATATATGACATGAAAATGGAAGAGGGACATGGTGGTGGTGGGAGAGGGTCTAGAGAGGAGAAAGAAGGCACAAAAGAGGTTGGATATGATGAAGACATAGCATACAGATGCATGAAATTGTCAAGGGAGAAATTTAAAACATATTTTTAAAAATGTCGTGTCTATCCCCTATTAGGCAATGACTTATCAATGAACCAAGAATCCCTTCTTGTACTGAGTGACTTTCTGGTAGAGCCAGGAGATAACAATTATAAAAGCAATCAGGCTAACAGGAAATAGCAATTAGGATAGAAATCAAACAAGGCAACATGAGAAGGAGTCAGGCGTCAGGAACTTTTAATTTGAGAAGATCAGAAAAGGCTTTCCTGAGAAGGTGACCTCTGAACTGAGGCCCTGGTGATGGGCGACGGAGGAAAGTCTGAGCCGGTTCACATAGAACAATCTTGCTCTGGTGTAAGATACTGGTGAGGAGGCTGCCCTTGTGTGTAGACAAGCAATATTTAGGAAGTCTCTGTAACTTCAGCTCAATTCTGCAGCAAACCCCGAAATACTATGGAAAATAAAAGTTTTCCTGGGCACGGTGGCTCTTGTCTAAAATCTCAACAATGGGAGGCTAAGGCAGGAGGGTTGCCAAAAGTTCCAGGATGGCCTGGGCTACTACATAGTGAGTTCTAGGTCAGTCTGAATTAGAGTGAGATCTGTCTTAAGAAACTTAGAGAGCTGGAGTTGGGTTAGCACACACCTCTAACCCAGCACTCTGGACAGTGAAGAAGGATCAGGGCCAGCCTGGGCTACAGAAAAAAATCCATGTCTAAATTAATGAGATTTAAGATGTAATACAGTTGTAAATCACTTGTCTAGCATGGCAGATCTCGTCGAAAAACAAAAATAAACAAAGGACACAATCCATCCAGCAAATATTTAAATACAAAATTCCATAAATTCTAGAAAACAGAGAAGCTCTGGTGATGACTGTGAAAGCTGGGGTGGCTGTCTGGCTCTTTCAGTCATGCATAAGTAGCCTGTAGGCTAGCTTAGGTGGAACCATACTGAGGAATGTCTGTTTCGGAGGGAGTGAGGTTACTAATTATTTTGAAACAGGGCCTCTCTAGGTAGCCCTGGCTAACTCTGAACTCCCTATATAGACTAGGCTGACCCCAAACTCAGAGACCCATCTGCCTCTGCCTAGTATTAAAGGCAAGTGCCACACCTGGTCTGATACTGAGAACTGTGAACCAGAGAAGCAGCACGGCTCCTATCTGCACAGATCTCTTTGGTTGCTCTCTGGTTGAGGGGTTGCATAAGGGCAGGCACGGATGAGGGCAGGGGCACAGAGATGGTTATGTACTTTCAGAGTTCTTAGGAGCTGAACTGTTAAGTACAAGAGAGGGCTTAGGCAGAACAGGTTTAAGCATGAACAGCTGAAATATTTTTAGTTCAATGTTAAGACAAAGATCCCTTTCTGCTCTTTCACTTAATTAGCACCTGACCACTTGTGATGGTTTATACTGCCAACTTGATGTTTAGAATCACTACGGAAACAAACCTCTGGGCAGATCTGTGAAGAACTGTCTAGATTAGGTTCCCTGAAGTGGGGAAACCCATCCTAAATGGAGGTTCCACCATTCCATGGGCTGGAGTCCTAGGACAGAGCCAAGCAACACAATCCACAGCTCCCTGCTCATGAGTACAGGGTAGCCAGCGGCTCCACACTGCTGCCTCGTCCTCTCTGTCATGATAATCTCAGACTGAGCTGTAATCAACCTTCCCCAAGTTGCTCCGTAGGGTATTTTCTCTTCCTCTTCCCTCCTTCCATAGGAATCATCCTCTCTGCCCTCTGAACTACTTCAGAACAAAGTCTGTAATATGGCTTCTATGGTTCCCTGACCAGTGGACTAGAGAAAACAAGACTGGAAAGGTGGAGTCGTTGGGGCACCTCTGAGCTCCTTTAGGTTCCTGGTTTGAATAGGGACAGCTGCAAAGGAGCTGGAGTCCACTCTCAGCCTTGTGAGGACTGTGACTTAAAGAACTATCCAAAAGCACTCCCAATGACTGCTCTCTACCACCCAACACCTGTATTTATTTCCACTTGTAGAGAAGGCCTGTCTTTCCCCAAAGACATTGCTGCATGATGATTAAGGGGGAAAGAGAGGATCCTGAGGCTGGCCTGGGGACAGTTTTAACCTCAGGGCCAGGAATCGCCATGATGGTCAGCATCAGACAGCAGGGGAGGTGACCCAAGTCTCCTAACTCTCTATCTTGGACTTAGGCCACTGCTGCAGTTCCCAGTCAACCACATTCTGGTAGTTGCGATACCCGAGTGTGTAAATATGATTTACAGAATCCGCCACTCCCAACCAAGTACCTTGGTATATATCTGTGATCTGGCCACTCAAGAAGCAAAGGCAGGAGAATCGCCATAAGTTCAAGGCCAGACTGAGCTACGAGAGATCTAGTCTCAAAAAAACAAGGGCAAGGGGCTGGAGAGATGGCTCAGTGGTTAAGAGCACTGGCTGCTCTTTCAAAGGCCTGGTTTCAATTCTCAGCACCTACATGGCAGCTCACAACTGTCTGTAACTCTAGTTCCAGTAATCTGGCACCCTCACACATACATGTAGGCAGAACACCAATGCACATAAAATGAACTATTTTATTTTTCAAAAAAATGCACTTAGCCACCCCCCAAAATAATCCAATCATAACAGTAACAATAAAAGAACAGAGCACTATTAAACCTTCTTTGCCTCTCTAATTCCTACCGAGCTCAGTGCAATAGTTAGCACATGGGGAATGGACCTGACACATTCAAGCTTGAGGTCAAGAAAAGAACCTCCACACAGAAACATCTCTTTAATAAAGTGTTTATTAGCTTTTGCATTAGTATGGATATCCTTTACTACACCCTAGAATACTAGGCTTCAGGGAGGTGGCAAAGTGGCAATGCTGAACTTGGGGATCTGGTCTCCCAGAAGCACCTGCCGCTCTACCCCTGACTCCTGAATGGCTGCCAAGCGGATCACTCCTCCACTGGAGCCATCACGTTCCATAGCCAAAGCGAGAGCTGTAGATAAAACAAGGAAATTAGATTTGGAGTTAGGTGCTGAAAAATGAGGAATCCTGGCATGGCTTGGGAACGAGGGCTGAAGTTCACAGGCTTAGAAGCACAGATTCTCACCATTGGCAGTGAACTGCAGACATTCGTCCTTGGTCATGCCTTCCCGATAGGTAGCATCAACATAGCCATAGATGTATGAGCTCCCGGAGCCTCCGATGGCAAAGGACTGTCTTACCATCATACCCCCCATGGGAACGGAGTACACCTGTCAGACAGGAGGTGGTAGAAAAGTCACACATTGCACCCCTTTCCAACACATGTACATTCACCCGTCCCTTTTGATTTTGGTCTGGGGAAAGTTAAAGCCCTGGCTGTCCTGGAACTCACTCTGTAGACCAGGCTGGCCTCAAACTCAGAAATCTGTCTGCCTCTGCCTCCCAAGTGCTGGGATCAAAGGCGTGTGCCACCACTGCCTGGCAAGAAACTAAAAACAAAAAATGTCTGGAGTGGGGACTAGGGATGGTTTGGATGGTAAAGGGCCTGCTAAGGCAAATATGAAGACCAGATTTCAAATTCCCAGCACTTATGTGAAAGCTGGGCATGTGTATCTGTAACCACAGCTCCGGGAGTAGAGTGCAGGGCGTGTGATCTCTAGAGCTCACTGGATGGCCAGCTTAGCTAAAGGCAAGCTTTATCTTCAGCGAGACTGTCTGAAGAGGAAGACAACGCCTACACACACACACACACACACACACACACACACACACACCCCTGCAACTACATGTAGACACCCATAAAAACACGTGCATACAGAATGGACAGACAGACACACACACAAAATGGCTGAGGAGGCTGGGGCATCAAAGGTGTGACTCTAGTATTCCGGTAAGGAGGCCTGACCTGCCCTCCTTCTTGAGGGTCCCAGCCTGCGATGATGATTCCTGCCATCAGATCTTCTCTGTACCGGTAACACATCTCCTTAAAGAGACTGGCGGCTGTGTGGACTAGTGGAGGCTCGTTCAGCTCAATACTAGAAGGTGGGGTTGGAAGGTCACAAGGAAAGTAACATCAGGATCCAGAGTTAGGCCTTTTGATGCCTTAATGTTCCAGAGCCCTTAGCATAGTTGTTCCTCCCCTGCCCACAAGTACCTGTGGAAACCAAGCTGGTAAGTGACAGCGTCGGCTACTGCTTGGGTATCGGCTGCTGAGCCTGAGCGGCAGCAGAAGATGTGATCATGGATAGGGGTCAGCTTGTCCGTCACTCGATTGGCAATGTAGGACCTGCAGGATGGCGGAACAGTGAGGAGGAGCCCACTTGCCTCCCTCCTCCCCCATATCACTGTCTACTTCCTCCAGCTTCGGAGATAGAAAGAAACACTGTTACTACCTATTAGTTCTTATGGAAAATGAAGCCAGATGAATGGAGAACAAACCTTTATCAGGAGTTCACCAAAGGGTGAGGGGAACTGGAAGCCACAGAATTGGGAACAAATTCTTATTATATCCAGGTAGAGGAGAAACTTCTCTTGCCACAGTGGTCTGAGGAGGGTAAGGATGGGCTGGCAGGCAGGAATGGGGTCTATGTATGGAATGGAGTAGGGGAAACAGGAAGACTTTCTGTTTTGAGCTCACCCTGTGGTTGTTCTGGAGTCTGCTCCTAGAACCACGCCCCCATTAAATTGCACAGCCATGATCGTGGTCTGGGAAAAATAAAGAATGTAAAAAGGGTAAATCTTTTAGCCTTACCACATTCTCGAGCAAAGATCAACCTCAATGATTCCTCACCCGGATTCTATAGTACAAAATTCGTGCTCCGCGAACCTATTAATTACCTATTAATTACGGGGGCTCAACGCTTTAGAGAATACAAAAATTCCAACCTCCAAACCCCAGGATTCAGAATCTTATGCTTCAGTCCACTGTTCACGTCTCACCACGAAAGGTATCAATCACCTCACTCCAGCATCCAAGGAACCCCTCTCCCTCTCGAACAACACTGCGCCCCTCCGCTAACACACTAAGCCCAAACCCACTCGGGCTTCATGTTTTCCCTTCCGCCAGACCTAGTACATGTCTTCTGAACTCTGGCTCTTTCCTCACCCCTGTGGAGACTTCTCGGTTTTCCCAGTCTGGGGTGAGAGCCTCCGGCCCAAAGGCCGGCGCAGATCCCGCTCCACGAACAGCTAAGGCGGCCGCCATCTTCCTCTGCTACTCCTGCCACAAAGCAACCGTCGTAAAGCGCTCCGTCACTCTCTTTAGTACGTCTGTGCGGCCTTCTGGGAGCGAAGCTGGTTGACGGCAGAAGGGAAAATAGAGGTAAGGACTGTTCGTTTGCGACAGTGGGCACTTTACGGCAGCGTGTCAAATTACGAAAAAAAAAAAAAGAGGCGGGTATAGGGAGAAAAGGGGGGGAGCCTTTTCAAGATTTCTCTTAAAGGGCACTTGTGGCGCCCTGAGACTAAGGATGGTTGCAAATGAAGCCTAATTTACATTATAAGGTTTTATGTGTGTGTGAGGGTTTTTTGTTTGTTTGTTTTTGTTTTTGTTTTTTGTTTTGGTGACTCGATTGTATAGTCTTAAGTATGAAGGTTTTGTAAATAACAACGTTGTGTCGCAATGTTAACAGGTTGGACACCTGATCGTGTCCGAGTTCAACGAGCCCACAAGAGTACAAATTGGAATGGTCAGGTTGTGTTTTCATTCGTCTGGGGTACTTACTTAGCAGTGTATACTAGTAGTTGATTTTCCGAGTCCCACAAGAACTTTTAAAGAAGCTACAGTTGTTTTTTGGAGCATCTATACCCCTTGACAATCACACCTGCCATATCCGAGGATTCCCACCTTTACGCATTCTCATCAATGTATTATATTTTTAAATCATGCCATTCCAGTGCATGTGGATATGATCGTATAATTTTGATTTGTTTTCCCCGAATAATTAGTTAAGCATATTTCTATGGCTAGTGAGTCATTTTTGTATCTTTTTTGAAGCAATGTCTATTCAAGGTTTTTGCCCATTTTGAAAAAGAATTGCCTGAGTTTTTATTATTGTATTGTGTTATTTTTACATTTTAGGTACTAGAAACATCAGATATATGGTTTTCTTCCTTCCTTCCTTCCTTCCTTCCTTTCTTTCTTTTTTGTTTTTCAAGACAGGGTTTCTCTTTTTTTTTTTTTTTTTTTTTTTTTTTTTTTTTTTTTTTTTTGATTTTCGAGACAGGGTTACTCTGTATAGCCCCGGTTGTCCTGGAACTCACTCTGTAGACCATGCTGGCCTCGAACTCAGAAATCCGCCTGCCTCTGCCTCGCGAGTACTGGGATTAAAGGCATGTTCCACCACCGCCCGACAATATTTATATATTTTTAAAGATGTATTTATTTTATGTATATACACCGTAGCTGTCTTCAGACACATCAGAAGAGGGCGCCAGATCCCATTACATATGGTTGTGAGTGCCAGGTGGTGGTGGCGCATTCCTTTATTCCCAGCGCACTTGGGAGACAGAGGCAGGTGAATTTCTGAGTTTGAGACCAGCCTGGTCTACAGAGTGAGTTCCAGGACAGCCAGGGCTATACAGAGAAACCCTGTCTCGAAAAAACCAACCCCCCCCCCAAAAAAAAACCAAAAACCAAAAACCCACAAATGGTTGTGAGCCACCATGTGGTTGCTGGGAATTGAACTCAGGACCTCTGGAAGAGCAGTCAGTGCTCTTACCCACTGAGCCAGCCCGATTTTTTTTGTTTTTTAAGATAGGATCTCATGAAGTCTCAAAGTTGCTATGTAGCCCAGGTTGACTTTGAACTCCTGATCCTCCTCCGTCTACATTTCTTTTGCTGGTAGGTTGCCATGTCTACCCTGCTTTTTGTTTGTTTTATTTTCCAGACAAGGACTTACTTCATAACTCTGGCTGGCCTGGAACTCACAGAGATCTGACTGCTTCTGCCTCAAGCACTGGGATTAAAGGCACGAGCCACCATGTCAGGTGATAAAGATCCTAACCCTAGTTCTCACCTCAAGTACTTTTTTTTCTCTAGTCCCCAATATTGACATTTTAAAGAATCACCTTTTGCTTGGTAGTGATGGTGTGCGCCTTTAATCTCAGCACTCAGGAGCCAGAGGCAGGCAGATCTCTGTGAGTTCAAGGCCAGCCTGGTCTGGAAAGCAAGTTCCAGGACAGCCAGGACTATGCAAGAAAGAAAGAAAGAAAGAAAGAAAGAAAAAACAGGTCTCAAAACAACAACAACAACGAAAAAAATCCCGAACAAACAAACTAAAGAATGACCTTTTGTAGTTTAGTGACAGTACAACTGTAAGAAAGGAAAAGATGGGCTGGTGAGATGGCTCAGTGAGTAAGAGCAACGATTGCTCTTCGAAGGTCATGAGTTCAAATCCCAGCAACCACACGGTGGCTCACAACCACCCATAATGAGATCTGATGCCCTCTTCTGGTGTGTCTAAGGACAGCTACAGTGTACTTATAATAAATACATAATAAATAAATCTAAAAAAAGAAAAAAAAGAAAGGAAAAGATAATCCAGATGATACATAAGGCTGATTTAGACAAAGAAACTTAGGAAGTGTGGAGAGTAGTCAGATCTCCATAGATTCAATGTTGGTATGGAGAAAGTCACCTTAACAAGATTTTGTATCTGAGAAGCTGGAGAAGTAGAATTCCTTACGGAGCTAACATGACTATGAAGGTAATATTTAGAAGAAAGCACGTCTGAACCTGTAAGGTGTGCTATGCCTAGTTGACGTCCAAATGGAAATGCCAAATATCTAGCTGGATAGAGCTCTGGGGTTCAGAAAAAAGTAGATTTGAGGTACAGTTTGGGAGTTAGTCTAGGAAATGTTTTATTTCTTTCACATTCACTAGTATGGAAGGGACCAAGGAGACATTTGATAAGGCACTTTGTGGAATGCCTGTTTAATGAGAGGCTTGATGCACCGGCTTTAGGTTGGAGACAGAACACAGAAGAAGTAAATGCACTTCTGGCGGAGGAAGGTAGAAGAAGGCCGGACATGCTGCCTTGGCTGTGTGGAGGGCAGGTCTGGACTTGAGACTTAGTATAGAGATCTTCGCACATCCTCCCCGACCCCTTAAGCTAGCTCTACAGCCATCATACATAACACTGGATGTCGACAGGTACTAAAGAATTCTTTTTTTTT
>NW_022196911.1:65810584-65818970 GCF_008632895.1 Mastomys coucha | reverse complement strand
ACTCAGAAATCCACCTGCCTCTGCCTCCCAAATGCTGGGATTAAAGGCGTGTGCCACCACTGCCCGGCCTAAAGAATTCTTTATTCCTCATTACTTCTTCTAGCTTCCTGAGGCTGAAGATGAGAGGATCTCATACTTCACACGGGCCGCCCTGCTGGGGGCGGGCCTTAACCGTGGTGACGTCACGGAGGAGGACCGCAATCCAGGCCGCCCGTAAACCTAAATATGCACATCCATCCCCAGAAATGCCTTCCTGGTCAGTCTCATGATGCCGCAGCCATCAAGCCAGCTGGAGCAGGCCGTGGCCGGCCAGCAGGCCCTGGGTACGATTGTACACATCCTCCAGGACGCGGGCGGCCCGGGCCAGAGCAACCCGCGCGTCCTCCTCTCCGGTTTCGGGACAAGCCAGCTGGAGCAGGCGGCCGCGACTCGGGAGGGCCAGGATCGCCAGCCGAGCGGCCTGTCGGATTAGCCATGGATGGTGCGGGGCCAGGGCGGTGCTGTAGGCGTCCCGGCACTGCGTGCCCGCATCTGGACCTCCGAGCGTCCCTGTCGCCACCCTGTGGAGGCAGAGCTGGGACCAGCGTAGCGCACGATGCAGCAAAAGCAGAGTTCGAGAGCCCGAGGACCCCGCTGGGTGCCGAGCTTCGGTACCCTGTCCCTCTAGCAATCCTGCTTGCCGCTCCCACCTCGCCATAGTCACCAGCGACGTGTAGTGCGAAGCATCGGGGCCATGCACACGAGCCTCGAGGTCGGTCACCTTGTTGAAGGCCTCGCTGGTGGCAAAGGCGAAGACAGAGCCAAGGGGAGTTAGGAACCTGTTTGGTAGTGGAAGTGGGAGATGACTTGAGAAAGACCACAGAATCATTTGGAGGAAGATGGGCTTGGGGGAGGGAGACCACTCACCTAAGTAGTTCTCTCCAGCCTGCCAGATACTGAGACAACTCCACATCCCCTTCAGGGCTCATACAGGTCAGGAAGGGGCTCATCATGCGACCCAGCACCCCATGAGGTCCCAGACAGGGAAGCTCTTCCTTCTCTGGGACCACTAGGGGTCTGAACGCTGGGCCAATCTGGGAGATAGATTTAAGAGTTACATGAAAAGTTCCTAGCCTGCTAGGCCTACTTAGAAACTGTTGGGCTCTGAAGAATGTCCTTCAGGTTTAGCTGGGGTTCCTCCTGGTTATTCTTGACATCTGAAGGGGGAAGGGAATAGAGAGGGAGGAGCCTCCTTTCATTAGGTTCTCAGTCTGGTCCCCCTGTTTCCTTGTTCGGAGTCCCCAGACTCTGGCCTTAAAACTCAAACATACCTGGGAAGGTATCGGTCCCTCTGGGTTGCAGGACTGCACCCCAGGCCTGCAGCCTGATAAGACACCTGAGGTGAAGCTAAGCATGGAGGTGAGAACTGGAGGAGGAGAAGGAAATTTGAGTCCCCACAGGCTGGACTGCTGGGTTCTCCGAGCTGGTAACGCAAAGGGCCACTCATGGAAGAGCCATACACTGATGTAAAGAAGTAACAGCATTAAGAGAGCGAAAGGAATTGCATGGCGGAACCAGCGTCCCAGGGCTGGGGACAGTGAGACTCCCATGACCATCGCTGGCTCGGTGGTGGCCTTTCCCTTCCTGTGGTGTTCAGAGGTGCAGAGGGCTAATAATTAACCTATTAAGGCCCCCTCCCCTGTGTCCTTTGCCCTAGAGGTCAGATCCTTGGGTGAGAGACCTAATGAAGAATTGGGGGCCACAGAATGTGACCTGTCTCTGCATTGCCTTTACCTGTGGGGCTAGCTTGTGGTAAGAGACAGCGTCTTGTGGGTTCTTAAATCTGGGCAGGAATCCACTGTAAACTGCAGATAATGGTTCTTTGTAAATCTCATGTGAAGATCAAGTGATAACACGTGTGAAAACATTCCAAATGGAAAGCTGATCACAGTTGCCCAATACGTTGCTTGTAAAGGCTTGATGGGGCTTTAGGTTCTCTTCTTTTACATTCTTACTGAGAGGTCTGGAAACCTTGGGAATAAAAAAGTTCAATTCCCCAGGAAGCATACTGGACTTCTTAGAAGGAGGCACTGACCAACCATGGCCTGACTTGGGGAGGATAAGTCTGGAGTCAGCCCCTGGGGCACCTCGCTGGAGAAGATAACAAGGCCAGAACTGAGCTGGTTTCCAAAATTCTTTAAGGTCTCACCAATTATAATAGGACTAACTTAGCAACCAATGAAAATGGTACTAATGTTACAGCTTTGACCCCTACCTATCGTATTAGAGGTTATCTGATCCTTCTGGAAAATTCCCCTAGACCTCCCTAAAAGGGAGCCTTGCAAGCCCCTCAAATCATTGCCATTTTGTTGTGACCCCTGCACGCTGGTAATTTCTGCAGAATAAACACTCTTTGCCTTTGCAACGATTTGAGTCTGTGGTCTTCCTTCAGCTATTCTTGGACATTATGATTTAACTTTGGAGCTTCACTTTAGCGATTCGGTCATTAAATTAATGGTTCCCTTTCTATGGCAGGCCCTATGCTAGACCCCCAGAATACAAAAGTATGTTCATAGCTGGGCACAGAAGCCCAGGTCTTCATGTAACCTTAGGTATTTGGGAGGCTGAAGTAGGAATATCAAAAGTTCAAGGCCAGCCTGGGTAGCTGTCTTAATTTTTTTTTTTTATAAAAAGAGCCTTTCCAACTTATGCTCAGCATGGCCCAGCATTTGACATACCATTGTAGGTTTCCTTGTAATACAGACTCTAACAAGAACCCCTGGTAACAGAATTGTTTATCTTTATTCCAAGAAACTCAGGAAAGCACTAAAATCCACACATGGTACATGCCCAGGCAGACTTTGAGGAGTTTGTGCTCTGAGACTTAAAGCCCTAATGACATTGCCTAAAACAAGAACAATAATGTAGCAAGGTATATGGTGACCCCACCTGTGCTAAATGTGTCCATGAAAGGATCTAGTTACTTTCCTTATTAAGGAGCAGAAAACCAGTGTGTAAATGTTGACAGCACAAATACAGAGTCAGAAAACTAAATAAATATTAAGCTTTTTAAAAAAAATATGGAACACTTCATGAATTTGTGTGTCATCCTTTCGCAGGGGCCATGCTAATCTTCTCTGTATTGTTCCAATTTTAGTATGTGTGCTGCTGAAACGAGCACTTTTTTTTTGGTTTTTCGAGACAGGGTTTCTCTGTGTAGCCCTGGCTGTCCTGGAACTCGCTCTGTACACCAGGCTGGCCTCAAACTCAGAAATCTGCCTGCCTCTGCCTCCCAAGTGCTGGGATTAAAGGCGTGCGCCACCACTGCCTGGCTCAATATTAAGCTTTTAAAAATAATAAAAATCAAGCCTTTTTCTGTGGAAAACATTAAATCATTTAATTATTTTTTTAAAGTATAAAATGGGTTTGGGATATAGTTCAATGTTAGTCTCTCTCTCTCTCTCTCTCTCTCTCTCTCTCTGTGTGTGTGTGTGTGTGTGTGTGTGTGTGTGTGTAAGCACAGCTCAAGCTTCACTGGGAGAATCTTCTGTCTTCCTCACTGGAATGTGAGCTTTGGTGACAAAAGTCACTTTTTCTCTGTGTACATTGAAGATTGAATCTATGACTTTAAGGATGCCAGGCAAGCAAATCTAGCATTGAGTTGTAAGCATCATCGAACCCCCCTTTTTTCCCTTTTCCTTTTTATTTTTGAGACAGGATTTAAACTGTTCAGGTTGATTCATTTTACTCATTTATTAATTTACTTGATTGAGACAGAGTTTCTTTACATAGGCCTGGTTTATTTTATTTATTTATTTACTTACTTGTTTGTTGGTTGAGACAGAGTCTCTCTACATATCCCTAGCTGTCCTGGAACTCACTATACAGATCTGGCTGGCCTCAAGTTCACAGAGATCTGCCTGCCTCTGCCTCTTGAGTGCTGGGATTAAAGGCATGCATTATCATGCTCTATATCCCAGGCTGATTTTGAATTTTCTATCCTCCGACTTAGCTATTTGAAGCACTGTGATCACACATGGATTTGAGCCGCTAAGCCTGGCCAAGCACCTTACTTTTCTTGGTTATTTTCAGGCATTTAGTTTTTTGTTTTTTGTTTGTTTCTTTGTTTGTTTGTTTTGAGACAGGGTTTCTCTGTATAGCCCTGGCTATCCTGGAACTCACTTTGTAGACCAGGTTGGCCTCGAACTCAGAAATCCGCCTGTCTCTGCCTCTCAAGTGCTGGGATTAAAGGCTTGCGTCACTACTGCCTGGCTAGAATATTTCTTAAACCAAATGCCTTGTAAATAAATATGCGTTAAAAATCAGAGGAATCAGGGATGGTGCCCCCTAACAAATCTAGCCAAGTTTCATTTTCTTTTTTTGTGAATTAGGGGTCCATCTGCTGGTCATAGAAGGAAAGGCATTCTGGGAAAAGACTCAAGACGATCAAGCAAGGCAGAGTAAAGGAGATGTAATATCAGAACTCAAGAGGCCAAGGCAGAAAGGGTCAAGAGTTCCAGGTCAGCCAGGCAGTGGTGGCACACACCTTTAATCCCAGCACTTGGAAGGCAGAGGCAGGCGGATTTCTGAGTTCGAGGCCAGCCTGGTCTACAGAGTGAGTTCCAAGACAGCCAGGGCTACACAGAGAAACCCCCCTGTCTCGAAAAACTAAAAGAGTTCCAGGTCAGCCTTGGCTACATGGTGAGTGGTGTTTCATTGTATCTTAAAGAATACAAGAAGCAGAGGAAAAGCAGCCTCATTTGTTCTTATTTATCTCAGTTCCTGTCCATAAGATCTTAAAATTACTCCTGTCACACTGGATGTGGTACCTTATCCTAGCACTTGGGAGGCTGAGGCAGGAGAATGATTGAGAATTCCCAGTCAGCCTGGGCTACTGTGCTGGGCTATCGTGGACATTATGTCCACGATATAATGAAGTATAGTTATCTTTTGTTTGTTTGTTTGGTTGGTTTTTTTTGTTTGTTTTGTTTTTGTTTTTTTTCGAGACAGGGTTTCTCTGTATAGCCTTGGCTGTCCTGGAACTCACTCTGTAGACCAGGTTGGCCTCGAACTCAGAAATCCGCCTGTCTCTGCCTCCCAAGTGCTGGGATTAAAGGCATGCACCATCACTGCTCATCGAGCTACTGTTATCTAATAGGAGGGAACCTCAATTAAGAAAACCTCCATAAGATATGGCTGCTGGTGAGCCTGCAGGGCATTTTCTTAATTAGTGATTGTCGGGAGAGAGCCCAGTTTACTGTGAGTGGAGCCCTCCCCGGGCTGGTGGTCCTGGTTTCTATAAAAGAGCAGGCTGAACAAGCCATGAGGCACAAGCCAGTAAGCAGCACCCCTCCATGGCCTCTCATCAGCCCCTGCCTCCAGGTCCTTGCCCTGTTTGAGTTCTTCCAGTGGGAGTGTAAGCCAAATACACCCTTTCTCCCCCAGCTTGCTTTTGGTCATGGTGTTTCATTGCAGCAACGGAAACCCTAAGTAAGACAGCTACACAGAGGGAGACCCTGTCTCTGGGTGTATCTGCTGTCCACAGTTTTCAAAGAATCAGGGCCACGGCCTTAAAAAGACCTTTTCCCAGCCCCTATCCTTCACGGACTTGATCTATGTTAATGGTATTCTTTTTTCACATCCCGTAAAGTCGCCTCTCATCCTTATAGTGCCTAATCCTGTTCCTGGCAGATTTTCCTAGGATCACTGCAGTCTCCAGCCTTGGCTCCTATTTCCAGTGCCGGGATTTCCCTCAGTTTACTGGGGGTGTGGGGGGGTGGGTTACTTGCAGCTCTCTCACCTACTAAATAGGAAATAGAATTTCTATCTTCTACAATCCTTGCCATGATTACATGAAATATGATTGCAGAGTGCCTATCACAGCTAGTGGTAAGTATTTGGTAGGCACTAATTTAAACTCAGTGGCTTTCACTGCCCCTCCTTCCCTAACTCCTGGAGGCCTCAAATCTTCAGGGTTCCTGGACTGGAGCAGATTAGTCTTGAATGTCACTTAATCCTGGTCATTCTTCCGAAATCTGAGCCATGAAAGGGCAGGGCTGGTATATAGCTGCAACCCGAATCTTTGTATCTTGACGGATATAAATCCATCTAAGTAACCACATTCATAGGTAATGCAGGATGGAGTTGCAGGCTAAAGCCAGGCTGCTGCTGCTGCTGGGAGTGATGTGCTATGGACGCGCACAGATTAAGCACGAACCACGCTATGCATCAATTGTTGACGTGACCAATGGTGGTACCTGGGGTGATTGGGCCTGGCCTGAGATGTGTCCTGATGGATACTTTGCCAGTGGGTTCTCTGTCAAGGTGAAGGTTCAGACCTGGGTCTTAGAAAGGGCAAAGATGCATGCACCAGATTGCAGAGCTGAAAATGAGGAGAATCTTCTGTGGACCTCACTTCTGCTTCCCTCCTGACCTAGGTGGAGCCCCCTCAAGGCGTTCCTGGAGATGACACAGCCCTGAATGGGATCCGGCTGCACTGCACTCGAGGGAATGCACAGCAAAACACCCATGTCGTGGAGTCTCAGTCTGGAAGGTGAGATTAGGGACCAAAAAACCAACGGGGTAGAGAGCATTTATCTAGTGTTTGTAAAGCTCTAGGTTCACTCCTGAGTGGGAAGGACACTCTCCTGGTACAAAGGTATACCCCTTCCCTTCTGTTAATGCCCTTTCCCGAGATAAACTCCATTAAGGTTATAGAGGTGTGGGATGGAAGTCCACCCGCATACTCAGGGAAACACAGGAGGGTAGACCCTAGCCCATCCCTTAGCAGTGTTGGGTTTGGAAGTCCCCAGGGTGGGTAGGAGGTGCTTGTAGAGCCATTACAATTCTCCTTCCCTTGCAGTTGGGGCTCATGGAGTGAGCCTCTGTGGTGTCCTGGCACTAGCTTCCTAGTGGCTTTCTGCCTTCGTGTGGAGCCATTTACATTCCCAGGGGACAACACTGGAGTGAACAATGTGCGCTTCCGTTGCTCAGATGGTGTGGAGCTGGAGGGGCCTGGGCTGAGCTGGGGAGACTACGGAGAGTGGAGTGACTCTTGTCCCAAAGGTGTCTGTGGCTTGCAGACCAAAATCCAGAAGCCAAGAGGCCTCCGAGATGACACTGCGCTTAATGACCTCAGAATATTCTGCTGTAACAGCTGACGCTGTCACTCTGCCAGTACTGCCTTTGACTATTAAAGCTCCTTGGCCTTGGTTTGCTGTCCCTTGATTTAAAGACCATAAGCTGCCAGCCTCCTTGCCTCTTCTTTCTTGACCCCCATGACTCAAGTTTGGCTTTGGGCGTTCAGGTTTGGCTTCAAGTGTTGTAGGTCACAGAGTTTAGAACAAAGAACTTGAACACATGACTTTTTGGGCTTTGGCTCTCTGAAGACATCTGTAGATAATATGTCCCCTTTAAGAGCCCAAGTTGTCTCCCTTCCGAACCATCACTGACTCCAGATTAAGGTGTGGGATGGAAGTTGTGTCCACCCCCTACTCCTGTACTCAGAGAGACCGGATGAGTAGACCCAATCTACCCCTTATTGGAAGCACCTAGTTTGGAAGTCCCCAGGTGGGTAGAAGGTGCTCACAGAGCCAGTATAACTAAGTACATGGCAATGCAAATGGCTTTGCATTTTAATTTTTAGAGCTTTGAGACTAAAGAATCTTTTCCCATAGTTTCCACCACCTGTATCCTCCCCACCCCACTTTGCAAATTTCAAGGAGTGGCTTTCCTAAATAGAAATTGTCATCTAAGACTTTTATTTTCATGCTGTTTTCTCTGCCTGGAATCCCCCAGCTATCTAGACTTAGAAATTAGACTTTCCCTATCATGACAAGTATTTCCTCCCAGCAGCCAATACGTAGCTCATCACCAATATGTTTTTAAAATATTTACTGAATAAAAAAGGAATAAAAAAGGAAGGACATGACTGTTAGGACCCCTTCTAGTCTCCGCCCCACAGTTATCTGGCAATAGCCAGGTATGCCTGACTCAGAATAAAGGGGGCTGCTTGCCCCTCCTCACTCTCTTCTTGCTCTCTTACCCTCTTCATCCTCTGTCTTTTCTCTCCTCATTCCTCTCCCCCCCCCTCCACATGGCCAGCCTCTACTCCTCCACTCTTTTATTCTTTCTGTGAGTGTCTCTCAGTTTCTCTCTGTCTTTACTAACCCCTCAACTCCCCTCCCCATGCCCTAAATAAACCCTCTTTCTATACTATACTCATGTGGTATGCCACACTCATGAGGCTGGTACCTCAGGGAGAAGGGATGCTTCAACATAGGTCCACAGAGGCACCCCCTTCCCCTGTATCATACTGCGCCTCCAAACATTTCTGCCTGCTGCTGCTGTTGCTGCTTCTTTTTCTTCCTCTTCCTCCTCCTCCTCCTCCTCCTCCTCCTTTTCCTCC
>NW_022196911.1:65784118-65810568 GCF_008632895.1 Mastomys coucha | reverse complement strand
CTTCTTCTTCTTCTTCTTCTTCTTCTTCTTCTTCTCCTTCTTCTAATAAAACACAGCAATGACTGCTCATAGGTATGACGGAGGAGAAGGTTTATTGTAGATAAAAGGGAGGTGTATGGCCAGAGGCAGGGACATCTGGGAAAGTCCAGAGAGAACATGACCCTGAGCTAGGCTATACGAGGAGCATGGGGAGGGGAGAGCTAGACCAAGAGACCAAGAGGGTAAAGGGTAGACCAAAAAGAAAAAGAAAAAAGAAAAAAGGGGTGGCAGGTAACCAAAATGGCTGGATTATACAGGGAAGGGCAGCTGGGGGAAGGGCAGCCCAACGCTTGGGCTGGAGATGCTTATGGTAAGGAGCAGGGTGTGCCAGCCAGTATCCTGTAACAGGTAGGGACTGAGGGATGCAGGGAGAACCTGCTGGCCAGGTCCACTTTGATATATTAAATAGGCAGCTCAGTTAACCATTTGTCCCCGGTTTGAGACCTAACATTTCCCATCAACTGAAATGATCCTTCACTTCTTTAAAAAGAAATTGCCAATGGCAGATGTAAGAAAAGCAAGACAGAGGCAGACAGACTCACTCTCTGTATAACAGGGAGCTACTAGGAAGTTACAGATTATGTTTGTAGGGGTGTGTATGTGAGGGGGTGGGGGAAGAAGGCGGTGGGGGGTGGGGATTGAAGGGGGGAGTTTGACTACAGCAGGGTGTGTTGTTTTCAGTACCTGAGCATATTTTGTTTCTGCAGATAAAGCAGAAGGGTCAGGCTGGGGCTAAGCTGTTCTTAATGGCTTCCAGCCCTTTGTCCAGCACAGCCTGACTCAATTCCTCATGACCTGAGGCTATTACCTAACAGTGGAAAGTGGGGATTCAGTAGGTAAAGCTGCTTGATGCTAAGTCTGAGGACCTGAGTTTGATCCCCAAACACACATGTATAAGAACCAAATCCTACAAGTTGGTTCTTTCTCTCTCTCTCTCTCTCTCTCTCTCTTTCTCTCTCTCTCTCTCTCTCTCTCTCACACACACACACACACACACACACACACATAAATGCAAAGAAAATTAAATTAAAAATTGCTCATCTTGCCAGGCAGTGGTGGCGCACGCCTTTAATCCCAGCACTTGGGAGGCAGAGGCAGGTGGATTTCTGAGTTTGAGGCCAGCTTGGTCTACAGAGTGAGTTCCAGGACAGCCAGAGCTATACAGAGAAACCCTGTCTCAAAAAACAAAAACAAAAACAAACAAACAAAAATTGCTCATCTTTCATCATTGACACATTAACTTCCTTGAGAGCACAGAATTTTATTTCCAGAACAATAACTATTCTGTTGTTAAGAGAATAACAAGAGGGGGTGGGGGTTGGGAGTGCATTGAGGGTGCACGTTGAAGCCCCAAGCCTAGACACATATCTCTGAAGGCCCATGTACACTCTTTCCAAAGGTTAAACCAGAACCGGGGAAGGGTGTTCCTGGCCAACCAGGGAATGGGTGACCACTCAGATTTCCAGAAATGAGGTATTAGGGGTGGCCTATGGAACTCAGTGAGCTGCGCCCTGCAAGAAAAAAAATAAAGAGTAAAGATGAAGCCAAGAGCAAACAGGATTTCTCAGCCCCTCACCCCCAACTGCACCCCAAGCGGCCCTACCTCCTTTTTCCGGCAATCGCCACACAACACGCCAAAGGTTGCATTCACCAGCTGTATTCCACACAGCACTACTTCCAGACTTGAGGCGACCACCAGAATTGAGAAGAGTGTCACATTCCAGGGTACTATGTGAGGTGGCGCCTCACATAAATTCCAGAGAGTGTCATTTCGCAAGTAAGCGCCTCTGTGGATGGACAGGGTCATTTAAGAGAAACTGCTCACACAGCAGGCCCTACCACCACCTACTGCAAGGATCTACTAAGATCTGTAAAGGGCTGGATGGGCCATTTGGAAGGAACTCTCTAGGAGCTCCGTCTGGTCCACTATTTCTGGACCACGTAGGAAGAGAGCAGGTGGGGAGAGGCACAGAACCGGGGTGGGGGTGGGGGATACAAATACAAAGTAAGACTTACCCGGTTTCTTGGAAGTAGTAGTCCCACTTGTTGCCTATTAAGCATTTGGGTCCGATTCGGAGCCCAGCTCCCGCCACTGACAAGCAGTAGATGGCGCCAAGCACCCCAAAGGCGGAGGAGAAGACGGAGCGCAGCATCTAGACCCGGCATGGAAAGATAAGGTGAGTAGGCCCGCCTCCTCCCTCGGACAGACGCTCATGCCCAATGCCTCCCGCATATTGCCGCGCCCTTGCTCAACCTGTCTAAAATTACACTTGTCTTTAAACCTTGGGTTTGAAGTTAGACGAATTCTAAAAGCCATCTGCCGTGGAGGTTCATGGGGCTTGTTAGCCCTCTCTGGTCAGGTTCATTTGAGACCTGAGAGGGAGGTGGCACCTGAGACCTCCTAGAGGCTGCATGTAGACAATGCTTGACAGTTCTGTGGGGAAGGGATCAGAAACCAAGGCCTAAACTTGTGATTTTTGGTTCTTACCCTGCAGCGGTTGCCACAGCAACCTGCACCGCAGCAGCCCTTTCCCCCTGCCCGGACCGCTGCAATTCCAGGACACAGCACCTGTGGGATGAGAGTTGGTGATAGCAGGTTCTCCTAGGTCCTCAAGACCGGACTTGCTTCATTGTCCATCTCAGGGAAGCCGCCCATGATGCCCTGAGCCCTTTGGACTGTACAACCTTATCTATACTTTTCGGAATCACTGTTGGACTCGAACTTAATGCATAATTATTTCTATGCCTGCCTTATCTCTATCCAGATTATAGCTTCCTGGAGGGTTGGGTTTAATATAGTACAGCTATCTTAGACAGAAGGTCATCAAACATTTGGGTGGGTGGGGGACACTATATATTCTGCACAAATTTTGCCGCATGGTAGGTTCCTATCTGAATGGGAGTCAAGACCTTCATCTGCTCTATGAATTGACTACTTTCTCAGGGTACCAGCTTTGCCACTTGTAAAGTGGATCTGCAAGACCTATCTCAAAAGACCGTTCTCAGCATTTAAGGAGACAGCAGATGATTTTGTCATGGCTGGGTCAGAGAGAATGCCCCATACTGACACACGCCTTCAACGGTACCATTGGATTGTGCTGTTAGAAGATGCGATGAGCAGGCTTGGTGGTCAACTGTGGAAAGATGTGCACAGAGACTGCCTTCGATCTCGCAGGATTTCCTAACAGTCAGTCTTCTGGTCTTTTTCCCCCTTGTGACCTTTATTATGAAGCTCACACCCACCCAGGTAACCACTCACTGGTTACTAGCCACTTCCAGGCACCCAGACAGCCTTGCTAAACCGCCTGGAGGATGTGCTCATTTGAATGTCTTAGTTTTGACAGCCTCAGCAAGTCTCATGCCGCCCTCACAACAGCCTCTGCTTTTTGTTGTTCTTGTCTTTCTTCAGTGGAAAAAATATCCATCAGTTCACCTAGGCTGGGAGGTTTTGACCCTCCTAGAGGGCTGACTTCAAGTCTTCCGTGCTTTCCCTCAATCTAAATCTCTTAGTCCTTTTAACTCCTTCATGCACTCAGCTCCTACTCCCCTTCCAGGGGGAAGATATCCTCTGTCTCTCTAAGAGATCCTCCACACTTTTTTGTCTCCTGATTCCAGACTCCAGCACCCATGCTAACATTGGATTAACATAAGCTCTTTTATCTGCTCAATTCCTTTGAGGCATCTTCAAAGATATTGTAGGCTGATGTGTGTGTGTGTGTGTGTGTGTGTGTGTGTTCCATCCTGTAATCCCAGTCCCAATATACACTGGGATGGGAACTGAGGCTAGCCTGGGCTACATAGCAAGTTCCAGGCTACCATGGACTACATGGTAAGACTCACAAAGACTGAGCTCACAAGGCATTTGAGGCTCCCTTACCCTGCCTCCAACCTCATGTACCACAACAACCCTTGCCCTTGTACCTTAGTTCCCCTACGTCACATTCTTGACTTGCCTTGTATCCATGGAATTCCACAGCTGGCTTCTTTTGTTCTTTTGTCTTATCCTAAGGCTTGAGCCCAAGGGCCTGGTGCACGGTAGCCAACTGTCCATCTCCAGCCCATTTTTCTCTTATATTTCATTAACTTATTTTGAAATAAGGTCTACTATAGCCAAGGCAGGCATTAACTCATGGTCCTCTACCTCCAAAGTGCTTGGATTACAGGCATGTCACTAAACCCAGCTCTCTCCCAGCAATCCCGGAGCCCCGACACTTTTTCTTTTTTCTTTCCTCTCCTCTCATCTTCTTCCCTGCCTTCCCACACCCCACCCCCAAGTTTTCACAATCTAGCACCCAGGAAGGATTTGAACACCAGATCCTCCTGCTTTGGCCTCCTGAGTGCAGGGCTTACATGCATACAGTGCTAGGCCTGGCCTCCACAGCTGACCTGGTCAAGCAAAAACAAGTGTTGGCCAATATGCACAGAACAAGAGGCAGTATTTCATCCTTCTCCAAGGAAGGGACTGAAAGTTTTAGTTCCATCATCAGTTGCAACCTGAGAGAAAGATCTGCTTAGTTCAACCCATTCCTCAGTGCTCTCTTTCTTCTGCCTCATGACAGATCTAAGGACAATATGCCACGTTCTTGCCTTTCTAGTGATGTCACCTATTCAGACAGCTAAAATTGCCTTCCTTTTTTTTTTTTTTTTTTTTTTTGATAGAGCCCCACTGCGTAGCCTCAGCTGGCCTGGGATTAGAGTTTTGTGCCACCATATCTAGCATCTGCAAGTGCTCTTAACCACTAGCCATCTCTCCAGCACTCTTCTTCTTTTAAAAGTTCACCATCACTGTCTTCAGCCACACCAGAAGAAGGCATCAGATCTCATTACAGATGGTTGCGAGCCACCATGTGGTGGCTGGGACTTGAACTCAGATCCTCTGGGAGAGCAGTCAGTGCTCTTAACTGCTGAGCCATCTCTCCAGCCCACTTTTCTTTTAGAGGAAGGGCCTCTGTGTTGCCTCTTACATAGGCTGGCTTAAACTCTCAGTTCTCCTGTAGTCTTCAAACGTCTGAGAGCCAGGTGCAGTTTTGTTAGCTCACAATTCTGGGGCTTTAAGCTCATCCTTGGTTACAGAGTCAGTTCAAGACCTACTGGGTTTCATGTGACCTTGTCTTAAAAACCAAAAAGAAAAAAAAAAAGAGTTGGGCCAGCGATGCATGGCTGCAGTCCCAGCATTTAGGAGGGAAGTGGCTTCCTGGGTTCAAGTCTACTCTCAGCTACATAGTGAGCTCAAGGCAAGGATGATGTGAAACCTTACCCACCCCACCCCCGCAACAAAACAAAACAAAACACAACACAACAAGACAAACATCAACAACAATAACAACAAAAACCGTGTAGGATGTGGTGGCACACATCTGCCTCTGCAGATGGATCTCTGTGAACTTAAGGCCAGTCTGGTCTACATAGTGACGTCTAGGCCAGTTAGAGTCACCCAGTAAGATCCTGTGTCAAAAAAAGCAAAACTGAAACAATGAAAATATACCACCAGAATCCATGCAGGAGGCAGAGAGAAGAAAACATGATGTCAGGGGACAAGGGAAGGAAAGGAGTTGCTATGGGAGAGGTATCTCCCTTCAGCCAGCAGAGGGGACCAAAGTGCAGCTGCTCCCAGAGAAGCTCAACAGCAGGTTGTGTTAAAGGTGGGAAGCCATGCTAGGTAGATCTCTCTCTTTATCCCATGGAGATGATACACTAAGTTAAGCAGCCAAAAGTTCCCCCAAATGGTCAGGCGTGTACTTGAAAGGTTCAGGCAGGAAGAATTCAAGTTCTAGACTGGCCTGGGTTATATGATGATGCCCTGCTGGCCTGACATACAATCAGGATGTTGCTTCTAAGTAAACAAACAAAAAGTAAAAAATGAAAGAGACAATTCCCTAATTGAGAGGGAGTAGGAAGATGGAGAAAATCTAGATTTTTGGGGGGAGGGGGTTTCAAGACAGGGTTTCTCTGTGTAGCCCTGGCTGTCCTGGAACTCACTCTGTAGACCAGGCTGGCCTCGAACTCAGAGATCCGCCTGCCTCTGCCTCCCAAGTGCTGGGATTAAAGGCTGCGCCACCACCGCCCAGCTAGATAGAATATTTGTGTTTCTCTTTTCCTCACTTTTTTTGCTTTTGCTTTTTTAGGAAAAAGTTTTTCTGTGTAGATCTGATTGTCCTGAAACTTGCTCAGTAGACCAGGATAGCCTCGGAGATTCAATTGCCTCTGTTTCTGGAGTGCTGGGACTAAGGGCTTGCACTATCACTCCTGGCACTTCTCTCCCTAGTCTGCAGGAAGACTGGGACATCTATTCTAAATTACCCACCTAGGTCCAGGATTATATCCTTAGCACTTAGTACAGACTGGGGATCCTAGAAGACAGGCTGAGAAGGAATGGCCATGGAAGAGAGGGAAAGCAGCATGGAGCTGGCTGGTGGAGAGCCTAGTCTGAGATATCAGCCTGGGCTGCAGAGGTTGCTCTGGCACCCACCCTTGCTGGTGGGTTATGACATTGCCCAGAAACTTCCCACATTATGAGCCTTTATCCTCATAATGAGGTGGGTTTTTTTGGTTGTTGTTGTTTTGGTTTTTTTTTTGAGCATGGGTTTAGTAGTAGAGGCAAGGAGGGGTACAGAGAACTTACTCCCACCTAGTAGGGAAGGCCTTCCTACCTCTCATTCCTCAGACACTCAGCTCTGGACCCTAGGGCTCCTCCAGGACCCTCTACAGTATGGTTACTGTACGTGAGCAGATGGACAGACCCCTAGTCCCCACCAAGCTCTTGCCATTTCATCCAGAGCAAACAAGTCCCTTCCCCTCTTTTCTTCTCCGTTCTATCCACGGTCCCTTAGCTCGGTACCCAGGTCCCCAGCCGGCTGGTGCTCCAGCATTCTCACCATCAGGCCTCCTCCAATGAAGCCACCCATGAGCCAAACTTGCAAGCTGAGGTTGCCATCCGTCCAGGTGGTCTTCCCATCAGGTACCAGCAGGAGGGCATTGGCCACGATGCAGACCAGGGAGAGAGGGATGAGGGAGAGCCCCAGGCAGCGGGCACACTTTCCAGTACACATGTCTGAGGCTTCAGGAGAGTCAGGAGCAGAGTGAAAGTGAGTGGGAAGTGCCAGGCTCCGGGGGGGAAATCAGGCGGGAGCTCGGAGCAAAGGTCTGAGGAGAGGAGTGGCTGGTAGAATCGCATTGATAAGAGAGAGGCCCTGAGGAAGTGGAGGACCTGCAGCTAGTGAGGCAAAGAGGGGGGTGTGGTAATAGGAGCTGTGGGAGCTGGTTGCACAAGGGAAGGTGACAGGGGTCAGCATCGTCTTCCTTGGTCCGTATACACCTTTCTATAGCTCTTCCTCATCTACTTGAAGACTCAGCCGAACCCTTCACCTCTGGAAGTCTCAAGTTGTTCCATCTGTGAAAAAGGTTGGCTGAAGCTACTTGCCCAGAGAACTGATTGTAAGGATTCAATGGGACAAGTTAGAAAGCCTTGTCAATGAAGAAGTGCAGGACAGGTGTACAGTGGCCTCATGATTTCTGTCCCACGGGAGAAGTTTTTCTTTTCTTTCTTTCTTTCTTTCTTTCTTTCTTTCTTTCTTTCTTTCTTTTCTTTTTTTCAAAACAGGGTTTCTCTGTATAGCCCTGGCTGTCCTGGAACTCACTCTGTAGACCAGGCTGGCCTCGAACTCAGAAATCCACCCACCTCTGCCTCCCAAGTGCTGGGATTAAAGGCATGCGCCGCCGCCACCACCACCCGGTGAGAGGTTTTTCTGTAAAGAAAGCCTACAGTGGAACCAGGCAGGGCTCATACCAGTAACTGAGCTATTCAGAAAGAGTGTGTGTTTGAGGTCCTTCAGGGTGTACTGGTTGGTTTTGTGTGTCACCTTGACACAAGTTAGAGTCATCAGAGAGGAAGAACTTGAGGCAATGCCTCCATGAGATCCATTTTCTCAATTAGTGATCAGTGGGGAAGGGCCCAGCTCCTGGTAGGTGATGCCATCTCTGGGTTGATGATCCTAGGTTCTAGGAAAAAAGCAGGCTGAGCTAGTCATGAGAAGCAAGCCAGTAAGCATGACCATGGCCTCTGCATCAGCTCCTGCTTCCAGAATCCTGCCCTGCCTGAGTTCCTGTCCTGACTTCTCACAATGGTGGACCATGATCTGGAAGTGTAAGTTGAATAAATCCTTTCCTCCATGTTGAAGCCTGCTCCTTTTTAGCATAACTGCAGCCATTTTGTATTCAGTCTTCATTTTGCTCATAAGATGAAATTAAGTTCAGGTTCTCAGACTTCACTTTCCACAAGTAGTTATCCATAGCTGACACTGAAGAATGCTACTAATAAGCCAAAAAGTTAAGGTTACTCTGGGCGGCGGTGGCACACGCCTTCAATCCCAGCACTTGGGAGGCAGAGGCAGGCAGATTTCTGAGTTCAAGGCCAGCCTGGTCTGCAGAGTGAGTTCCAGGACAGCCAGGGCTATACAGAAAAACCCTGTCTCGAAAACAACAACAACAACAAAAAAGAAAGAAAGAAAGAAAGAAAGAAAGAAAATAAAAGAAAAAAGTTATGGTTACAATATTTATGCTGTTATCTCAATGTACTAGAACTCCCCAGCTGACGACCTGTGACTCTCCTCTTACTTCACCTGGGACCAATTAGCTTAAAGGTTTGCTAATAATACTCTGTCTAGTTAGCCAAAAGAGGGGTGCCACTTCACTGCTTGCTTTTAAACTTTTGTGCCTGGTATTTTTTTTCTATAAAAAGCCTGCCCTGAGGACAGACTGGCACCTCAATTAGGCTTCCAAGTCCTTTTTGTGGTCCTGAACATTCAGTCTCGAGGTATGCATTCAATAAATCATTCTTATTTAACTTAGATGGACATTCGTGTGGTTTATGTGATTCCTGAACCCTAACACTCCCCAACTTCCTTTTTGGCCATGGTGTTTCTTTGAAGCAATAGAAACCCTAACTAAGACACCGAGTTACTTTACAAGGCTTTATCTGAAAAAACAAAAAAACAAAAAAGGATGTTGATGATTTCTTATTTATTTCTGTCTTTACAAATTCTTTTGATTTGGTTTGGTTTTTCACGACAGGGTTTCTCTGTGTAGCCCTGACTGGTCTGGAACTCACTCTAGACCAGGCTGGCCTCAAACTCAGAAATCCATCTGCCTCTGCCTCCCAAGTGCTGGGATTAAAGGCATGTGCCACCACTGCCCAGCTCTTAAATTTTGTCCCTGCACCCTTTTCTGTTTCTCAGAGTGGACTCCATCTCTGGTGATTGAGTGATGGCTGTATGAACCAAGATGGTCCTATTTTCTTTCTATTTAATTTCAGTTTTATGTGTGTGAGTATTTTGCCTGAATGTATATCTGTGAAGCACTTGTGTGCCTCCGGTCTGCAAAAGCCAGAGGAGGAAATTAGATCCCATAGGACTGAAGTTACAGGTGATTTAACATGTGGGTGTTTGCTCCTTTTCTTACTTTCTCTCTTTCATCCTTTTCTCTCTCTCTTTCTTTCTCTCTCTCTTTCTTTTGTTCTTTCTTTCTGTCTGTCTGCCTTCCTTTCTTCTTCTCCTTCTCCTTCTCCTGATCCTCCTTCTTCTCCTCCTTCTTGGCACAGATGTATGTAGGCACAGATGGCCTGGAACTTGCTATGTAGACCAGGCTGGCCTCACACTCACAAAGATCCACCTGCCTCTGCCTTTTGAGTGTTGGGGTTAAAGGTGTGCGCCACAATGCTTAGCTCCCATTTTCACTTGGTTTTTTTCTTATTCTGAGACCAAAGAAGTTCAGGTTTTGTTGAGGTGCTGAAGGTGCTGGGAACCTGTTGTCATTGTGGGAGAAGGCCAGCCTGTAGGAATGTGAAATATAGAGGAAAGAGAAGAGAAAACTAGACAGTGTAAGTCACTCTGAACCCAAACATACAGCCCTGTCTGGTCATCCCTTGGAATGTTTGATTATGTAAACTGGTTTGAGATGTATTTCTATAACTCTAGTATAAGGAATCTATTTTATTTTATTTTTGGCTTTTTGAGGCAATGTTGTACTATGGGGATCAGACTGGTCTCAAATTCATTATCCTCCTGCCTCAGTATCATGAGGACGGGGAATATAGGCAATGTACCACTGTCCCCAGTGAAGGAATCATTCTTTAAAAGGTTTGTTTATATTTCATGCATATGAGTGCTTTGCATGCCATGCATGTGACATACTGTGTTCATGCAGTATTGGAAGAGGCCAGAAGAAAGTATCAAATCCTCTGGAATCGGAGTTACAGCATCCATGTGAATGCTGGGAACTTAACTATTGAGTCATCTCTCCAGTCCCTGGAATCACTTTAGATAGAGGAATTCCTTAAGCCTTTGCTTCCTGGTGCTGGAGAGCTCATGGATTTCACAGTTTCAGGACTAAGTCCCAGATTGCACCCTTGAGGGATTCACGCATGCTTGGGTAGCACATAGTCATGCCATAGAGAGAGGTTGCAGGAAATACCACAGGACCTCACAAGAGCTGTTGATGACAGTGTCACAGGGAACCAGGTAACTGTGTGTCTAATCAGGAGCCTCTGTTGAATCTCCTGCCCCCAAACCCCTGTAGACATGTGGGAAATGGAAAAAACTAGGTGCCTCTCAAAACTAAAGGGCAGAATCTTGGAGGAATCCCTGTTACCTGTAAGAAAGACGGAGAAACAGCAATGAAGTATTTACCAAATGAGCAGACGCCTGAAAAAGAAAAGTACTTTGAACTTTCCCTATCTGCTCCAGCTGTTTGTCTCTGACTCATGAACAATGACAGGGTCATTGATATTTGGCATTGCTTCCATTTGCTTGTTTTATGCTTTAACAATGTTTCCGGGGCAGAAGGCCAGAGGTAACAGTGCCTGTCAATTTCAGCATTCAGGAG
Source organism: Mastomys coucha (assembly GCF_008632895.1). NCBI lineage: Eukaryota > Metazoa > Chordata > Mammalia > Rodentia > Muridae > Mastomys > Mastomys coucha. Next base: position 65,799,651 of record NW_022196911.1, on the reverse strand, counting down.
TCAGAGGCAGCATTCTTACAAGTTTGAGACCAGCCTGAGCTACTTAGTAACTTCCCAGCTGGTTAGGGTTATATAGTGAGAGCTTGTCTCAAAGTAAACACAACTGAAAACAAAATTTCTAGAGTGAAGGACGTGGGAAGGGCAGTGAGGAAGTGAATCCATTGGCACAAGGTATGGAGCCAGGAATGTGTGAAAATATCACAATTAAAACCACTACTTGTTATATCAGCTTAACATTTTAAAAATTTATTTCCATGGTGCTTCTGATCTTCTCTGTCATTTTCTTTCCAGGTTTTCATTCTCTTGTGCCTTGGGAGGGCTATTTTAGAGCTGAAACAGTGGTTATTTTTCAATGCTGTGCACCATCCTTTAACTTGTCATTCTGCCTCTCTCTCTGAAAAACCTCAGAGCTCCTCCCTTTGCAGCCTTCTCTGAGGGGTTTCGAACTGATGGCTTACCATGCTTAGAACAACCGGACCTTGTGAACTTCTGTAAAAAGGAAACACCTTGATCTGATTTCTCAGCCCTCTGTCTACTGATGTCTTCTGAGGGGTTTGTGGCCCCTCATGCTAGAATGCACCTCTACTACACAGATAGAATGGAAAGCAGGCAGAATCAACAAGATCTTAGCACCAACGTACATAAAACAGAAATACATCTTTTTTTTTTTTTTTTCAAGACAGGGTTTCTCTGTGTAGACCAGGCTGGCCTCGAACTCAGAAATCTGCCTCCCTCTGCCTCCCAACTGCTGGAATTAAAGGCATGTGCCACCACTGCCCAGCCAGAAATACATCTTTTAAGAAGTTAAAACAAAAAAGCACTGTCTGGTGCCACCTGGAACTGTCATTGTCACCAGAGGAACATGCTGGGCCACCCACCGATTTAAAAAAAAAAAGTGTCAGATACAAGGGAAAAGCCTCCGTTTGATGCCAATTTAGATCAGCTGTTCTCTAGCCAACGCTGATATGTGTGAGTGAAATAAATGTTTATATTTATATGCCATGAACACTTTGGGTTTTTATTTTATTAATTTTTTTTTGTGTGTAGGTGTAAGTATGAGTGCTAGTGTGCCATCATACACTTGTGGAGGACAGATGACAACCTCTGGTGTCATCCCTCGTTGCTAGCCTTGTTTCAGGCACAGTCTCTGCTTTTTTACCACACATGCCAGGCTAGCTGGCCCATGGACATCTGAAGACCCTTCTGTCTTCATTTTCTATTTGCTATAGGAGCACTGGGGTCACAGGGGTGCACTGCCACATCTGGCTCCACATCTGGCTTCTATGTGGGTTCTGGGATTTGAACTTAGATCTTTTGAACTTGCACAGCAAGCCCTGTACCCACTGAGCAAACTCTTCAGCAATCCCTGTGGGGAAAAATGACCACTAATTTACTATGTAGCTGAGTATGACATTGAATTCTTTTCTTTTTTAAACAAATAAAATACTTTACTTAAAGCACATTTCTCTCATGAAGATTATTTTCTTCAAAGACAAAGGAAATATTCCTCATTTATTTCCTACAATTTTTTTTTCATCTTGCCAGTAGCAAGCCATGTTGCTGTAAAGCTGGGTTTGATCATTAACAAGCCTAATTATGTCAACAAAACTACTGATACTGGCCAGAACTATAATTTCAATAGATAATTTTACTCATAGCTGAGTCATTATACACTATCAGATGACAAAATTAAGTCTAGAATATGACAGCTGGCATAACTGCCCATTGTCATGGATTTTCACTTAAGTTTCATATTTATGATACAGAATAAAAGGTAGAATGTGCAGGGCAGTGGTGGCACACACCTTTAATCTCAGCACTTGGGAGGCAGAGGCAGGCGGATATCTGAGTTTGAGGCCAGCCTGGTCTACAGAGTGAGTTCCAGGGCAGCCAGAGCTACACAGAGAAACCCTGTCTCGAAAAACCAAAAGAAGAAAAAAAAAAAAGGAGGTAGAATGCAGTCTTAGGAACTCAGGATGTCTTTTTTTTTTTTTTTTTTTTTTTTTTTTTTTTTTTTTTTTTTAGGTGCTTGCGCTTTTTATTCCAATTGTATAAAAATGAGATGTCTTGTTGTAAACAGTACTTTTGGTACCTAATAAACAATCGTGCTGTCCAGTAAGACAGTGTGGCCACTAGGTGGCGTTTTCATTGCTGTTGCAATTTTAGACCAAGCTGGCCAGAAACTCAGGGCTCCTTCCTAGGTGCTGAGATTAAAGTCACACACCACCAGGTCCAGCTCATGTTATGAATTTTAGTGAGTATGTGTCTGTGCACACATGTATCCCACATGTGTGTGGGAATGTGTGTGAAGATCAGAGGACAATCTTCATGTCATCCTCAGGGACACTGTTTATCTCCTTTGAGACAAGGTCTCTCACTGGCTTGGAGATCGTTAATTAGACTAGGCTAGACCAGAAGGCCAGTGGCCCTCAGGGAACTACTTCATCATTGCTGCAATTATAAGCAGAAACCAACATGACCAGAATTTTATTTATTTATTTATTTTTTGTTTTGTTTTGTTTTGTTTTGTTTTGTTTTGAGACAGGGTTTCTCTGTGTAGCCCTGGCTGGAACTCTGTAGACCAGGCTGGCCTCGAACTCAGAAATCTGCCTACCTCTGCCTCCCAAGTGCTGGGATTAAAGGTGTGTACCACCACCACCTGGCGTGAATGAATGTCTTAATGCTCACAAGGCAAGAACGTTAGACACTAAGCCATCTCTCCAGCCCCTTCATTGTGTTATGTTCCTCTCTCTGTGTCTTTCTCCCTCCCTCCTTTCCTTTTTCTCTATCCCTCTCCTTCTTTGCCCCTGCTCCTGTGTGTGTGTGTGTGTGTGTGTGTGTGTGTGTGTGTATGTGTGTTTGTGAGAGGCCTCATAGGTATTAGGCAAGTGCTTAGTCAAGAGCTCAGCCACTGAGTCACACTGCTCATCTTATTTCAAGCAACTCTCTGTGGATGACATAACATTAATAAAGCATTACCAAAACACTGTTGAGATTTGAAAACATTTCCTCAAATACAGGAGAGATCGCAATATCCCAAAGTGAATTCTGGAAACAATTACTGTAGGGTTCAGGAATACTTTGGGGAAGGGCTTTGGGGAAGGTACTAGAATTATGGAGGTAGGAGCTAGAAAGAATGGGCTGAAGTGAAAAGGCTCTGGCCTGAGGTTGAAGGATGGACCTTGTGAAAAACTAATATGCATAAAAGAGATACAGCATTGAGAGCTGGAGAGATGGCTCAGAGTTTAAGAGCACTGGCTGTTCTTGTAGAGGTCCTGAGTTTAATTCCCAGCACCCACATGGCAGTTTACAGTGGTCTGTAGCTCCAGTTCCCAGGGTATCTAATACCTTTACACAGACACACATGCAGACAAAACAACAATGCACATTAAAAATAATTAAATAAATCATTAAAAAAACATAAGACCACACAGAAGGATCAAAGAACAGGCTTGCGACTAAGGAGAGTGAGTGAGGAGGGATGAATGAGGAGGGACGAATTTGAGAAAACTCTCAGATTTAGATATAACAAAGACACAACAAAGCAAAGTAGTGTCCCAGCACCCAGAATGGTTAAAGAGTGGCCATTTGTGATAGCTGGAGTTTGTGAGCCTGAGATACAGTGCTAGCCTAGCACAAGGGAAGCCTGGGCTTATTCTATAACTGGGTTCTCATCCTTTGAATGCTGTGACCCTTTAATACAATTCCTCATGTTATGTGTGCACTTCCAAGCTTACCACTGTCTGCGGTCATGCAACCATGTGAGAGACCAGAACTCGTTTCTGAGAATGCTTAGGTTTGGGAACACCACGGTGTCTCCTCCACTTGTGGGAAATGATCTTAACTCACCAAGTGATGAAATGAAGTCAACCCTCCAAATAGGGAAGTTTAGTCACAAGCCTAAATAATTTTTGTAAACATGGTTTTTCACTCAAAAATCACTTTGAAGAGAAAATATATAGGTTAAATACTATATATTATTGGAATGTTTGTTAATGGAAGCAAGATATGAATCATTTATTATCTGCTACATCCTGAGTCCTTTATATTGTAATAAAATAATAATGATAATAATAATAATAATAATAAGCTAAAATCTCAGACAGAGGTGCTTATAACTACTGAGCCATCTCTCCAGCCCTAAAAGAAATTTCTTATACCCAGTTGGTCGCCTATAACCATAATCCCAGCACTTTGGAGTCTGAAACAAGAGGATGTCAAGAGTTTGAGACCCACCTGAACTGTATAATTAGTTCTAAGTCATTCATGGAAAGACTCTCTTTTAAAAACCATTTTTTTTGTGTTTCATCAGTAAATGTTTATTTGTACACCTATACAGTGGTAGTGCACACCTCCCAGCACTTAGGAGGCAGAGGCAGTCAGCTCTCTGAGTTTGAGGCCTGCCTGGCCTAGAGAGCAAGTTTCAAGACAGCCATGGCTGTGACATAGAGAAACCCTGTCTCAAAAACAAAGTGGTAAATAAAGTGTAGTGAACATAGATTAATTAGGAGGAGGAGTAACAAAGGAGTCCCAAGAGTAAGAGAGTCTCCAAGCCAGGGACACTAGGCCGGAAGATGGTTAAGTGGGACACCTGACCTGAAAAATTCTATCTTAAACAACAATACAACAACAGGAGAAGCAATAAATAAAATAAAATTAGACAAAAGGTCACCTGGAACTCAGTCTGTAGACCAGGCTGGCTGTGAACTCACAAATACCTGCCTGTCACCATACCAGGCTGGTCATCAGTTTCCTTCTTCCTTCTTCCTTCCTTCCTTCCTTCCTTCCTCCCTCCCTCCCTCCCTCCCTCCCTCCCTCCCTTTCTTTCTTTCTTTCTTTCTTTTTTTTGAGACATGGTTTCTCTGTGTAGCACTGGCTGTCCTGGAACTCACTCTGTAGACCAGGCTGGCCTCGAACTCAGAAATCTGCCTGCCTCTGCCTCCCACGTGCTGGGATTAAAGGCGTGCGCCACCACTGTCTGGCCTGCGCTCATCAGTTTCTTAAGAAAATCAAACACACTATTACTAAACGATTCAGCAATGGCACTTGGTAATTACAACCTAAATGTTTTGAAAACTATACAAAAACCTGTACATGTGGTGGTGGTAGAGCAGTTTCACTCACATTGCTGGAACTTTGAGGGAATGGAAAGGTCCTTCAGTGGGAATATTAGTTACAATTTGCATCATTGTAACCAGATAACCTGATGAGAGCATCTTAACAGCGGAAAGTTCAGTGTCTCAGTCCATCCTGGTGCAGAAGGCAAAGTGGAGCTAGGGCGGGTGGGGGTGGGGTAGGGATGGGGGGACAGGAACATGCGATGAAGATTCATTCCATGGCTGTGGACCATGAACAGAAAAGGCCAGAACCAGGTAGAGCTTACTTCTCCCAGCTAGACTCCCTGTGGTAGTTAATCGTTGTTGTCAACCTGAACACATCTGGAATCAACTTAAAACCCAAACACTGGGCAGGCCTGTGAGAACTTCTTTTAAGCATATTATGTGAAACAGGAACACATGCCCTAGCCCTAAAGCTGGGCCACACCTTCTGATGACAACCCACGGAAAAGGACACACAAGAAAGAAACTTGCTTTTTGTCTCCTTGCCCTCACTTTCTGTAGCAAGTTCATCTATCCTGTCGATGCATTACACCTGGTATTACACCCAAGCTCCTTCAGGACTCCAATACACAGTGAAGACCAGCAGAGCTCCAAGAGTTCTCCGGGCCTTCAGCACCAGATTGGGACTGCCAAGACAGCAAGCCTTGGAGACTGTGCAGCCACCAGATTCTTGGCCTTCCTGTGGTAAGACAGCCATTGTTGGAACAGCTAGTCACATTCTGTAAGCCAGTCTGATAAATCTCCTTTGTATATGGATCTGGATATGATGGATCTGGATATGATGGATCTGGATATGATGGATATGGATATGTGTGTTTTTATGTCTTTATAAAGTAATACACACAAATTATATATTTATCCTACCAGTTTTGTTCTCTTAGAAAACCCCGACTAGGGGGCTGTAGAGATGGCTCAGAGGTTAAGAGCACTGTCTGTTCTTCCAGAGGTCTTGGTTCAATTCCCAGCAACCACGTGGTGGGTCACAACCGTCTATAAGATGATTTAATGCCCTCTTTTGGCATGCAGGTGTACATGCAGTCAGGACACTCATATACTGAATTAAAAATAAACAAGTAAATAAATCCATGGGGGTGGGAACTAGTCAGAAACCCCTGACCAGTAAGTAATATGCCCTCATTCTGAAGGTTTAACATCCCCTCAAAACAGTGTCCCCAGTTGGAGACCAAGTGTTCAAGCACATGAGCCTGTGGAGACCTTTTAGAGTCAAACCATAACTTTTTGCCATCTCATAAAACAAAATGTATTCAGTACACCTTTGAAAATCCCCATTGTTCTGTTCCTGTTCCAACACTGTTCATAAGTGAATTGATGCACTGTGGTTCTGCTCTTGGAAAAAAATATTGCTGAGTGCTAAAATAAACAAGCCACCCATGTGATGGAGACACCTACAGGGAACTTAGATTTACATTACTAAGTGAGAGAGACTAATCTGAAATGTCGTATGCATTCATTCCAAATCCACAAAATGATGGAGACATCATTTTGGAGACAGTGAAAGCTACAGTAATTGACAGAACTCTTGACAGAGGGAAAGATAAGTAATTGTATCTTTAAAAATTAACTCATTAATTTTAATTAATTAATAATTGCCTGCATGTATATCTGTGTACCATGTGCATGCCCTCAGAAGCCAGAGCATTGTATTGGATCCACTGGAACTGAAGTTGTAGATAGTTCTGAGCTTCCTTGTGGGTGCTGGGACTCAAACCCAGATCCTCTGAAAGAGGAGTCAGTGCTCTTAACCACTAAGGCCATCTCTCCAGCTACCAAGTATATTGTTTCTTAGGGAACTGAAATGCCCAGAATGATATTGGTGGAATCCATATGTCATTATCTATGTGTTCAAACAGAATGGATAATACCGAGAATGAACCCTAATGTGAACCATGGACTATGGCTGATAATGATATAGATATAGAATCATTGATTATGACACATGTTCCATGTGGTACCGGATGTCAATAACAGGAGAGGACACAGGGGACAATTTTGCTTATAACCTAAGTATATATACATGTGTGTGTGTGCATGTGTGTGTGTGTGTGTGTGTGTGTGTGTGTGTAACTCTGTATGTGTGTGTGAGTGTCTCTGTTTATATGTATGTGAATGCCTCTCTCTGAGTGTAACTCCATCTGTCTGTCTGTCTCTTTCTCTGTTGTGTGTGCATGTGTGTGCGTGTGTGTGCGTTTGTGCGTTTGTGTGTAGATAGACAGACAGGTAGATATAGGATCTTACTAAGATAATGAGGCTGGTCTCTATCTCCTGGATTCAAGGGACTCTATTATTTTAGCTATTGGAGTAGCTGAAACTGTGGGTAAATACCATGTACTCCTTGGATGAAGTACACACACACACACACACACAAATATAACACACACACACACACACACACACACACACACACACATCAAATGATTACACTGGAGGCTGTAGGGATGGCTCAGTGCTTAGCACTTGCTGCTCTTCCAGGGGATCCAAGTTGGATTCCCAGCAACCGCATAGCAGTTCACAGCTGTCTGTATCTCCAGTTCCATGGCATCCTATGCTCTCTTCTAGCCACTGCAGGCTCCAGGCACCCAAGTGGTGCACAAACACATAAAACACCCACCCATATAAAATAAAAATTAAAATTAAAGTTAAAAAGGGGTGTTTTTAGATGTATTTACTTAGTTTATAGATATAGGTGTTTTGTTTGCACATACATCTGCATAACAGAAGAGGGACTCTGACCCCAAAAGACTATTGTCATAGACAGCTATAAGCTGTCATATGGTTAACTGGGAATTGAAATCAGAACCTCTGAAAGAGCTGTTGGTACTCTTAACTGCTGAGCCATCTCTCCAGTTCCCAGTAGAGCACTTTTAAATGTGCCTAGCATTTAAAAGGCCTTGGATCACTGCAAAAGTAATTACATTTAAAAGATTTTAAAGCTGAAGTATTTAGGAAAGCATGAGTATAAAATAGTGAAGTTTGATGTTAGTTAAAATATCATTTCTGGGTTGACATTACTGGTAAAATGTTAATAGGAAAAAAGTGAGACAATTTTTTTTTGTTGTTGTTGTTTTTGAGACAGGGTTTCTCTGTGTAGCCCTGGCTGTCCTGGAACTCACTCTGTAGACCAGGCTGGCCTCGAACTCAGAAATCCGCCTGCCTCTGCCTCCTGAGTGCTGGGATAAAGGGCGTGCACCACCACTGCCCAAGACAATTTTCTTTCTTTCTTTTTTTTTTTTAAAAAAAAGCCCGAAAGTCTCCCATTACGTATTATGGCTATTTTTATTTTATTTTATTTATTTATTTATTTATTTATTTATTTATATATTTGGTTTTTCGAGACAGGGTTTCTCTGTATAGTCCTGGCTGTCCTGAAACTCACACTGTAGACCAGGCTGGCCTCGAACTCAGAAATCCGCCTGCCTCTGCCTCCCAAGTGCTGGGATTAAAGGCGTGCGCCACCACCGCCCGGCCGACAATTTTCTTAATTCGAGGTTGGGAGTGGAGCTCAGTGGTGGAGTATGTGCTTAGCATATTCAAGACCCCGTGTTTGATTTCAGGTTCTTTCCTTCCCTGTCCCCCCAAAATTTGCAGAACTAAGGCCTTTGTGCTGATCACTCTTATGTCAGTTTGACATGAGCTAGAACCATTTTGGAAGAGGAACCTCAACTGAAAAAACTTCCCGAGCTGGCGAGATGGCTCAGCGGGTAAGAGCACTGACTGCTCTTCCGAAGGTCCTGAGTTCAGATCCCAGCAACCACATGGTGGCTCACAATCATCTGTAATGAGGTCTGACGCCCTCTTCTGGTACATCTGAAGACAGCTATAGTGAATTAAGCTGGAGCGAGCAGGGCTGGCAGAGGTCCTGAGTTCAATTCCCAGCAGCTCACGGCCATCGGTATAGCTACAGTGTACTCATATACATAAAATAAATAAAATAATTTAAAAAAAAAAAGAAAGAAAAAACTTCCCTACTAAATTGGATCGTAGGCAAACCTATGGTGCAGTTTTTTAAATTGATGATTGATGTGGGAGGCCCCAGCTCACTGTGGGGGCTGCCGCCCCTCAGCTGGTGGTCCTGGATGTTAGAAGAAAGCAGGTTGAGGAAGCCATGAGGAGCAACCTGATAAGCAGCTCTCCTTCTTGGCCTCTGCTTCAGTTCCTGCCTCCAGGTTCCTGCCTTGAGTTCCTGCCCTCACTTTCTTTAGTGATGGACTGCTATCTGGATGTAAAAGATGAAACAAATGCTCCCCTATCAGCTTTTGGCTATGGTACTTAATCCCAGCAATAGAAACCTAACTAAGACAGCCTTCCACAGCATCTAGGAGAACGATGCACGAAAACAAAATAGAAAGAAGAAAAAAGAATGTGACATAGAGACTCACAGTCATCAGTCAGGGAGATGGCTCTTTGGATAAAAGTGCTTGCCACACAAACCTGTGGACCTGAGTTTGATTCCTGGAACTGGTGGTAGAAGGAGCGAACGTACCTGGAAGTTATACTCTCACCTCTACCATGGCATACATGTACACACACAACACACACTGCACATACATATACAGTTTAGTGAGTGTGTATATAATAAAAATAAATAAATAAAATATTAAAATAATAAAAAACCCAAATCATCAAGTGTTAAAAAGTGATTGTGAATCATCAGACTTGGTTCTGGGGAGAGGACTAAATGGATAAAAAGCACTTGCCACACAAATGTGAGGACTGGGGTTTGGATCCACAGAGCCCATGTACAGCTGGATGCAGTAGCCTACATCTTTGATCCCAGCACCCTTGCCTGTAATCCTTATGCATCTATGGTGAGATGGGAGGTGGAAACAGAGGAGTCCCCAGGAATTCATGAGTCAGCCTGATAGAGCTCCTTTAAACAAGAAAACACCCAAGATTGTCCTCTGATTTCAGACAGACAGACAGACAGACAGACAGACACACACACACACACACACACACACACACACACACACACACACACACACAGGGACCTCTTGTAGAGAATATGAAACTTTGGAAGGCTCAGCTCTAAATAGGACATCTGCACCACACCCCTCCTCTCAAGGCTCTGGAATCTATGTAGATGCACAAAGACTGTAAGAGCCAGAGCCTGTGGATAACTTCTAGGAAACAAATGTTTTCCAGACACCAGGTAGATACATCTATGAAATCAGGGAGACTGACAACACAAAGAAGACCCAGTCAGCCAGTTGTGGTGGCACACACCGGTAGGATTTGCTGAAGGATGCAGAGGCAGGAGGATCACGAGTTCGGGGCCAGCCTGGGCTACACATTTTGCTGGGCAGTGGTGTCACACGCCTTTAATCCCAGCCTTGGGAGGCAGAGGCAGGCAGATTTCTGAGTTCAAGGCCACACAACAGAGTGAGTTCCAGGACAGCCAGGGCTACACAGAGAAACCCTGTCTCGAAAAAAACAAAAAAACAAAAAAACAAAAACAAAAACAAACAAACAAGAAAGAGGAGGAGGAGTAGGAGGAGGAGGAGGAGGAGGAGAAGGAGAAGAAGAAGAAGAAGAAGATGAAGAAGAAGAAGAAGAAGAAGAAGAAGAAGAAGAAGGAGAAGGAGAAGGAGAAGGAGAAGGAGAAGGAGAAGGAGAAGGAGAAGGAGAAGGAGAAGGAGAAGGAGAAGGAGAAGGAGAAGGAGAAGGAGAAGGAGAAGGAGAAGGAGAAGGAGAAGGAGAAGGAGAAGGAGAAGGAGAAGGAGAAGAAGAAGAAGAAGATGAAGATGAAGAAGACCCAGTCAAACTGAAAGACCCAGTCAGATGAAAGCCAGCACGGAGGAGGGCAGTAGCAGTCCTACCAGAGGAGCTGTTGTCATTTGATCACTGCTGGGTGAGTGACACTACTTCAGGGAAGTCCCCAGTGGGGAGTCCAGTCAGACTCTGTTTCTGGTACAGTCTGAACATCTATCAAGCTCCCAGATGATACACTCTTCTAAGGATCAGACCACAGGTAACAAGGCTATATTCAGCAAATGCCAAAACACAAAGACCATCGGACCCAAACTTCCCATGAAACTCCCACAACCAACAAAGCCAGTGGGGATTATGGGAGAGAAATGTGTGAGTTAAAGTGGATGTGAATCTGAGGGTCTGCAGGAATGTGTGTGTGTGTGTGTGTGTGTGCATGTGTGTGTTGACAACTATATAGGAGTCTGGATCCAGAGCCAACTTCTATCTACTCTGCCTCTGCAGATCTAGGCTATAAGTCTTGATCCAGGGACAAGATTGGCTCCTTCAGCCTCTGATGTGTGAGGAAAATCCCAGGCAAAGGGTATGAATGTGGTCAGGGCTGGCAATCATCTCAAGTGTATTTAGACGTCTTACATTTGGGCATCCATTTATGATGCTCTCCTGGGCCTTACAGATACTTATAATATGCTCACAGGATGTAATAACAATAACAACTTGTTGAGTTTTGGTCTTTGCTTGTATTATAATACTAAATACTGGCCCCCAAGGCCTGGGTGTCCCCAGGGAAGAGAGAACCTGCACATATCCAAGTGACAACCTAAGTAAGGCCATGTAACTTTGCTCCCCAAGTTATCACTGATTGGTGAATGAAGATACCTATAGTCATTAGTGAGACAGAAGAGAAATAGGCAGGGTTCTTGTGCTCCCAGGTTCTGAGGGTGACCTTGAGAAGAGAGAAGGTAAAGGGAGAAGGAAGCTGCCATGGAGTGAGTGAGTCATAAAAACATGACCATGAGGGCTAGCCAATTGGAGTTAAGAGCTGCCCAGATGGAACATAGCAAATTATTAAATGGGGGTTAATGATGGGAAATAGACTCTAATAGCATAGAGGGTAGATATCTGCCCAGCTCTAGAGCTGATTATGACTTATTACAAATATAAAAAAGTTGCATGACTTTTGTCAGGGAACTGAATAATCAAAGGCAGGGTAGAAGCCCCTGATTGAGATTAAATATTTTCTACAACTGACATAATAATGGTGAGCCTGCATGCCAGGTTCCATCTAGAGTACTTTCCATACATGAACTCTTACAGTTTTCAAAATCAGGATATTGGAATTATTATCACCATCATCATCACCACCACAATCACCACCATCACCATGTTTGTTTCGCCAATGAGGAAACTAGAAGTGTCCTGATTCACACTCAGACAGTCTATGCCCTTGACCACAGAAATCCGTCAGCTCTGCTCAGAGAGGGGAACTCTGGAGGGGGAAGCCACATGATGAGTAGGAGGCAGAGCACACACACACTTTGGCTTGAGGGAACAAGCAGACTCCATCAGAGAGGAAGAAAGCAATAAGGAACCAAAAGTTACTGACCTTTGAAGATACTGGGATATTCTGATTTCAATCAAAAAAGGAAGAAAGGCCCAAGATTATGTCAGAGAGGCCAGTAAAGGTTGGACTCCATAGATCACGTTGGGCCTTGTAAGGGCTTTATGTAGGGAAGGCATGTAAACTTTCTAATTTATGTATTTGTTGGTGTTGGGATTGAATCCAGTGCCAGGGTCTGGCTATGTGACCCAGACAGAGCTAGTGAGAAGAGTACAGGAGTCCCCCTTTTCTTTATTTTGGGCAGGGTCTTTGTTGAGGTCTATGTTCCAGTGTCTTTGTTTAGTTCTATTGTAACCATGTACTGTGGATAGGGCGGTGTCAGCACGGAAAATCATTTTCTTACAATTCTAGAGGGTGGAATTCCTCAATCAAGGAATTGGCAGGGCTGGCTTCCCCAGAGACCTTTTTACTGGACTGAAGATAGCTTTTTCCACACGAGTTTTCCCTAGCTATATTTGGGTTCACCCAGATTAGATTAACAGCTGTCCTAAGAAACTCATATTAACTTAATCACATTCGAAGCATTGATTTCCAAGTAGTTACATTCTGAGGTAATGGGGGCCAGCACATCAATATATATAAAAAAAATTGAGACAGTTCATCTCGTACTGAGTGGCTAACCTTCTTAGAACCATAGATAGATTAGAACAATAATAATCCATTTCTACAACCTCCAATATTATCAATATTATCTGAGGGGAGGGCAAAGGGTGAAGCCTAACTTCTTTGCTTAAATTGAGGGAAGCATAGTATGTTGTTTTACTTTGCTTGCTTATATATTTGTGTGGGGAATGGAGGCAGTCCTGAATGAATGGGTATTATCAACATGGGCATAGCCAATGGCAGTGGCAAAACCTTCTCCAGAGAGGATTAGAGGAATGGCAAAGTCTTTTTGTGCTTCCAGGTATGAGTGTTTACTAATGTTGACCAGTGTGTGCAAAAACTAGTACCTGCAGCTTGAGACTGCTCCCCTATAGAGAGACCTCCCACTGGGAGGGTTAACTGCCTCCTCTATGTGGTACATTGTTAATTAGATGAGTTTCTGGGTTACATAGTTGGTGCCCTCCAACAGAGAGAGCACAACCCACCCATCCCAGCATTTCAGCATATGTGATTCATTTCTTCTGTGTCAGTCCTTTCTTCATTTCTGAGTCTCCCCTGTCAGTTTTCCAGGACCAAGCCATGCAGGAAGTGGCAAGTAACACCTGAACAGGAACCCCTGCTTACAGAGCACTCCAATTGGTCAAATTTCTTCCATGAGATGCACAGAAATCAAGGTAAAGGTAAAATAAAGTTAGAGGTGAGACCGCAGCTCTATGTGCATTGGGTGTAAAACACTGGACATATAAGACCTAGAGACAGGCAGGGGGCGCTCTCATGGCTTCCCAAAGAAGGAACGGTACATTTGGATCCTTAGAAAATAAGGCATGGTTTTGCAACCCCATGAAAAGAACAACAATATCAACCAACCAGACACCCCCCCCCCAGAACCCCCAGGGACTTAGCCATCAACAAAGGAGTACACATGGCTCCAGCTGCATCTGTAGCAGGGATGGCCTTGTCAGACATCAATGGGAGGAGAGGTCCTTGATCCTATGAAGGCTCCATAGATGCTCCAGTGTAGGGGAATCGAGGATAGGGAGGTAGGAGTCGGTGGGTGGGTGGAGGAACACATTCATAGAAGCAGGGGGAGGGAGGATGGGATAGGGCATTTCCAGGATGAGGGGGAGCTGGGAAAGGGGATAACATTTGGAATGTAAATAAAGAAAATATCCAATAAAAAAAAGAAAAGAAAAGAATAGGCAAAGAGTTGGGGTCTAGATACATGGTGGAAAGACGCGAACATCTTCACATTTCTACTTCTGGTTTATGAAGCCTTAAACATGACTCCAAAGCTCTAAGGTCATTTCCTCATAAAAAGGCAGGCTCTGTGAAACTAAATCCTAATCAAGTCCCACTTCACAGGCCTTGCTCCTTGGACTATGAAGGGACTGGAAACTGTCTTTTGTAAGCTTACCAGTGAGTTAACATAGTTGCCCTAAGGGCACGGTACATAATTATCCATCCCAGCTTTTTGGCACGTGTGATTTGTTTCTTCATTTCTAAGTCTCCCCTGTCAGGTTGCCCTCCAAGGGAAAAACTCCTTCTTGCTAACTGAGATCACCAAGGAAAATGGAAGGATTGTACACAGACTCTGTGGTTGGGCTCTTCCACGCAGCCCTGAGGAAAGTACTCCAGATGGAACCTGGCATGCAGGTTCACCATTGTCATATCATCCTGTAAGCACATTACAGTATCTGTAAGGTCCAGAATTGACTAAGTTTTGAGATTTACAGATGGTCATGAGCCACCATGTGGTTGCTAGGAATTAAACTCAGGACCTCTGGAAGAACAGCCAGTGCTCTTAACTGCTGAGCCATCTCTCTAGGTCCAGATATTTTTTTTTTTTCCATTTTTGGGCAAGATGACCCAACATAGGCTCCTGAACTTTGTTTCTCTCTCTTCTCAGTCAGATTCCAGAGAATATGGAGAGCTACCACTGGGCCAGAGGTCAAGCTGCATTGGGAACATGGAAGAGATAAGAGAGGCAGGGATGGGGGGCTTTAGAGATGGCTCAGTAGTTAAGAGCACTGACTGCTCTTCTGAAGGTCCTGAGTTCAAATCCCAGCAACCACGTGGTGGCTCACAACCATTTGTAATGAGATATGACACCCTCTTCTGGTGCATCTGAAGACAGCTACAGTGTACTTATATATAATAAAAAATAAATCTTAAAAAAAAGAGAGAGAGAGAGAGAGGCAGGGATGTGCAGAATCAAGAAATCCTGAGTAAATTCGTACTCTTGACATGTCACAGCTGTGCCATGGATGCCTCAGACATGGCAAAGCCTTCTGCCCAGGTGAGGTTCAGAGGCGTGGCAAAGCCTCCCACTGGCTCAAGTGCCACTGTTCATGAATAATTGACATTCTATAGGACGGTCAGGTAAACATAGACTACGTACAGGCTGGTTTTGTGTGTCAACTTGACACAGGCTGGAGTTATCACAGAGAAGGGAGCTTCAGTTG
>NW_022196911.1:65775939-65783192 GCF_008632895.1 Mastomys coucha | reverse complement strand
AAAGAAAAAAAGAAAACTTTGTGGGGCTAGAGAGATGGCTTGGTAGCTAAGAATCTAGACTGCTTTTGTAAAAGGACCCAAGTTCAATTCCAAGCACCCATATTGGATGGCTTGCAACTGGCTGGAACTCTAGCAACAGAGGATCCAATACCTCTACAGACACCTGCACTCACATACACAGAAACACACAGAATTTAGAAATAATAAAAATCAATCTTTAGGGGCTGGAGAGATGGCTCAGCAGTTAAGAGCACCGACTGCTCTTCCGAAGGTCCTGAGTTCAAGTCCCAGCAACCACACGGTAGCTCACAACCACCCATAATGAGATCTGACGCCCTCTACCGGTGTGTCTGAAGACAGCTACAGTGTACTTAGATACAATAAATAAATCTGTGGGCCAGAGCGAGCAGGGACTGAGTGAGCAGGGCCGAGTGGGATGGACCGGAGTGAGCAGAGGTCCTAAAAGTCAATTCCCAACAACCAGATGAAGGCTCACAACTATCTGTACAGCTACAGTGTGCACTCATATACATAAAACAAACAAATAAGGGGCTGGAGAGATGGTTCAGCGGTTAAGAGCACTGACTGCTCTTCCAAAGGTCCTGAGTTCAAATCCCAGCAACCACACAGTGGCTCACAACCACCCGTAATGAGATCTGACTCCCTCTTCTGGAGTGTCTGAAGAGGGACATTTACATTTATTATATGTAAGCTACTTACATATAATAAATAAATAAATCTTTAAAAAAAAACAAAAAAATCTTTAAAAAATAAAGAACAAGGAAACTAATAAATCAAGTTAAAATATGTAAGTCAAAAGAAAATCAATCTTTCAATAAAAACCAAACATCAGAGTGTGATGACTCATGGCTTTAATCCCAGTACTTAGGAGCTCTATGAGTTCAAGGCCAACCTGGTCTACACAGAGCTCCAAAACAGCTGGAGCTACCCAGTAAGACTTTCTTTAAAAAATGAAACAAATAAACTAAACAAACAAAAAATGATTTCAGGCTAGGATGATAGCATGCATGCTCATGAGCACTACTGGAAACTGAACCCATGGTCCTAAGTATGCTAGGAAGGTACTCTACTACTAAGCTATACCCCCGCCCTCATTTCTTTTCCATTTTTAAGGTCAAGGTCTCTCTACACAGCCTTGAGTGGTCTGAGATTCACTCTGTAGACCAGGCTGCCTTACACGCAGAGAGCTGCCTGCCTCTGCCCCTGATCACTGGCACCAAGCGTGCCAGCCCGCCTTGGACCAGCCCTCACTTTTGTCTTTTAAATTCTATTGTCTGTTGCTTGCTCAAAATAGTAAATAATAAATAATAAAATTAAACTGTATCTTACAGTATTTTGTTGTTTTTTTTTGTTTGTTTGTTTTTTGAGATAGGGTTTCTCTGTGTAGCCTTGACTGTTCTAGAACTTACTCTGTAGACCAGGCTGGCCTTGAACTAAGAACTCAGAAGTCTGCCTGCCTCTGCCTCTCAAATGCTGGCATTAAAGGGGCATGCTACCACCGCCTGTTTTTCAGTATTTTGTTAAAGTCATTTTATATCAATATTATGTATATTCATAATGATGGTATAAGAGCCATATCTTTTAGACAGTTAAATCATATTTGTTTTGAGATGGAAATAAACTGGTAAACTATCAGAAACAAAATGACAGTAGGAAATTACAGCTTAATTTATTAGTGTTTGTCAAACAAAGCAAAAATAAGAATACCCAGATTTTGAGACTCTCAATGAATAGCTAATCGTGGTGGCATAGCACCTGGAAGGTGAGGCAGAAGGGCCCCATTCAACACCAGCCTCAGCTACATACTGAGTGTGAGGAGATCCTGGCCTGCACAAGAACCCAGCTCAAATAAAACAAAACAAGGAGCTCCATAGGTGTCCACTGGGTAAAGAGCCTGGTGTGTAAGCATAGTGACCTGTGTCCAGATGCCCAGTGTTCTTGTAAATGTCAGGTACTGGGGTGTGGATCTATAATCCAGTCCAGGGGAGGCAGAGATAGATGGATCCCTGGAGATGTTGGCTAACCAGCATAGTTGGATCAATGAGCTAAAGATTCAGTAAGAGAGCTTGTCTCAGAAACTAAGGTTGAGGCCTGGGCATGGTGGTAAATATTTTTCATCTCTGCGCTCAGAAAACAGAGGCAGGCAGATCTCTGTGAGTTTGAGGCCAGCTAGGTCCACACAAAAAGACAGTCTCAAAACAAAACAATCAAAATAGGTACTGAATGTAAGTCTGTAGACAAGTACTTACTTTTCAAGTTAATTTTACTTTTACAGGCTGTCAGCTGACATTCTGGACAAGGACTTCTTCAACAGAAGAACCACAATAAAGAGGAGGTTTCTTGGCAAGGCAAATTCTTTTTGTAAAAAGGATGACCCCAGTCCAGCAACGCAAAGGGCTAATGTCTTTTATTCTTGTGGTACAGGATGGCTGTGTCTTATCCTGCTGCTGGGAGCAGTCTTCACAATCCACCTGACTGCCAGTTAGGCACGAAGGGCAAAGGGGCAAGTTCAGGAAATGTGGGTGCGTGCCAGCTAACAACAATCAAATAATTGCTTCTCCAGGTCTACAGGAAAGAAATGACTTACTTAAGAGATACTTCCACACCTCATAATTGCTTGGAGTGACCATAAAAGATTCATTGACATTAATTCCCTGACATCTGTCACTTCTCCCATCCCCCAGTGTAGGATCAAATCAGAGTAGCAGGGACACATCTTACCCAGGGGTATGGGACAATGATAGACAAACCAGAAAATGATTAATCTTCAATGTGATGTCTTCAGGAATGTGTGTGTGTGTGTGTGTGTGTGTGTGTGTGTGTGTGTGTGCACTTGAAATAAAGTCGTGCTGGTAACGGAAGTGCCTGTAATCCCAGCACTTGGGAAGCTGATCACAAGTTTGAGGCCAGCCTAGGCTTTGTAAGGAAACACTGTCTATGCCAACAAGATGGAGTTGCCTGTGTCAGCCATTCCAAAGGCCACTAAAAGCCAAAAAGTTATGCAGAAATGGTCCTTATGCATGGTAACAGGGCACTAACTGAAGGTGTTCCGGCTGTGGCTCCTGCTTGTGTTGTTTCAGATGCTGTGAGGTATCCCAGACAGGAGAGGCCAAGTCAATAGCAAGTCTTATTACCCAGCTGTGTAACTAGGCTGGCAACTGAGTACACTGGGTGTTTGGGATCCCAGTGCAATTCCGAGCTTTTCTCAGGTTGGGCTTTTAATCAAATGCTGTGTAACCACACTGGGTTGGAATGAATTACAGAAGCCAAAAAGGTTGGTACATTTAGAGACCTTCGCAGAACTACGGACTCTGATGAATTAGACACTTGTTCTTGTTTCTTGTTTGCTTGTTTGTAGGTGTTGCTGCCTACATATCTTAGGTTCCAAGGCCTGAATGATACTTCCATCATGGCCGTAGTTGTGCTAAGGTCTGGGGGGTCTGTTACACAGACATAGGCATGTGACAGATCAAGACTGAGCGGCATAAGAATGGAAGCAGCCAGCCCGCCAGAATAGATGAATAAATCTTTAGCTGTTAGACTACACTTGCACACCTGAAATCTCCTGCTGAGGACAGAAAGTCTGAAGCCTTGAAAGCAGCCAGTGGAAGAACTCCTCCAAAGAAGGAACTTTCTACAGCAGAAAGCTTTACGTCTTGTCAGGTGACCTTACAGGAGAGCTTACTGTGGGGATCAGGCACACACACACACACACACACACACACACACACACATGCACATACACACACACACACGAGACACACACACATGCACATGCACACGCACATACACACACATACACACACACACATGCACACACATACATGCACACGCACATACACACACACACACACACACACACACACACACACACACACACACACACTCCCCTTAGCTATACAGCTTAGTCATGCATATCTCTTAGCTTCTTCTTAAACCTTCCTGCACATCTAAACCTAGAATATAGACTTGGGGGCAGGGGTAGAAGGGTGAGTGGTGAGGGGTGTCCCTCGTTGTCCCTATTCCAGTTTGGCCATGTTTTCATTCTTAATTGGGCTGCTTTGATTGGCTCATCAGAGACAGATGCCTTGTTGGGGCACAAGCAGTGATCCTAAGTCGGTATTGGCTTCAATTGTCTGCCTTGTTACCCACAGCAGGGACGATGGCATTGCTAACCCTAAATTCACCCCTCGTTTTGTCATAGCCTGCTGAACACCCCAACATTGTGTGAGAATTCCTTCTTGGTGGAGTTGTAAACAACATTCACTCTCTTTATAAGTAAAATTAATTTGTGGGACAGTGGTGGCACATGCTTTTAATCCCAGCACTTGGGAGGCAGAGGCAGGAGGATTTCTGAGTTTGAGGCCAGCCTGGTCTACAGAGTGAGTTCCAGGATAGCCAAGGCTACACAGAGAAACCTTGTCTGGGAAAAACAACAACAACAAAAACAACAACAGCCGGGCAGTGGTGGCATATGCCTTTAATCCCAGCACTTGGGAGGCAGAGGCAGGTGGATTTCTGAGTTCGAGGCCAGCCTGGTCTACAAAGTGAGCTCCAGGAAAGCCAGGGCTACTCAGAGAAACCCTGTCTCAAAAAACAAAACAAAACAACAACAAAAAAACCCAACAACAACAAAAAGAATTTGCTCTCATTAGAGGCTAGAGAGATGGCTCAGCAGTTAAGAGCACTGACTGCTCTTCTGAAGGTCCTGAGTTCTAATCCCAGCAACCACATGGTGGCTCACAACCATCCATAATGACGCCCTCTTCTGGTATGTCTGAAGACAGCTTCAGTGTACTTAAATATAATAATAAATTAATTAAAAATTTAAAATAAATAAATAATAAATAATTAAAAATAAATAAATTAATAAAATAAAATAAATTTCAAATTAAAAAAATTAATTTGAAAAGTAAGTACTTGTCTATAGACTTACATTCAATGCCTATTTTGTTTGTTTTGAGACAGGGTCTTTCTGTGTGTGCCAAACTTATGACATATAAGGACATATTACAACACAAAGTGTAATTTCACCTATGTTCTACTCAGGGAACCGGTGAGTGGACTGGACTTACCCAAAGAGCATGGGTGAGGAGTTGCCTTCAGGAGTGTGGATGACTGGCTTCCAAGAATTCACAGTGGGGAGTCTTCGCCCACCACATGTGATGGCTCTTCCACAGTCACCCCCTTTCCCTAGCTAACTTTCACCAACCCGTGCACCTGGAGCCCCTGAGACACCAGATTGCTCAGGGGTGAAGAGTGTTTGCGGCTCTTGCAGAGGACCCAAGTTCCATTTCAAGCACCCATGTAGGTCATCCACAACTGTCCAACTCTGGGGAAGCCCCTCTCTAGACTCTGAGAGCACCTACATGTTGTGTACCCACACAGGATACATTCATAAACATAAATACAATTAAATAAAGATGAAATTTGCAGGAATACGGGCAGAATAGAAGAAATTATACTAGGCGAGGTAACTCAGTCCCAGAAGGATTCTGGCCTTGTATTCTCTCTCTCTCTCATATGTGACTTCTAGCTTCACACTTTGAGCTTTGGACTGTCTATAGAGGTCAGGAGACAAGGAAGTACCGGTGGGGGGAGGGAGTTGGAGAGAAGGGACAATAGAACATAATATATGCTCTATATGAATGTAGTGGGAAGGATAATGGAGGATAATGGTCAAGCAGGGATTGTGGGGGGAAGTGCATAGAGGAAAGGGGGATGCTAACCCAAACTAATGATATGTGAAAGCCCTATGGAAACCCATTATGTTGGAAGCTAATTTAAACATATAAGTAAAAAAACGGGCTGTGGAGATGGCTTCCCAGTTCAGAGCACTCACTGCTCTTACAGAGGGCCTGGGTTTGTTTCTCAGCACTATGTGGTGGTTCACAATACCCGTAACTCCAGTTTTAGGGTTCCAACACCTTCTGGCCTTGGCAGGCACCAGGCATGCCATATATATATATATACACACACACAAACATACATATATATATACACACACAAACATACATATATATGTGTATATATTATGTATAAGTGAAAGCCTATATACCTGAAGGCAAAGCTCTAATATACACAAGATAAACAAATCATTTAAAACAATGTAATTAAAATACAAAGGAATTAGGACAGAGGTTCTCTGCATGGGTAGACATGGACTGATCTATTAAACAAGAACCTGAGTGCATGAGATTCCTGTCTATGGTCAGGGACACCTCAAGGCCCCAGAGCAGCACAGGCGATTGGTACTCTATTGCTCCTGCTCTGCTCATCATGACTAGATGGAAGACCCTGTTAATGAAGACATAACCCACTGTGGCTTCAGGACACAGAGAAATCCATCTGACACTGACCGGGGAACTGCCTCCGCGCTAGAAGTGGTCATGTAGGCTGTGACAGGAGAAAAGCTATCAATGGTCTTACGGAGCAGTAGACCCTGCATGCTACAGTATCAACTTGACAGACAAGATGTTCATGAACTAGTGTCATCAATATTATAGGAGTAGTCAACTATTTTCTGATCAGATTTGAGGCTTACTGCACAGAAAGGAGTTCATGCCTGGTAACTGTAAAGCTGGTACAAACAAACAAACAAAAAACCAAACAAACCATGCATGGCTGGAGAGGTCACAGGCCCTACAGAGGTACCTAGGACTGCTGTTTTGTTAAATAGGCATGTTATCAAACTGCCTTCTAATTATATCTGTACTCATAGGGTAGTGCTGATCTCAATCTTGGTCAGAGAAACTTCCTTTTTCAGTGGGTAGTAGCTAATGCAGAGACTCACAGCTGGCCAAAGAGCTGAGATCAGGTGGCTGTGAATGACCAGTCCTAAATAGGACATTTATCGTACCTACCCTAAGGCTCAGGGGATGTCAAGGAAGGAAGGAGGGGGAGAATGTTAGGGGTCAGAAGGTGGGAGGAGACCTGTGACATGCTGTCTTCTGGATGTGACATGCCATTGCACTCATGAATCCACTGCAGCTGTGGGCATTAGCACAGCGTCTGCTCAGGATCAAGCCAGGCAGCATTCCAGCATTGATGTGGGAGGCGCATGAGGCCTCAATCCTAACTGGTTCTGGGGGATGACCCCATATCTGTGCCATGCAGGCAGAACTAGTTAGACTCAATCAATGAGTTGCATTAAAAAATAGGACGTAGCTGGGCGGTGGTGGCGCACGCCTTTAATCCCAGCACTTGGGAGGCAGAAGCAGGCGGATTTCTGA
>NW_022196911.1:65768107-65775767 GCF_008632895.1 Mastomys coucha | reverse complement strand
AAAAAAAAAAAAAAAAAAAAAAAAAAAAAAAAAAAAAAGGACGTGTTAGGGGGTGGATCTGGGAAAAATAGGGGCAATTGGAAGTGGATATGAGCAAGATATGCTGTTGTATCAGGATAAAATTGTCAAAGTATATATAAAAGTAATGCAGAAAAAAAAAGGGGGAGAAATATCATTAATTGAATTTGGTTTAGTTAAGTTCACAGGATTTTGTTTTGTCTTAAATTTATCTATGTATGTATGTATGTACATATGTATGTATGTATGTATGTATGTATGTGTGTATGTATGTATGTATGTGTGTATGTGTGTGTGTGCCGCAGGCCGGCCTATCTGGGCCTCCCTCAACCCACGGGAGAAACGGGGTCCTAGTCAGGTTGACAAGGCGTAGGCAAAGAAATGATGACAGAGATGACACATGAAGTATAGGATCTGAACATATTTCTTAAAAATGGCATCAGACTTTTACAGTCATTGCAAAAGAGAGATGGTAAATCTGGCAGCTCAGCAGTTAAGGTACATCTGAGGCCATCTAAAACACACTGGGTCTAAAGCAGTAGCTATCTCCTCTGAACTGGTGCTGCATCCCCCAGGCCCAAGCGCTCTGTGCCCGGGGGACTGTGGATTGCATGAATCTGAGTCTTAGCCCATCTAAGTTCTAGTGCTAGTCCCTAGTGCTAGTCCTGCATGCGAGTCCAAATCCAAGTCCAAGTCCTTGTTGTTCTGCAAAGTGACAAGCAGGCTTAAGTAGCATACAGCAAGCAGGGCAGATGACAAGAGTCATGTAGGCAGGTGACAGTCACATCAAAGTCAGTGATCTTACTGACCAAGATCACATATCCAGTTGTGAAGCAGGCGGAAGAGCAATGGTGTCCTCCCCACTGGGGCTAATTTGGTATTCCTATTCTAATTCTCTGGTTTTGCTGGAGGCAATGACTATGGTTCTGACCTAACACTTCTAGCTAAGGCCCTTGAGTGGAAGCCCTTCAATTACTCTCTAGTATGTAAAACATTTCTAACTGCCTTAAGGAATGTGCTTGACCTCTGTTGCCAGCTCTGGAAAGGCAGATTCCTTGAGAGAAATTCCAAGTTATGGACAGCTTGGTATTAAATTAGGATAGGTTGGTAACATTGTGTTGGCCAGGAAACAATGTCCAATCTTAGCCATTTACAAATCATTTCTTGGGGTACCTTTATGCCTAATTATGAGGGCGTGTTGACGATTGGAAAGACTGATCTGGAACACGTCTGAGTTAGGAGATACCAGCAACTTTCTGAATATCCAGGAGGCACAGATCTCCTTTTGGATCCTTATTGTCTCTTTATCTTTAATCAGGATTTTATCCCTGATATTTTGGATGTGACTGGAGTAGGCGAGTGTGCGTGGCATGTGTGTCTCTCTCTCTCTCTCTCTCTCTCTCTCTCTCTATCTATCTATCTATCGTGTGTGCCTGTGAGTGTGAGTGTGTATTCGTGAGTGGGGAGGGGTGCATGAGTGTGAGTATGGGTATGACTATGTCATGGTGTGAGTCAGAGGACAATTTTCAGGATTTGGTTCTCACGTTTCACCTCTGGAGCTCTCACGTTCTGGCTGCTGTGCTTTTAGGCAATCTCCTGCCTCCACCTCCCACCTCACTGTAAGAGTGCTGAGATCACAACGTCTGGCCTTTTACACGAGTTCCAAGGACTCAACGTGGGCCATCGGGCTTGAGCAGTCAGCACTTTTATCCAATGAGCCACCCTCCTGGACCTTGTTTTGTTTTTAAATTTATTATTTTCATTTTATGTGTATGGATGTTTAGCTTGTGAGGATGTCTGTGCACCAAGGCCAGAAGAGGATCTGGTACCCTAGGACTGGAGTTACAGATGTGAGTGGTTGGTGGTACTAGAAATTGAATTCGGATTCTCTGGAAGAACAGCCTGTGCTCTCTAACCCCTTGAGCCATCGTTCCAGCCCGTTTGTTTTGTTCTTTTGAGACAAGATCTAACTTGCAGCTCAAGCTGACCTTGAATTTACTATGTATCCTAGGCTAGCCTCAAAGTAGTGGCAATCCTGCTGCCTCAGGTTTCTGAGTAATGGGACAAAAGGTGTGTTTCACTGTGCCTGGTAAAAGCTTTCAGTTTTACAGTTAAGTAAAATGGAGGGAGGAGAACTAAGTATATTCAGACAGGATGTGGTTCATTCCTTAATTCTAGCATTTTGGAAATGGAAAAAGGAAGATCAGGAGAGTTCAAGGCCTTAGCGACATCCTTAGCTACACAGTGAGTTAGAGAGCACAAATGGAACCTTGTTTCAGACAAATAATATTTAAAAACCACCAACAAAGTAGTATACATACATAAAAGGATGTTTTTAGCATCCCAGTGCTTGGGAAGCAGAGGCAGGCAGATCTCTTGAGTTCAAGTCTCATCTACAGAGTGAGTTTCAGGAGAGCCAGGGAGACACAGAGAAACTCTGTCTTAAAAAACTGAAAAACAGGGCTGGCGAGATGGCTCAGCAGGTAAGAGCACTGACTGCTCTTCTGAAGGTTCTGAGTTCGGATCCCAGCAACCACATGGTGGCTCACAACCATCTGTAATGAGATCTGACGCCCTCTTCTGGTGTGTTTGAAAACAGCTACAGTGAATTACACAGGAGCAGCGGGGCCAGCAGAGGTCCTGAGTTCAATTCCCAGCAGCCACACACATGATAGCTCATGGCCATCTGTACAGCTACAGTGTATTCATACCCATAAAATAAATAAATCTTTAAAAAAAAAAAACTGAAAAACAGCTGGGTGGTGGTAGTACATGCCTTTAATCCCAGAGCTTGGGAGGCAGAGGCAGTCTGGTCTACAGAGTGAGTACCAGGACAGCCAGGACTACACAGAGAAGCCCTGTCTCAAAACAAAAAAAACAAACAAAAAACAAAAACAACAACAACAACAACAAAACCCCCCAAAACAAAACAAAAACAAAAACTGAAAAACAGAGCTGGAGAGATGGCTCAGCGGTTCAAAGCACTGACTGCCCTTTTGAAGGTTCTGAGTTCAAATCCCAGCAACCACATGGTGGCTCTCAACCATCTGTAATGAGATCTGACGCCCTCTTCTGGTGTGTCTGAAGACAGCTACAGTGTACTTATTTATAAAAATCAATAAATAATCTTTGGGCTGGAGCGAGTGGGGTTGACCGGAGTGATCAGAGGTCCTAAATTCAATTCCCAGCAACCACATGAAGGCTCACAATCATCTGTACAGCTACAGTGTACTCATACATAAAATAAATAAATAAATCTTTAAAAACAAAAAACTAAAAATTAAACAAACAACACCTCCTTCCCAATGAAAAATGAAGGATGTTTTTAGTAAATGACAAATGGATCTCAACTAGTTTAGCTGAGACAGGGGGGTAAGAAGAGGTGGTACATGGTTCAGATATGGACTGCATAGACTAAAGAGCCTGAAGGATTGGAGACTCATTGTGAGGGTACAGAAATGGGTCTGGGAGGAGCATAGTGGTGAGGTGCTGGTACTGGGGAGCTCGGAGTGGTCAGTTCCTGCCAACCTCCCTTGGTTTTGGCCAGGGGAGGGTGTAGCTGAGACTGGTAGAGGGAAAGATTGTACCTCAGTGTAGACAACAAGGAACTGAGAGGTGAGGGTGCTGGCCAGATTGTGCAGGTGGACTTGTGCCCACACAAACAAGGAAGATTCAAGACAGAAAAGCAAGCGTAAGCCAAACGCTTAAGCACGGATGGGTGGTGGGTGTCAGTGGGTGTCGGGTGATGGTTGTTACAAACAAGCCTTGGGCAGTGTCGTCTGTTGGCATGTCCTTCAAAGAAGCTTCGGTGTTGGAGGGAGACCATTTTGGAAGCAACAAGAAGCAAGAAAGACAGCTGTGTTGTTTCCAGGTACATAGAGTGTGGGAAGAAAAGAAAATAGCTACCAGATCTCTGGGTTGCAGGGCAGAGTGTGGTCCAGGGAGAGTCAGTTTCCATGAGCACAAGAAGGCAGTTGGAAACTTGAGAGAAAGCAGCTCGTGATCTGAGGCATTGTGTAGATGTCTCACCTTGAGTCCCAGAAAATTCACTAAAAGATTTAAAGCAGGATGGAGAGGAGGTAGGAGACTGGGGCTAAGGCTAGCGGAGGATGAAAGTCAGGCACGGTTCCTCTTTTTCTCTTCCTTCCTTCCTTCCTTCTTTCCTTCCTTCCTTCCTTCCTTCCTTCCTTTCTCTTTCTCTCTTCCTTTTTCCCTTTCTTTCTTTCTTCCTTTCTTTCAGAATTACTTATTTTATGTATATGAGTACAGTGTCACTGTCTTCAGACACACCAGAAGAGGGCAGCAGATCCCATTACAGATGGTTGTGAGCCGCCATATGGTTGCTGGGAATTGAACTCAGGACCTCTGGAAGAGCAGCAGTCAGTGCTCTTAACTGCTGAGCCATCTCTCCAGCGTATCTATTTCTATGCTTAGTTTTATGTAAGGAGATAGATCCAGAGAAACTTGATCACTTGCCTATGGTCATTGTTAGCTTTCCATCACCCTAACAAAATCCCTGAGATAATTAATCTCTGGAGAGCAGGTTTATCTTCCTTCAACATTTCTGTGTACTCTATTGTTGGGAGAGGCAATCTATAAATATTGGTTACACCCTGTTGGTTGAAGGTATTGGAGTTTTGGTTCCGTACTGATTTTCATTTAGTTGTTCAAATCACCGCTGCTGAGAGGTGAGCAGTGACTTATGACCTCAGAGAAAACTGTTTCGAAGCTGAATGAACTCTCTCTCCTAGGCAGACCTAGTCAGCAGAGCAGAAACGTGGCTTCTAATAAAGTGGACAAACTGATGACTAGGTAATAGAAAAGCACTTCTCAGATCCAAGCTCTACCAGTCAAGGGTGGAGAACACAAACAGGAGGCTTCTGTCCAAGACCAGCAGGTCCATTGTTCTGGGGCCATAGCCAAGTGGCACACTGCAGCAGGGACACACATAAAAATGCTCACCTCATGGCAGAAGAGCAAAAGAAAGTGAGGGGAGACCCAGGTACCACATTTCCCTTCAAGAGCATGGCCCAGCGTCCTAATGACCTCCCATTGTGCTCTATCTGTTAAAACCTCTTCTGTCCTCCAATGGGACCACTACAGGTCCACATGGGTCTTCAGGGGACATTCCAAAGCCTAAATATAGCTATCCTGAAACTAGTCAGTTTTGGGAACTGGATTAAAATTCATGTCCTCTGACTTCTAAACCTTGTCTTTTATTCTAAGCTTTGCTTGCTGTGGTGAGGTGGGCAGGGCTGGGCTGAGGGGTGGGCAGGGCTGGGCTGAGGGGTGGGCAGGGCTGGGCTGAGGGGCAGCCATGATCCTAGAGCCCTGTGGGTCTCCTATCGTCTCTCCACGCATTTCAAAGAAAACGCAGTGTAAGTGTTTCTGAGTCTCTGTGTGGTTAATCACCGGTGCCTGGTTTAAGACATATCGGCTTTGGGGCTGATGAAGTAGTTTACTATAAACTAAATAAATGCTTGCCTTGCAGATTTAAAAATCTGAGTCCAATTCCCAGACTTTCATCTCCAAAACTCATTTTTTTTTTCCAGTGCTGGCTGGTATAGTGGCACAGGTTTGTAGTCCCAACCATGGAGGACAGAGGTGGACAGAGTAGATCCTCAGGACTCCATGGTCACTCCAGCCCACTGGGTAATGGAAGACTGTCTCAGACCAAAACAAAACAAGGGATGTAACTCTGAACACACACATGCTTCAGAATGATAACAACTTCCCAAACAAACACGCAGAGAAAGAGAGAGTTGCAAGCAGAGGGGAGGGTGCTGGCAGCTAGGGAGGGGCTTCCAGATGAAGCCTTGCGAAAACTGCATTCCGGAGAATGGCGAGGTTCATTAAGCCATGGGGTCCTGGGCTGGAGAGATGGCTCAGTGGTTAAGAGCACTGACTGCTCTTCCGAAGGATCTGAGTTCAAATCCCAGCAACCACATGGTGGCTCACAACCATCCGTAATGAGATCTGGCTCCCTCTCCTGGAGTGTCTTAAGAGAGCTATGGTGTACTTGCATATAATAAATAAATAAATCTAAAAAAAAAAAAAGACATGGGGTCCTGAAGGTCAGCTGCCTGGTGTGTTTGACTGGTTAAGTCCCATGGTCCCCTGTGTCTCAATTTCCTTACCACGAAGTGAGGGTGATATCACCGACAGGAACTTACACAGAGAAACCAAAACAACAAAAACAACAACAAAAAAAAGGAACTCAATGTTAAAAGGTTAAAGTCCCAGCACAGTGAGCATATGAGCATTTGATATTTGTGTTTTCCACCCTCGGCTGGTAGAGCTTGGAGCTGAGCGATTCTCTACAGTCTAGTGATAGATTGACTGATCAGCTTATCCACCTTTCTAGAAGCCGCCTTTCTGCTCTGAGGACCGCTAAGGGAGTTCAGCTTCAAACCAGTTTTCCCTGAGGGCATGAGCCACGGCCCACCTGTCAGCAACCGAACAATCAAACGAAAATCATCAAGGAAACAAAAATTCAGTACCTTCAACCACCAGGGTGTGATCAGTGTTTATAGATGAACAATAGAGTACACATTCTTTTCAAGTAGCCTCAGAATGTATTGAGATGCAGGGCTGGAAACGGCACTCAGAGGTTAAAAGTCCTTGCTGCTCCTGCAGAGGACCCAGGTGTGGTTCCCAGCACCTATGCGTTGGCTCACAAATGTCTGTGACTAGTTCTAGGAGATCTGACACTCTCCTCTGACCTCTGTGGCCGCCAGCCACACACGTAGTACACATTTATACGTGCGGGCAGAATACTCATACACGTAAATAAAGAACACATTTCAGAATGTTTTAAACACTGAGATCATGTAGAGTGTTCTCTGACTACAGTGGGCCCAAGCTAAAAGCTGGCAACATGAGGGTTTGCGCCAGATTGTAACTTGTTATGCCACATTGGCCTGAATATTACCTGGGAGGCCTGTTCTTTTAATTTTTGCAGGGAAATGGAGGACTTGGTCAGGATGTAATGCACATAAAAACAAACATTAGAACTAAAAACAAAACAAATAAAAACAGAAACAAAAGCAGAAAACAATCTTTCCAAACACTAGGAAACTGAATTCATAATCCCTTTGGCCTCAGGGAGTGGCCATCCATTCCGGCTGTTGAGTCCTAACAACCCATGGCTCTCACAGCACCTGTGTCGCCTCCAGTAAGAAAACAAAAGCTTTGAAACCTGCCAGTCATCCCTGACTAGAGCAACTCTTATGGGTTCCTTAGAATTGATAGTGTTCCCCAAGCCACCCTGCATGTCCCCAGAAGTGAAGCCCCCTTTGACTCTACAGCAGTTATTTTCAGTGGCTTCTTAGATCTCTGCCTGTAATTCCTCTCTAATAAGGTTCAGGCCCCAGGGTGGAGGCTGGACTGGGACTGACTCATAATGTTGCCACACCCCCATCCCACACATTTACCAGGTACGTATAAAAAGCTTTTTCCTTGATTAGAAACTCCATGCAAAGCAGTGAAATCAATTCCTCCCTCACCAGGCAGGTCCGGACTGTCTTGGATCCAGCTTGGTAGCAAACTAGGCCCCTTTCCTCTTCATCCCTCAGTTATTGTTAAGAAAATTTAGCCGGGCAGTGGTGGCGCACACCTTTGATCCCAGCACTTGGGAGGCAGA
>NW_022196911.1:65766181-65768097 GCF_008632895.1 Mastomys coucha | reverse complement strand
AAAAACCCCAAAACCCCCAAAAAACCCCAAAACAAACAAACAAAAACCCAAAACAAAAACAAACAAACAAACAGCAACAGTAAACAAACAACAAAAACTGGATGCGGTAGCTCATGGCTACAGTTCTAGTAATCTGGAGACTAAGACAGAAGGATTGAGAATTTGAAGTCAACCTGGTCGATCTAGCAACTCTAGGCTGGGAGCTGGAGAGACCCTATCTCATAATAAGCAAACAAACAAGCAAATAAATGAATGAAGGAAGTCTGGGAAGGGTGGTGCACGCCTTTAGTCCCAGCCCTGGGAAGACAGAGGCAGGTGGATTTCTGTGAGGTTGAGACTACCCTGGTCTGCACAGGGAGTTCCGGGACAGACACAGCTACAAAACAGAGAGACCCTGTCTCAAAACAAACAAACAAACAAACAAAAAACAACACCCTCCCCAATACATACACACAAGTAATGCTAGGAAGTGGTGACAAGAATGCCTTTAATCCCATCTCTTGGGAAGCAGAGATAGGCAGATCTCTGTGACTTTGTGGTCAGCCTGGTCTACAGCAAGTTCCAGGACAGCCAAGGCTACACAGAGAAAGAAAGAAAGGAAGAAAGGAAGGAAGGAAGAAAGAAAGGAGGGAGGAAAGAAAGAAAGGAAGGAACAAAGGAGGGAGGGAAGGAAGGGAAGAAGGAAGAAAAGAAGAAAAGAAAGAAAAAAAGAGAAAGAAAGAAAGAAGAAAGGAAGGAAAGTAGAGAGAGAAAGAAAGAAAGAGAAGGAAAGAGAGAAAGAGAGAAAAGAAAGAAGGAAGGAAAGAAAGAAGTATTTTAAAATAAGCACATTTTCCTGGTAGTTGTGTCTGTATTTCTGTAGGAAGAAGTAGACAAGACAGGTCATGAACAACACATAGATACTGGAAGGAAGTGAAGGGCAGAGAAAGTCAGAGTACCTGAGGATGCCTCTCACCCACTCTCCCTCTACCTAGCCTACAGCCGGTCACCACCACTCTAGAGAATGTCAGTGTGCTGCCAAGAACAGAGGCTGTCTTTCCGTCCATCCCACCTGGTCTCTCAGAGAGCAGGTTTCTAGCCTCTCTTGATTTTCCAGTTTCCCACCCAGCCCCTTGGCTCCACAGCCTTCCGGGCTCCCCTTCCTCTCAACATTCTTCTTATATTTTGCCCTTCCATGTGAAGTCTGCTTTTTTTTTTTTTTCTTTTTTTTCACTGTTAGAAATCCGATCCAAGACCTTGACATGTTAGGCAAGGTCTCCACTACTAAGCCACATTTCCCGCCAGCACTTGTGGCTTGGAGGCCATTCCTGGGGCTGCCCAAGTGCTCTCATCTATTCTTCTAGTTATAGGAGTTGTTGATCTTGGACATCATTGGTCATAGCCTTCCCCAGAATGTCCCACTAGTACCTCAAGTGCCAACACAAATTGTCTTTCTCCTTTACCCTTTGAGCTATCCGTGTTCTGTACTTTCACTGTCTTGGCTGTGGCCGACCGCACCCTCTTCTATCCTTCCTTATCTGTCTTCTCTCTGTGCTTTGCTTTCTTCCAATGTCAATCACTATCCATTGTTTCTACCTGCTCTCCTTTTCTTCTCTGTCTTAGTTAGGGTCCACTGCTGTGAAGGGACACCGTGACTAAGACACCTCTTACAAAGGAAAACATTTAATTGACTCTGGCTTATAGTTTTAGAGGTTCAGCTCATTATCATCATGGCGAGAAGCATGGCAGCCTGCAGGGAGACGTGGTGCTGAGAAGGAGCTGAAAGTTCTACATCTTGATCCAAAAGTAGCTAGGAGACTGGCTCCTACAGGTAGCCAGCAGGAGGGTAGGTAGGAGCATGAGCATAAGACCTCAAAGCCCTCCAGGACAGCCAGGGCTATACAGCGAAACCCTGTCTTGAAACGCCCCCCCCCCCC
>NW_022196911.1:65759602-65765738 GCF_008632895.1 Mastomys coucha | reverse complement strand
CAGAAATCCACCTGCCTCTGCCTCCCAAGTGCTGGGATTAAAGGCATGCACCACCACTGCCCGGCTTATAATCTATTAGTGTCTTTCTTTTCTTTTTCTGAGACACAGTCTCACATATCCCTGGCTGACCTCACTATGTCAGAGAAGTTGACCTTGAATTTCTGATCTCCTGCTTCCACCTCCCAAGTGCTAGGTTTACAGGTATGTACCACCAGCCACAGTGGTATGTGGCGCTGAGGAACCATCTCAAATCTTTGTACATGCTAAGCAAACACACTACCAAATGAGTGGCATCTCCAACCCATGGTCTCCTCTCTACTCCAATAGAACAGGAATAGCCTTCTAAAATTCCTGTATAGTGGGCTGGAGAAATGGCATTGACTGCTCTTTCGGAGGTCCTGAGTTCAAATCCCAGCAAACACATGGTGGTTCACAACCATCTGTAATGAGATCTGACCCCCTCTTCTGGTGTGTCTGAAGACAGATACAGCATACTTACATATAATAATAAATAAATCTTTGGGCTGGAGCAGAGGTCCTGAGTTCAATTCCCAGCAACCACATAATGGCTCATAACCATCTGTACAGCTACAGTGTACTCATATACATAAAATAAATAAAATAGCCGGGTAGTGGTGGCACATGCCTTTAATCCCAGCACTTGGGAAGCAGAGGCAGGCAGATTTCTGAGTTCGAGGTCAGCCTGGTCTACAGAGTGAGTTCCAGGACAGCCAGGGCTACACAGAGAAACCCTGTCTCGAAAAACCAGAAAAAAATATTCCTGTAGTAATTGCTCATTGGCTGTGATATCCTAGGGGCCTTGCTAGGGAGTGGCTATAAACAAGATGGTGTCCTTTGGGCCAGTGAGAAGGCTCAGCAGGTAAAGCCACTTGCCAACAAGCTTGGCAGCCTGAATTTGATCCCCGAGACCCACAGGGTGGGAGGAGATAACAGCTCTGCACTTCTGACTTTCACCTGTGCATTGTGATTCAAGTACACACATGCACATACACATGTAAATAAATATAATCAAATTTTATTTTCCAAATATGGTCTCCTTTTTCATGGATGTTATTTTTTTTTTTAACAGTTCTGGTAAGTTTTAGCATGCATTTGGTAAATGAGCAAATGAATGAAATAATAAAAAAATGATAAATATCTAAAGAAAAAAACCCAAGGCATGTGGTATGGTAGATAGCCTGACGTGGTGAGACGTACCTGAAATCTGCAGGGGGACCCATGGTTCAAGGCCAGCCTGGGGTTCCAGAGCTGAGACTCTGAGAGAAAGGGAAAGAAGGCAAGGAGGGTAAGGGCAGGGCAGGATGGGGTGTGGGGGCTGAGCCTGATTTGAAACTCCAATCAGATTTGACTTCTTGTCCTGTGTCCTCAGTGCTTTGCCTCCTTTCCCTTCGGCTCCAGGGCCTTTGCACATGCTGTTACAGCTGTCATGGTTCTCCTCTTTCCCTGGAATCCTCAGGTCCCTGCTTACGGGGTCAGTTCCTCCTGGAGGCCTTGCCTGATCATCCAGAAGTTGTCTCGGTGCCTCCTCTAGTTCTCAGAGAGTGTGGTTCCATCATTCTCACACCCGTCACACAGTGCTGTGATTTCCTTGTCAGCTCTGTCCAGGCCATGGCCTATACTAAGAGATACATTTTATATCACAACGCAGCACATATACATAGGTAGGAGTATGTGTTGTGTATGCAGGTGAACCAGAATAATATTTTTTACTAGTACTAATATATAATACATATTAATACTTAATTTTATTCTATTTCATTAGATTCTATTTCTTTTTTTTTTTTTTTTTTTTTTTTTTTTTTTTTTTAAAGTCTCAGTTGATGATATTGGTATGCACTTTTAATCCCAGCATTTGGGAAGTAGAGGCAGGCAGATCTCTGAGACTTTGAGGCCAGCCTGGTCTACAGAGTGAGTCTACAGAGTCAAGGACAGCCAGGGCTACACAGAGAAACCCTGTCTCAACAAACAAACAACAAATATATATATTAAAACCCAAAGTGTCGTATTGCTCAAGCTAGCCTCAAGTTCTGTGCACCTAAGTGTGACCAGATCTTCCAACCTCCCAGGTGTGAGGATTATCGTATGTGCTACCATGCCCACTGAGGGTGTGTTTTGAGACCTATTAATTGGATTTCTGATTCTCATACAAAATATTGTAAACCCACACTGCCACACCACCTCCAGTGTGTGACAGTTCCACAGACTGAGGTGGCTGACCTCAAAGGGGGAGGCCTCCCGCAACTGGCTGTGGAACTCTTCGCCGGAGAAAAAATATTGAGCCATAGTTCTCATGGCAATTTTATCTGTTTTGTTTTCTCTTATTTCTTTTCTTACTTACCTGTTCCTGGTAGACTAGGCCAAGATCTTAAGCAAGAATAACGGGTAAGAAACCATCCCTTTAGATGGGGTCACTAACATGGCCTTATCCCCAGGGAAACCAGCGCTATACTTTTAAAATCATTTATAAAACTATTATAATAGATACAAACTTTCCCAACAATAAAATTTCATATGGCTACATGTGTGTCATTGGAGGTGGGTTTTGGTATATGGTAAAGAAAGCCTTAATTAGAAAGAATAACAATGGCCGGGCAGTGGTGGTGCACACCTTTAATCCCAGCACTTAGGAGGCAGAGGCAGGCGGATTTCTGAGCTCAAAGCCAGCCTGGTCTACAGAGTGAGTTCCAGGTCAGCCAGGGTTATACAGAGAAATCCTGTCTTGAAAAAAACCAAAAAAAAAAAAAAAAAAAAAAAAAGGAATTAAAATTAAGTTTAAATTTATGCAATTGAAGATTTATAAAAAAAAAAATCAGGCATTAGATGTTAAATGGTAACTGACCATATGGGGGCTGGAGTGTTAGCTCAGCCATTAAGTGCACTGACCATACAGATTTATTAACCTGCTCCTGGAAATATGCCACTAGCCTTGGACAACTGCCCCCACTGAATACATCCTTTTAGAATTGTTATATTTTGACTTATATTAATAGTGTTGTTGGGCTGGAGAGATGGCTCAGTGGTTAAGAGCACTGGCTGCTCTTCCAGAGGTCCTGAGTTCAAGTCCCACAACCACATGGTGGCTCACAGCCATCTGTAATGGGATTTGACGCCCTCTTCTGGTGTGTCTGAAGACAGCAACAGTGTACTCATGTATATTAACTAAATAAATGTGTTGAGAGAGAGAGAGAGAGAGAGAGAGAGAGAGAGAGGCACAACACCAGCAAGCCTGTTGTCCTCTCCTTAATCCTAAGGAAATTAAAAAAAAAATAATAATGTTACCTGTTCTGTTTGTGATTGTTTCATTGGATACAGTTTCTAAGAGATATTTTTGTGCTTTATTGTGCCAAATGATTTTTGTTGATATTTGTGATTATTGCACTGGAAACAATTTCTAAGAGTTGTAATGTTTGGATTTTAATGTATAAAATCCCTGCTTGAGAGCTGTAAAATACACTCAGATACAAACTGCCCCTGTGTTTGTTTCTGTTTGTCACCTTACCCACCTGGCTTTGAGAACCCATATCCCAGGGACTCCCATACCCAGCTGGGGTGGTTTGTGGTACCACACTTTCAAAATCCCACCCTAGAATAGGCCGGCCCACCTTCTCTGCAAAAGGCCAGTTAATATTTCAGCTTTTGTAGTCACGAGGTTCTTATTGTAAACAATGTTAGACTTTTCATTGACATCACAAAATACCCGAGTAAACAACTAAGGGAGAAAGGATTTGTCGTTGTTTGGGGCTTACAGTCTCACAGGTTTCCTGTCTAAGACCTGCATCTCCGTTGCTTTTGGGCCCGAAATGAGGCAGATCATCCTGGCAGAGAGCACCTGTGGAGCCCGGCTGCTTACCTTAAAGCAATCAGGAAGCAGAAAAGACAGAGAGGGGCCTGGGACAACATGGTGCCCTACAGACACATCCCCAAGGACCTGCTTTCTCCAATAAGGCTCTGTTTCTATTTCTCACTATCTGGCAATAATTCAATCATAAGAATCCATCAAGGAATTCGTTGAGTACATCAGAACTCTGGCCCCCTCATCCCTTCCAAAGTCTGGAAGCTGAGAGTTTTAGCTCCCTTCCCTCACTTCACATCCAAATCAAGGCCTGCAAAAAGTGATGCTTATGGCCCTGTTCCAACATAGACGTATGGACACTCTTAACTTGAAGTTGGCATAATTTACTCATTGTGAAAAAATCGCTTCCTGGTTTGGTTTTGTTCATTCTTTTCCTTCCTTTTTTTTTTTTCTTCTTCTTTTTCAAGACTTGGCCTCCAACTTCCAACTTGAGGTTCTCTGTCTTCAGCCTTCTCAGTTTATGCTATAACAGGCATGAAACCCTGCTTAGGGGGAAGTGAATCCATAAAGGAGCAGTTTGCTTATGAAACTTGGTTTTGAAGACAGAGTTTTCTCTATAAAGCCCTGGCTTGTCCTGGAACTCACTCTATAAACCAGGCTAGCCTCCAGCTCCAGGTCCACCTACCTCTGCCTCCCTAGGGCTTCAATTAAAGGTGTGTGTCACTACTGCCTGGCTATGGAACTTTTTATTACAAAAAGACCGTGTCCATAGGAGAAAAGCAAACAGATCATCAGAACAAAGTGAAAATGAATAAAGAAGTCTTTAGCAATCCCATGGCTTGCAGATAACATATCCTTCCGTGCTTTGTTTGTTTATTTGGTTTTTTGGCCGGGAGCTTATCTTTGACTGGGGACAGAGCACTGAAACTTTTTCTCTTCAGTCTACCAGGAAACTAGGCTTCTCCTCTCTGGCCATAGAGACTGAAACAAGGAGAGAAGCTATGGTGGTGGGCGGGGGAGTGGGTGGGGGTGAGGGGAGGGTGGAAAGCGTGGGTGTGTGGGCGGAGTTAGGTAAGCAGTATAATACATTCCCAGCCCCGCGCCCTGCCAGACGTTTAGAGACAGCGAAGTAGCACCCATCCTTGGTGGGTGTGTAACTAGACTAGGAATCACAAGTGTGGGTAAAGGGAAATAAAAGGTACTGCAGGGCTTAGGAGGCGGGTCTGTCTAGCTATCATGGATGACTCAGGAAACGCCTCCCTCCCTAAGGAAGTGAAATAGCCATTGAGCAACAAAATGGGAAATTCCATAATGACAGAATGCATATTGTTATTTAGAGGTGTCTGGCTCGAGGGGACGGAAGAGCTAGTAGAGGTTGGCAAGAGCGATGGGAAAACGCGCTGTCAATCGGCTAGATCTAATGACCTGTTTATGGAAATGAAATTCATGAATAAAGGACAAAAAACACCCTGAGGAAGTAATCAGCCCAAATGAGGAACTTTCCAGGGGACAGATTGACTCAGGTTGTCATTGAGTAAGTGCTGTGAGAATGAGAGATAAGAGAGCTGCTATAGACTGAGAAAGATTTGAAAAGACATGACCAAAGGTGCCCTGTCCCAGTCCTCTCCTTTTAAGGAATGTTTGTTTTTTTTTTTTTTTGGTTTTTACAAGACAGGGTTTCTCTGTGTCGCCTTGGCTGTCCTGGAACTCACTCTGTAGACCAGACTGGCTTTGAACTCAGAAATCTGAGTTCTGCCTCTGCCTCCCAAGTGCTGGAACTAAAGGTATGCGCCACCACCGCTGGGCAGGAATGTTTAAAAATTATATTTATTCATTTTTATCTATGTACATGCTCTCTTTGCATACAGGTCTATGTACACATGTGTGCCTGGTGTCCAGGAAGGTCGGAAGAGGACATCAAATCTCCTTGTACTGGAGTTACAGATGGTTGTGAGCCACCACGCAGGTGCTGGGAATGGAACCTGGGTCCTCTGCAAGAGGAACAAATTCTCTTAACCCCTGAGCCGTCTCTCCAGGTCCTCCCTGTCATTCTTTTAGTGAGATCCCACTATGTACTTCAGGCTAGAATTTGTGGAGATCCTCCTGCCTCAGTTTTCCAGATGTTGGGATAATAGGCATCTGCCATCATACCCAGCTCTCATTATTTCTTCATCAGAACAAACCAACTTTAAAGGTCTATTTAAATAACTGAAGGAATTTTAATGTGAATAGGATAGTATATTAAGAAATTATTGGAGGAGGTAGTGGCGGCTCCGGGAACACCAGGGGAAATGATGCCTCAAAGGCTCATGTAGGTTTCTT
>NW_022196911.1:65739295-65759370 GCF_008632895.1 Mastomys coucha | reverse complement strand
CAGAAACTGTCCACTGTTCGGAGGCGCCTTCTCCGCCATCCTCCCCTCAGGGGCCATTGATGTGAGGTGAGAAAGCCAGCCGCCCCGGAGGCTGATCAGGTGGGTTACGGGGAAAAAGCCAGAGACGAGAGTGTCTCTGTCCTTCTCCAGTGACCTCCGACCGGTGCCAGACAACCAAGAAGTTTTCTGCCATCCTGTGACCGACCAGAGTCTGATCATAGAACTTCTGGAGCTGCAGGCCCACGTGCAGGGCGAAGCGGCTGTGCGTTGTCTTGGCCCTGAAAATCTGTCATGTCCACCTTGGAGCCTGGGTAACTTTGAACAACTGGTAACTAGTTTGACTCTTCATGATCCCAACCTCTTTGGTCCCCAGTAAAGACGGCTGAAACACAAAGGGCTGCTGAGGACTCAGGGACCCAGTTCTGAGAGGGGGAGTTTCTTTCTACTTCTTCCCTGGATGTAAACATAAGATACCTCCTCTGCAGAAATAAACTTGCTTTATGAAGAACATAAAAAGAAAGAAAGAAAGAAAGAAAGAAAGAAAGAAAGAAAGAAAGAAAGAAATTATTGGAGTTGGCAATATGGCTCCTCAGCTAAAGATGCTTGCCCCAAGCCTAACACCTCAGTTACTTTCCTAGGACCCACATGCTGGAAAGAGAATACCAACTCCTGGCACCTTTCAAAAAAGACTGTAGCATAGATTGTCCTAGAACTGAAGGGAATCTCCTGTCTCAGTCTTTAGAATGCTGGCATTGCAGGAGTAAGCTACCACATCTGGCTTAGGGAAGTTCTTCCAGCCGGTGTGCAAGGCTAATGACATGGAGATATGAGTATGCATGTGCCCGAGCTGGTGGAGGACAGCTTTTAGGGACTGCTTTTCTTCCATGTGGGTCCTCAGTGTTGCAGCCGGTGCTCTTACCTGCTGAGCCATCTTGTCGGCTTCTGGAGATGCCATCATATTGATACAAAGGACAGTTACCAGTGCTCTTTGGCTGTGAAGAAATCTTGTAAAGATTTGCTCAGTTTGCGTGATCCTGTTGTAATATAGCTCACCCCATCAACCTCTGATCCCTGCCAAGTTTTAACTGCTTTTCTATTTCTATCTAGTAAACCTCACTCCCAACCTACACTGGGATTTTAAGAAAGAGAGGTCTAGGTTCTGGTCGGGTAAGATTGTTAAGATTTGGAGAGAGTGGAGTTTGACCCCTGAGGTTCTTAACTGACTCCAAACCAAGTGTGGATCCCAAGGAGGTCGTCTATTTCCCAGTCCCACTAAGGAAAGCCACTTTCTGCTTTTTTTTTTTTTTTTTTTTTTTTTTTTGGTCTCTCGCTGTCTTGACGGGAGACTCTGATGTTAGCAGCCTAGAAAAAATGACTTATCAACATACAAACTGGGAATGGATTTTGGGATTATCAGGGAAGGCTGTACACCCTACTCGCTGCGACCATAGGTAACAGAGTGAAAGGGGCCCGGAGAAAGTCACCCCTAAATCCTGATCTTCCTTCCCAGGATAATAACCCGATCATGAGGGTGAAGTCAAAGGGTCAATAACTCAGATGTTTCAAACAAGTAATTTTATTTAACCTTTTGTCCGGACAATCAGTCCTCCCTGGGCCTTGGAATGTTTTCCTTTAGGAAGCATGCTTGGGAATGGACGGCTACCAACTCCGCTCTCATCTGCGCCTGCGGGGCCCGCGTGCAGCTTTCTTTTCTCCTCGGCGCCTTCGAGTCGGGACAGGAGGAGCAGCCGGAGTTGGGGGTCGAGGTGCAGGGCCGGGAGCCGAGCGGACCGTGCCACCTTGGGGAGGCTTGTAGACCAAATGGAAGATGAAGGCGTTGCAGTACCTGCAGCGGCGAGGGCGTGGTCAGGGGCAGGGCCAGGGCCAGGCCTCCTAGCCGGTGAGGCTGCTCAGGGCACGAAAAAAGTTCCAAGGTGGTGGTGGTTGGGGGCTGCTCAGCGGGTGAAAGCACCTGCCGCTAAGTCTGGTGCCTGAGTTCCATCCCCAGAAAAAAAATAAATAAATAAAGGAGCAACAGTCTTTTCAGGAGGAGGGCGAGGAGATATTGTGAGCTGAATCTAAAAGGTTGTGTTGGGGGTTGTCCAGACTAGCAAGGGAGTGGGAAAGTAGTGACAACAGAGATAGAGGCTTGTAAGGCTGAGCGAAGAGGGTCCCAGGAATACAGAGATCTTTTGGGATGCAGAGTGTATAAATCGCCGGTCAGCAGAGCAATAGGTGGTCTTTGACCCTTACCACGGCATACAGTTGTCAGCTGCTCTAAGGCGGAATGGGGAGCGGAAGGGGTTGGGCTGTGGCGAGCTGGTGCCCCCTCCTGTGGCCACCGCCATGGTCTGATCGTCCATCACACAGCCGTACTCACTGCTCTCAGTGAAGAAAGCTGGCACTCGGAGAGACTGAGGTTTGGGTGGGCCCTCAGACACTCCCCGGGAGGTTCCTTTTCAACAAGTACATCCCAAGCCTCATCCTCCCTCCAAAGGGACCAGGGTGCTGGAGAGGTACTCCCCCAAGTCTATGCAGCAGTTTAGGGGTGGCGGAAGGAGCCTTTGGAGAAGGTAAGGAGCTGGGAGGTGAGATTATCCACCTGTAACCTGGGTAGAGAGCTCAGCCATGTGTCCTTGAGGCCAAAGCCAGAGTTAAATCCTGCCAAGAGAGATAATGCTAGCCTCCGTGGTCTCCTTTTTTAAAAAATAAAAACCAAAACCAAAACCAAACCAAACCAAAACCCAACCCTTTTCCAGATCCCCATCTGTGAGCTCCAGGCTCTTACCAATAACCAGGTCAGGCTTGGGTCCCTGGAGCAGGTGATAGGGCCTGGCAGACACCCTGATTTGCAGATCCCTTCGACCCCCCTTCTCCTTAGTCCCAGAGCTGAGACGAGCTGCTACTCCAGAACCAGGTCGCACAGATGCCTCAGGGCCATCCTATGGGGCCAGGAGTGATATGGGGAAGCCACAGGATAATGGAAGCACCAGGAAAAAAAAAAAAAAAACAGAGGAAGGTGGAGGGAAAGGAGTGGGTCCCACCGGGAGGCTACCAGACGCGGGGCTGAAGAGCAGGCCCCTCTCTTGCTCTTACCCTCTGCATAGTAAAATGCTGCTGGTCACTCTCAGGTGGCAGGCTGTCACCCACAAATTGTAGCTCCAGGGCCACATGGGGGAGGAGGACCAAGAGCTCCTTAGAGATAGAGAGAAGGTCAGCTCTGGGTCCCACCCTATGTCTACGGCCATCTTTTCAGTGCACACTCTCGGGGGTGGAGACTTACCCAAAACACCATGACAAGATCGAATTCCTTGCCAGCCTCCACCACGTGGATCTTCAGGGACTGCTTGTTCTGGATGTTGAGCTCAGGAACTGGTGAGAAGTGAATTTATTTTAAAAAAAAAAAAAGGGTTCCCTTACAGCCACACCTGTACCCCACACCCTCCAGTCCTGTCTGCACTCCTTACAGGACTGAGGTACCAGGTGGGTGATGACATAGTACACGGTCAGTGGGTAGGTGAGAAGCACGGCCATGGGGGAGTCCAGGCTGAGGCCCCGCCACGTGTAGTAGTCCTGCCATGAACCTGGGGAGAGTGTCTTGATGGGCCACCGGATCCCAGGCCTGGACCCCCATCCTCTAAAGCACTCCCTGGGTTTTTGTCTGCCACGCCCTCCAGGATCTATGTCCCAGCTCCCAGTTCTTTCAGGACCCCTCCGGCTCACCAAAGAGACTCCTGGGTGGGTCTAGGGGCACTGGAGGCATCAAGGTAGGCCCATCTCCCTGTAGAAGCTGGTAAGGGTCACCTGGGAGGATGAGGAAAAGCAGTGTCCAGGGCCCTGTAAAAACCTCTACCTGCCTCATCTCCCTGCTCCTCCCACAAGAGCTGTGCACTCTGGGTGAAGGCCAGAACCTGTAGCGGGATTGGAGTTAGTCTAGGGACAAGGTTACTGGATGGATCAGGCAGAAATGACTCCTCTGTGGTCTGGAAAGGCTTGAGATAGTCCTGATTGTGTTAGCATACAGGGTTGGTGTGAGAAGGAAGTTGTCATATGGGACTTGGTCTATTCCCTCAGCTCCCCCAACCTTCCCTCTAGGCTTAAGAGTCCATTCCTGGCAAAATTCTTCATGTACCATTGAGAAGGCAGCTGAGGGATGACGTGCTGCCCCAGGGGTTCCTGGGGGCACCTGGCCCTGGAATCAGCATGCTGAGCTGGGTCCAATAGCCACGAGTGAGGCCTCGAGAGGCCAGGAAAGCTTCCTTGTTAAAGGTTTCACTGGTAACCTCTGCAGAAGGAGAGGGGGTGAGGACTGAGGGCTCTGTGGCTACGCCCCAGGGCTTTACCTGCCGTCTGCTAACCCTGAGGACTCTGACTTTGGGCTTGGGTCTACCTAGGGAGGGAATTTTCATTTCTGAGTGCCTACCATGTTTCAGGCACAGAGCACTTCCATTCCCCCTTGAAATAATCGTGATTTTTGTAGTTGCTAGTATTTCTCTTTTGCAAATGAGGAAACTTGGGTTTGAAGAAGAAGTTTTGTTTTGAGACAGGGCGTCACTGAATCTTAGGCTGGCTTTAAACTCACTATGTAGCCAAGGATGGCTCTGGACACCTAGTCTTCCTGTCTACACCTTGGAAGTGTTGGGATTACAGGTATGTCCCATCTGGGCCAGCTATTGTTTTGTCTTGTTTTTGAGACAAGGTCTCATGTAGCACAGGGTGGTCTGGCACTCACCATCTTTCTGCTTCAGCCTCACACGTGCTATGAATGTGCTATCATGCCTGGCTTACGTGACATATTTGAGGTCATGTGACTGGGAGAGGTGGGCAGCCAGCACTTGAATGGATGCCCTCAAATCCCCTAATCTCTCTCAGGGACCCTGTCAGCTACTCTTCTGCTTCAGGTACCGTCTCCAATCCCCTAATCCCAAACACACAGCACCTAGCTCTTATCCCAGGGATGTACACTTCAAGCCCTGGATCCCTGTCTCAAAGACCCTGTCCCAGGGTCCCCTCCCTGCCCCTTTGACCTTCTTCTGGTACCTGCAGTATAGGTGAAAGGCAAACTTGCCAGTTCTCCTGCTCGCTCCATGAAAGCTGCAAGCCTCGGGCACCAAAATCGGTGGCTCACGTCATCTGGGCATCGACGCCAATCAGTCTGGAGACAGGCCTCTCCACAGTACAAGACTGCACTGCACTGGGGGCTGGGCGACACGGGGGTCACAGGCACCTAGTATTAGTTTTCATATCCTGTAGGTTGCACATCTGCCCATATGCCAGTCACCCTCCTTATATGGCAGCCTTCAACTATCAGCCCATAACTTGTTTGGGTTTTTTTTTCTACCCTTTCTTACCCTCCCACCCCCATCTGCTGGGACCCCCCACTAGCCTGGCTTGCTTTTCTACTTGGTTTGGCCAGCTGCTGAAGCCTTGACACCAGCCTTGTGGGTGCTCACCAGGGTGTCAACTTCACTTCAAAGCTGTGCTTGTGACAGACATGGCATGTGCGAGCCCGAAGGGAGGCGAAAGTAAAGCCTGGCCGAGGACCCCATGTCCGCATTGGGGTTTTTGCTAACTTCACACCCAGCCTCGGCACCAGGCTCTCCAGCTCTCTGTAAGGGAATGAAGGTGGCATCAGGCCGAAAGGTCTCAGGAGTTCAGGTCCCACACCCTCCTACCCACTGATACTAGATTATTGTACCGATGCAGATGGGCGTCTCCTACGGTAAGCTGTCGGGGCTTTCGGGGGTCCCCAGAGCCCATAGGGCAGGCCATGCTATGACAAAGAAGAGCATAGGCCCGAGGAGCCAGATTCTCAGTCCCTGGGCTCTGGCCTACACTCCCCTGGGCTCCATCCATTAGCAGATCAATGCC
Organism: Mastomys coucha; assembly: GCF_008632895.1. Classification (NCBI taxonomy): domain Eukaryota; kingdom Metazoa; phylum Chordata; class Mammalia; order Rodentia; family Muridae; genus Mastomys; species Mastomys coucha. The sequence continues at coordinate 65,753,499 of NW_022196911.1, read as the reverse complement.
CAAGATGGTGCCATGCTCATCTGTGACCAGCAAAAGGCAGGAGAGGTGCAGGGGGGAAGCCTCTGCGGAAAGACAGAAGATTGGGGGGAGGGAGCAGGGGCCAGATAATCACAGTCAAATACAACAAATTTAGGTGCCTTGAGAGGGCAGGCAAGTGACCTCTACAAGTAGAAGGAACAAGATAAAACAGGCATTCCCTATCAAATGTGGGCAGCTGCTATGCAGGGCCAGAATGTAAGAAAAATAGGACCCTTATCAAAATCTGGCTTTTTCTCTCCTTAGACTTATTTTTATTTTACCCGTATGGGTATTTTCTCCACCTGTAGGTCTGTACACCACATGCATGTAGTGCCTGCAGAGGCCAGAAGAGGGTGGTGGATCCCCTTGGAAATGGAGTTACAGAAGGTAGTTAGCAGCATGTGGGCGCTGGGAATTGAACCTGGATCCTCTGGAAGAGTTAGTGCTCTTAACCTCTGAGCCATCTCTCCAGCCCTAGAACCTGGATATTTTCCTTAAGGTGCAAGGTTTCTTACAGTGCTTAGACATTGATTTGAATTATAAAACAACTGAGATGGATGAAAACAACTTGTGGTTCAGATTTGCATGAAGGCTACCAGTTCCTGACTCCTCTTTGGGTTTTGAGAGACATGGGAGGACTTGAGAAAGGTGTCTGGATAGGGGCCAGGGCAGGGCCATCCTAGGCTTACCACTCTTCCGTCCTTTCCTCTTTTCAGGCGCCCTCTCATCCTCTGGTCGCACCTCTCTGCAGCCTTCATCACAGCTTGCCTCCTGCTGGGTCACCGTTGACTCTGGAGCAGGCTTTGCTTCTTGGGGGGATTCCTTGCTTAGAGGGGCTGGCTCCCCACCCTCCTGTGGTTCCACCTTCTCCGTGCCTGGTCTCCCCTCTCCATGCTCCTCATCTTCCTCCTCCTCCCCTTCTTCCCCATCCTCTAGGCTGACAAAACTGACATAAGGACTCAGGTCTCTCAGGTGAAGTGGAGGCTCATCTCCCAGGAGCCTGGAAGCCCCAAGGCCTGGCCCAGGACCTGGCTCTCCACCTTGCCCCAGGCTGATGCCCACACTGCGGTTTGGTAAGACATGGAGCACCCAAAGGGCAGGGTCCTGAGGCAGCCTCCTTATCTGTGACTCCAGTTGACGCCATCGGCCCTCAAGGCTGGTCCCCATGGTCCCCCTCTCTGCCACAAACTTTCGGAACCAGCCAAAGAGAAGAGCAGCAAAATCAAGGAACTCATCTCGGTATCCAGACACAAACTCCATGTCTTTAGATCCACAGGGCCTGGACCCAGACTGAGCAGAAAGGGATATGTGACAATCATGAGGATCAGGGTAGTGGGGAGGCTTTGGGCTGGGTCCCAAGAGGTAGAAGGGCGTGGGTTTGAGGTAAGATCTACAGAGGAATATTAGGATTTGCAGGAACAAGGCTGGAGGAAGGCTCGATTGGAAAATGGAGATTTAGGGTTAAAGGGGAGTACTCAGGGATGAAATTGTACCTGCGGCACAAAACTCAATGACTCAAATCCTAAAGTGAGATTTGAATTAAGGGAAGACTTGAGATAAGGCTAATCCTATGGAGAAAGGTTTGCTAAGAAGGGAAATTTGGTGGTCTGTTGGTCTGTGGGAAATAGATGTGAAGGTAAGTACTGGGGGGCTTGGATCAGTTTGGTGTGAGCCCCAGTAAACCCACCCCCTTTCCGGCCGCTCTTCTCCGGTACCTACAGCCGACACCACTTTTCGAAGGTAAATACCTCGTGCTGGAGGACTGTCGTGACGTCAGGGCTGCCCGTGCCCACAGCTCATAACTTGAGTGGCACGCTTAGGGCGTGGGCACTCCCACAGGCCTGGTGACTTGTTCGACTGCTTCACCTTGGCCATGTGACTGGATCCTACTGAGACCCAGCGGTCCAGGGAAGCGAAAGCATCCTGGAGCCAGAGAAAGGATCTAGAGGGTCATCCACTTTACAAACCAGCAGACAGGCAGATGACCTCTCAAGAAGGCTGAAATCCCCGAACCCAGCCGACTCATTCTTCCGGGACCGCTGCTTGCTCACTCGGATTCCTCTGGCTCTACAGCCCAAGTTTTCTTTCGATTTTGGCAGAAAATCTTGGCTGACCCTACGACTGGCCGGAGTCTGGAGTCGGGTGAAGGAGCTCCTCCTTCGGGGGCAGGGGTGTGTGTGTCCCCCGACTGGGAGCTGGGCGCAGCGCGGGCTCCCCGGTACTGACCAGACGGTCGGTTCGGGACAGCGCGTGCAGGGGACAGAAGGCGCCGCCACCTCGCGCCCCTCCCCTCCTGAGCTTGGCACGGATCAGCGCCTCCGCAAAACATCAGTCAGGGTGAAGAGGAGAAAGCATTAGAGAATCGGCTGGATGTCGGCTGGGTGACTTCGTCTCAACAAGCTCCGCAGAGGCCGGAGATGAGACGGGACTTTGGATCCTTGCCCCTTGCGTTCTTCCTTTTCTTGGCGTTGCGGATCCTGCCAGGTTAGTCACGGGTCGGGACTGGGGCCCCTGATGTGAAACTGCGATGGGGCACTGAGTCCGAGGGATTAAGAACTCAGCCCAGAGCTGTCCAGGGCTGCAGCGATAACTAGGGAAAGTCTGCCTGGGATTAGACTGGGACAAGGGCCAATTCCTCAGTCTGAGAACCCAGACTGATCCCTTTTCTATTAGGCGATGGCAACCAGGGCAGTGTCGCTGGGAGTTGTTCCTGTGATCGTACAATTCCTTCTGGCACCCGGGTACCGCAGTCTACTTTGGATCATATCCGAAAATACCTGAAAGCATTCCATCGTTGTCCATTCTTTATCAGGTACTGTCTCTTTCCCTCCCCGGGGAGGGCAGTTGTGGGACCATCGATCTGAACACCCAGTCCAAGTCGGGGAGCCCAGTTCCTTTCTAGTTTTACTTCTCTGGGGATTTTCAGCTCTAGTGGAGCCTACTTTCTATGACTTCACACCTTTGGAATGAGGAAAGGTAGGGAAGGGAAGGAGTGGCCAGGAGACTAGATTGATCCTTTTGCAGGTTCCATTTGCAGTCCAAGAGCGTGTGTGGGGGAAGCCACGACCAGTGGGTTCGTGAACTAGTGAACTGCTTCGAGCTCAAAGGTGAGAGCCTTGTCTGTCCTCCAGGGGGCCATCAGGCTGCAGGCTGCCCTCTTACAGTTTCCTTTGCCTCTGCCACACAGCACTTTACTATTTGGAACCTTTTAACTTTCACTGAAGAACTGTCACTTCAGTCTGTGTTTCCTAATATCACTTACTGTCATCTTCCTGGGTTTGGACGATTTGCTCCACTACACATGCTATGACTTAATATTTTCTTGAAGTCACTATCATAATATAAACTATACTTGAGATTGGTCAAGCTAAATAAGTACTCTGCCCCTAAGTGATCTCCCCGATTTTTAAACATTTTTAGACAGGGTCTAGCTACGTTGACCAGGATGGTCTTGAACTTGCTATCCTCCTGTCTCAACCTCTCTAGAAGTTGGGATTATAGGACTCTTCAACAGGCTTGGCTTTCACTGCTGTTTTAATTGAAATCACTCGAAGATACTATTTTCATTTTCTAATACTTAATGATGAAAATAAACATGTTGAAGTTGAAAGAATTCATCCACACATCTTTAACCCCAACAATATGTGAGGCAGAGGCAGATGGATCTCTGTGAATTTGAGGCCAGCCTGGTTTACTAAGTGAGTTTCAGGAGGTCTATATACAGAGACCCTGCCTCAGAAACAAAACAAAAAGCTGAAAAATCTTACAATGGGCAATTTATATGTACATCACCCAGATTTTGTAATACTTAATTTAGTTTTTGTTTTGTTATTGTTGTTTTGGTTTTATGTGTGTGTGTGTGGGGGGGGGGGGTCCTCCCCAGCCCCAGGCAGGGTTTAAGTCTTGGCTGTCCTGGAACAAACTCTGGAGATTAGGCTGGCCTCGAACTCACAAAGATCTGAATGCCTCTGCCTCCTGAGTGCTGGGATTAAAGACATACATTACCTCCTCTTGGCTCTTGAGTTCAGTATTTTATTGTTCTTTTTTTCTTTCAAGGTAAGCAAACAATTAATTAAATGAATAAATCTTAAGTATACATAAGCCAGTTTTCAAACAAGTTGCTGGCCTTCAGCTACACCTTTCATGTGAAGATCGTATTTTTTTAAAATAATTATCTATTTTATATATGTGTGTACACTGTAGCTGTCTTCAGACACACCAGAAGAGGGTGTTGGACCCCATTACAGATGGTTGTGAGTCACGATATGGTTGCTGGGAATTGAACTCAGGACCTCTGGAAGAGCAGTTAGTGCTCTTAACCACTGAGCCATCTCTCTAGCCTTGTGTTTCTCTTCTGAAAGGAAATACATGTGCAGGGTGTGGTGATGCCATGTGTTTAGTCCCAGCACTCATGAGGCAGGGGCAGGCAATCTCTGTAAATTGGAGGCCAATGTGGTCTACAGAGCTAGTTCTAGGATGGCCAGGCTGTACAAAGAAACCCTGTCTCAAAACAACAACAAAACCCTGGAAATGTTCCTCATTAGTTTACCTGGTATCAATGGTACCCCACTCATTGCCTTTCAGGCTACAGAGACTCCATTGTTTTCTTCAACTCTCTCAGTTTTTGTTTTTGTTTTGTTTTGTTTTGTTTTTTTTTGGGGGGGGGTGGCCTCCCCAGCCCCAGGCAGGGTTTAAGTCTTGGCTGTCCTGGAACTCACTTTGGCCTTGAACTCACAAAGATCTGAATGCCTCTGCCTCTGCCTCCTGAGTGCTGGGATTAAAGACATACATCTCCTCCTCCTGGCTCTTGAGTTCAGTATTTTATTGTTACCCTGGTATTTAAGATACCCTTTATTCTGCAGAGTCCCAGAAGGCTGTAGATGAGCGGTAAAGTACATCTAGAGTCCCATGCAGTGTAGCACACATTGTCCTCGTCACTGCATCTGGTGGTCCCTGTCTGTCCCTGCCTTCCTCCGCTGGCCTTCAGCTGCCCTGGCCCAACTCTTTTTGCACAATACTGGGGCCTCACCTCATACATGCTAGGCAAGAACTCTGCCATTGAGTTGTATACACAGCTGTTCAACTGTCTCCTGGACGCAACCCATGCCCTTCCCCCCTGCTGGGGTCAGAACATAATACTCAAATAGGGAATTTTAGCAGTTGAAAGACCCAACAAAGCAAATCACTCTGACTTTCCTCCACTTTCCTTTTCTCCATGACAGCTGGCCATAAAGGAATTCTATGACATCAACTGAAACGGGGGCATAATAAAAACTTTCACGCTGCCGGGTGGTGATGGTGCACGCCTTTAATCCCAGCACTTGGGAGGCAGAGGCAGGCGGATTTCTGAGTTTGAGGCCAGCCTGGTCTACAGAGTGAGTTCGAGGCCAGCCAGGGCTACACAGAGAAACCCTGTCTTGAAAAACCAAAACAAACAAACAAACAAACAAAAACAACCTTTCATGCTATAGCAGTCCTGGCTAGGACAAGGAAGCCAAAAAGAATATGATGAAGCCTCAGGAGTCTCCTCCCCGCTTTACCCTGAGAGGCAGTTGGGGGACTGGAGATTTAATCCATGCTACATCCTGATGCCTCCCTCTGTTCATTACCACATTAATCAGAACTCTTTACATCCAGTTATACTTCTATATAACTGTCCTCCATCCCTAATCTAGTCTAGATACAAAGTAACTCTCTCTGTACTTTATTCTGAAGGTTCCTGTGTCCCATAAAACTTTGAATTCGTTGTGCTTTTCTCTCGTTAATATGCCTTTTTTCCCTTGGGGATGGAGGGGTAGTAGGGTACGTGCCTCTGTATGTGCGTGTGTGCGCGTGTGTGTGTCTTGGTTCAACAGGTGTGTAGCAGAGGTGTGTGTGTGTGTGTGTGTGTGTGTGTATGTGATTGTCATACTTTGAAGATACATGAGGAAGATGCTCCTACAAGCTATTTAGTAGTGGGTCTTTTGTTTTCTCTCCAGAGTGTGGAACGGGTCATGGGAAGAGTTCTCACCACCAAAAACATTTGCTTCAAGCCAGTACCCGGACCCCTGAGGCCACAGAGGGCACACCTCCACACACAAGCACCCCTGCACAGACCTCTGAGGCCACAAAGGGGACACCTCCAGACACGAGCACTCCTGCACAGATTCAGAGCACTCAGCAGTCCACTCTTCCATCTGGAGCACTGTCTTTGAACAAAAACCTAACCCAACACTGGGAGACGACCATTCTCCCTTCAGGCTACCGTGTGAAAGCTAGGTCTGAGGCTGAGGCAAATGAGAAACAGCAAGATGACAAACAGCAAAAAGAAGCAGGAGCTGGAGCTGGCACACCAGCCTTGGTACCGGTGCTGTCCCTCCTGGCCATTGTCTTCTTCCTTGTGGCAGCCATGTTCTATGTCGTGTGCCACAGGAGAGAGACACGGCAGAGCTCTTCAGGTAACTACCACTCTTATCTTCACCTCTAGTGACCTAGAGCCTTCCTGGGAAGGCTGTCAGCACCACGGGCTGTGAGGGAAGAGTCAGCCAGAATGGACTGGGCCTTAATGTTCATTTAGTTAACGTCTAGGAACGTGATTCCCCAATTTAGCTCATGTCCTCCCTCAAGTCTCCTTCATCTCAGAGATCATCTTCAAATGTCTTTACCCTTCCAGATCTGCAGCTCTGCTACACACTTGTTGAACCAAGACCCCAGCGCCTGCAGCAAGAATGGAGGCTCGTAAGAGATGATGCGGGGGAGGTGGCAGACAGGGCGGCAGGCTAGGCTCCCCGATCAATGAACCTGAGCTCATGCTTTCTCATGCTATTTGAGACAAAGTACCTGTGTATAACCTAGGACAGCTTTGAACTACTGATCCTTAGCCTCTACCTCCTAGATTCTGGGATTAAAGACATATGCTACCACATCTGCCCTCATTTACTTTTAAAAATAAGGTATGCATTTTCAGGTATTTGTTTTGTTTAGCCAGGGTCTTACTGAGTCCAAGGCAGCTTCAAATTCCCTATGTATATGACTACATATCCCTAAGTCTCCTGCCTCCACTTTTTTTTTTTGTTGTTGTTTTTTTGGAGACAGGGTTTCTCTGTATAGCCCTGGCTGTCCTGGAAGTCACTCTGTAGACCAGGCTGGCCTTGAACTCAGAAACCCACCTGCCTCTGCCTCCCAAGTGCTGGGATTAAAGGCGTTGCCATCACCGCCCAGCTTGGTTTTTTTGTTTGGGTTTTTTTTGTTTTGTTTTGAGACAGGGTTTCACTATTCATCCCTGACAGTTCTAAAACTCAGAAAGATCTGCCTGCCTCCGCAGTGTTGGGATTAAAGGACTGTCCTGGGGAAACACTCTTTACAACTAATAATCTATGAATGGCCCCTCTGCCCTCAGCCTTTCCCTGCTTCTAATAAAATGTAACACTCTCAAATATGTGGTTCAATAGTATAGCCCTGAGGGTAGAGTGCCTGCCTAGCATATGTAAAGTTCTAGGTTCAACCCTCCCACTACCAGATTAATTTTAAAGTGTCTGCTTTTTACATTGTGTAACAATAAACTGGACCAAATAAAGATTACTTTTAGAATTATTGGCTGAGGGCTAGAGAGATAACTCAGGTTAGAGTAATTGTTCTAGACTCTAGAGGACTCACATGGTGGCTCACAACCATTCAAAACTCTGGTTCCTGGGGATCTGACACCCTCCTCTGACCTCCACAGATCCCAGAAATATACACGGTGCACATATACATACAACATCCAAACCACTGTTCATACACATAAAATAAGTTTTGGTAAAATGGTTTTCTAGAATTATTGACTCTTGCAGATGCTGAGTTTTTGTTCCTTCAGAACTGCTGATGGTGTCCCCTGGCCACAAGTCTCTCTTCAGACTCCATCAGCTATTCTCTAGTCCCACACTGAAGCTTGTGCTTTCTCACTCCCCCTCCTCACAGCCACCACACTGATGCTTCTTGGGTCCCTCATATACCCCAGAGAGAGAGAGAGAAAGAGAGAGAAAGAGAGAGAGAGAGAGAAGGAGAGGGAGAGAGAGAGGGAGAGGGAGAGGGAGAGGGAGAGGGGTTAGGGAGGGAGAGAAAAAGAGAAAGGGAGAGATAGACAGACACTCTGAGCTTTATAAGAAAATTACAGCTTTTATTATTGAAACACTTAATTCCTGCTTTGTTTCTTCCAACAAGAAACATAACTTCATAGAAGGAGGGTCCCTCTATGTACTTAGCCCAGGTTGGTCTCAAACTACAGCAATCACTTCTCCTTCCCAAGTACCAAGGCTACAGGTGTGAGCCACCGTGACGTACTTATAAGAACACATTTATTTTTATTGGGCCAAGTCTTCTGAAACCCCAGGGCAGGGCGCACATGAGGATGTGGGTTGGAGGTTGACCTCTGGCTCCTGTCTGAGCTTGCATAGTGGAAAACGGGGCCGTCTTGCTGGAGGAGCCAGAAGAGATCTGTGTGTACACTCGGGCTTTGGACTCTCCAGTTCTACTTTCTGCCTTGTGGTCCTCGTCTGCCCTGACCAGTAGGGCATGTGTATATTACTCTGCTCCCCATCCTACCGGTCTCTGGTGAAGGTCACACTCTGGAACACCCCAACTCAGTTCTCCAGCATCTGTTCACAGGTTCTTGCCACATCGCTAATCTTGAGGCGGGCATAGTCTACTCGCTTTAGAGCCATTTGACACTCCTTCCTGGAAGAGTAGCTGGAGCCCTCATGCGGCTGCCCTGTGGCCACCTACAAGACAGTTAGACCAATCAATGGAGTAGTGCTTCTCTTCACCACCCACAACCCAGCAGTATTATTTCTCTGGTCTCATATCTTTCCCAAATTTGATTGACATTAGCTGTCTAGTAACTCAGTGTTCTAAGGCAAAAAAGGCTTAACCTGTGTGAATCTCATCTATGAAATACAGACCACAGTGAGAACTTCCTAGAGTTTTAGGATAAGGCACTGCAGAGTGCCCAGCCCACCACAGATGTTAGTAAACAGTAGTAGCCAGAGTAAGGGCTCTGGAAGCGGCTTACCATTGTCCCTTTTCTTAGTCCCCAGGCATATGTGGCCTCACATCAAGTTTCTGAGAACAAAGTTCAGTAGCTTCAGTTCTACTTATTTATTTTGTTCAGTACCGGGGCCTCTTTATGGTAGGCAAGTGCTCTAACACACAGCTCCAACCCTCTTTCTGACCTACTGGATCTGAATTGCTCAGACAAGTTTTTTGTTTTGTTTTGTTTTGTTTTCGAGATAGGATTTTCTGTGTAGGCCTGGCTGTCCTGGAACTCACTCTGTAGACCAGGCTGGCCTCTAACTCAGAAATCCACCTGCCTCTACCTCCCAAGAGCTGGAACTAAAGGCATGCGCCACCACTGCCGGGCTTTTTTTTTTTTCCCCCAGACAAGTTTTGAACTTGTGATCCTCTGGCCTCAGGAGCTTAAGTAGCTGAGAACACACACAGGCCTATGTCAGTTGGTTCACCTAGGGTATTGTTTATACACCCTAGGCATTTCTTTTTTGTTGTTTTTTGTTTGTTTGTTTGGTTTTTTTGTTGTTGTTGTTGTTGTTGTTTTTCACCCTAGGCATTTCTAATCCTTCGCTTTTAGAGGACTAAACCAGCCCTGAAATGAAAGTGCCTATCGCATTGGAGGAAGAGTCTTACCTAGCTAAAACTCAGGGAATCCCCAAGGCTAGGGCGGTGGTGCAGAGCTGGAGTCACCGCCCAGGACCTTCTAAACACACCCACCTGGGTGAGGTAGCGGATCTGAGCCGACAGCTCTGCCTCCACGTGCTGCACAGAAGCGGTGAAGGCTGCCGCCTGCCGGTCTAGGAGCCGCTCGTTAGTTTTTTCCTTGGACAGTTCCAGGATTGCCGTTCCTGCCAGGGCGGGGAGAGGGCTGTTTCAGACCCAGGCTAGACCTGGCCCCGCCCTAAGGCTAGCATTCAGGTCCCGCCCCAACCGTGAGCAGAGTCTGGGGCTGGTCTTCTACCCCTGCCTTCCGCTCCTCGCTACCCGAACCTGCGTTCTGAAGGATGGCGCCGATTTCACGCTCGATGTCCTCCAAGGCGCGCAGCCGCTCGTTCGCCAGGCCGTAGGTAGCCATCGTTCCAGTGGAAAGCCCCGCAGGCTGCCTTTGGCGAGGAGTATCGCCAAGGCCCGGAAATGGCTGTTAATGTGCGCCTGCGCAGAGGCTACTGTAGCGACACTACAATTCCCAGGATGCTCAGCGCGGCCTCGCCCTTCCGAGTCTACCTGGTCTAGCTAGTCTGACTGCCAGGGCTCTAATGCCAGGTTAGATCGGGGGTGGAAAGTTATTGACTTTTGTTTTCTGACAAGGTCTCAGTATAGACAAGTTGGCCTGCAACTTACAGAGATCTTCTGGTGTATTAGGTCTGTCAAAAATGAAGATAGTCTAAAGAGATGCTTGCATCTCTTCAGTCTTGACTGTAAGACGATTGAAACAATGGACGCCAAAGAAATGAGAATTTCCCTAGGAATCTCATTCTGAGAGAAAGAAAGAGTACCTACCAGAGGGGGAGCTTGTCTTCCAGAAAGAGATTTTACATAGTCCTAACAACTTGTCAGACCACTTTACAGGATTAGACTGAAGCCCACATAACAAAAAGTCAGTGGTGGGTGTGACCACGCACCTTGATGGGGTGGAGCTACTTAGATGTGTACAACCTTGCTCCGTTTAAACTTTGATGTTGCATCAGCACCCTGAAGACTGACTTGAGGGGGCTTGCCGGATCTCTTTGTCATTCTTCCCAATGTGGCCATATTGAATAAGTCTCCTTTTCTGACTTTCTACTTTTAACTGGCTTATTGAAGAAGGGCAGCCAGACAATGCTTGGGCACTAGTCTTCCCCTCACCCCTTTCCCCACAAATTGAGTAACAGTGCCTCTGTCTCCCTAAATGCTGGGATTAAAAGTATGAGCCACCACTGAGCCCTGTGGACCAAAGCCACTCAGACTTAATTAACAGTTCAATTTAATTAACAGTCTGGTGGACTTACTGAATTCATAAGAAATTATTATTAAGCATTGGCCCTGGGCCAGGTGATGACAATGGGACTTCAAGTGGGTCCTCCATACTGGGTAGTCATGGGCTCTTTGATCGCCAACCTCTCCCACAGAAAGCATGACTTGGCCTGTTAAGCCATTCTCTCTAAAGCTTCTTCCTGATTCTGAGCCCAGATAATTCTCACGTCCTGGCTACTTCCTTCGGCCTTTCAGTCTCTGATTATCAAGTAGGTGTGCTAGGACTATGGATAGAAAGATAAATGAAATATTCTCTCACTCAATGGTTAGCTTTTTTTATTTTATATTTTTTAAAGATTGATTTATACTTTTGGTTTTTTGAGACAGGGTTTCTCTTTGTAGCCCTGGTTGTCTTGGAACTTGCTCTGTAGGTCAGGCTGTCCTCAAACTCATGAAGATCTGCCTGCCTCTGTCTCCTGAGTATTGGGCTTAAAGGCGTGCACCACGACTGCCCACCAAGATTTATTTATTTTATTTATTTTATTTGGTGAGTAAGGGTATTTTGTCTGTACGTGTGTCTGTGATTGATGAGCATGCATAGTTTGTGGAGGCTAGAGATTGTCTAGAACTGGAGCTATAGGCAGCTTTGAGCCACTGTGTGGGTGCTGGGAATAGAACAGAGCCTCTGAAAGAACAGTCAGTACTCTTAACCAATGGGCTTTCCCTTCAGCCCCAGGAAAGGGATTCTTGGAGGAAGTGGTTCTTGAACTGATTTCTAAAGGGCTATTGCGATGGATGAGAGGTTGTAGTGGAAAAGGGAAATGGTATCCCTCTAAGAGATAGGGCTGTGAAGGGGCCTGGTACAGTTGAGGTCCAGTAAGGAGTTCTGTTTATGTAGAGTGAGTTGAATGTTATTGGTGCTTAGGGATGACATGAAGTTGGAATAGGGAGATCAGGAAAACTCAGATGCTAAGTTAATTGAAATTCATTCTGGGATGCTAGAAAAAATGGCTTGAGCTTTTAAGGGCACTGGCTGCTCTTGCAGAAGACCTGAATTCAGTTCCCAGCATCATATCGGGTGGCTCACAAATTGCTTATAGCTCCAGCTCAAGGAACTCAAATGTCTTCTTTTGGCTTATATGTAGATACCTGCACACATGTGACACAGACACACACACACAAGCAAAAGGGTGGAGGGTGGATTAGGGAGTAGTAGGTGTGACTATGTTCAAAATACATCTCCAGGCAGTGGTAGTGCATGCCTTTAATCCCAGCACTTGGGAGGGAGAGACAGGTGGATTTCTGAGTTCGAGGTCAGCCTGGTCTACAAAGTGAGTTCCAGGACAGCCAGGGCTATACAGAGAAACCCTGACTTGAAACAACCAATAAATAAATAAATAAATAAATAAATAAAACAAACAAAAAAAAAACCCAAACAGACAAAGAGGAATGGGAATAGGGCATATTGGCATATGCCTATGACCCTAGAACTTGGCAGGTAGAGGCAGGCAGATCAGAAGTTCAAGGTCATTCTCAAGGTAAACATTGAGTCTATGGCTGCTTTGTGCTTCATGAAACCCTGTTTCCAAAAGACCCAGGTTCAATTCCCAGCACCTACGGTGTGGCTCACAGCCACTTGTAGCCATTTGGATTATAAAATTCTTGACCTGATTTAAAACAACCAAAACCACAAAAAAATAATAAAATATAAAAAGAGATTAATGTTTTAAAGGTAACTTGGATTATAAAATTCTTGACGTGATTTAAAATAACAAAAAATACAAAAAAAAAAAAAGTAAAATATAGGGGATACACTCAATGCCCACTTCTGGCCTCTGTAGATACACATACACTCAGGTGCGCATGCTTCCAGGTTGCTTCTGCCCCATTTCTGCTTCCCAAGTACTGGAAGCACAGGGATGTGCTGCAGCACCTGCCCTTAGACAATTCTTTTTGGAGATGGAAAGCAGGGTTTTTGCTTGGGCACCTGGATACAGCTGAGGGCAAGAGCATGGCAGGACACTGTAAACAAATTAGGTAACTGGGTTGTGATGTCTACACCTGACAGCCAGGTTCATAGTCTCCAGGTTCAAGAATCCAGGACATTCCCTGGGGAACTTGATTACCCAGAGAAACCATCTAATTAACATCATGGAGCTAACAAAGTCCTCAGCCAGACCAGAGCATGTTGAAATTCATTGGTGGGAAGTCCCAGCTGTGCACCCTACCCCTAACCCTATGCCTACCCCAAACCCTACCCCTACCCCTACCCGTAACCCTACCCCTAACCCTAACCCTAACCCTGATTCAGGCTCTCCTGGAATCAGACATCTTCCTGCCTCAGCCTCTTGAATCCTGGGATTACACTACCACTTTACTTTTGAATATGACCAGACAGAAAAGGATTTCTAGATATTTGAAGGGATTTCTAGCATGAAAGCAATAAACACACAGAAAAAACAAATTCCATAGGTCTCAGAGATTTTTTTTTAATGTATGATTTTTTTTTTAAATGTATGATTGTGGCATATTCCTGTGGTCAGAGCTAACTTGACTGGGCAGGGTAGGAGGATCAATTGAGCCCAGGAGTTTGTGGGGAGCCTGGACAACATAGCAAGAATGTCCCAGTTTATTCTATTTTATTTATTTCCTGAGACAGGGTCTTGGTATGTTGCCTATGCTCCCTGTCTCTTCTAACAAACAAACAAACAAACAAACAGGGTTGGATCCAGAAAAAATGCCTTTGGAAAACCAAATCATGAGGGAAGATACGAAAAGTCCATCATGAGATGAAAGAGAATGTCTTGTTGTTGGTGGTAGTGTTTTTGAGACAGGGTTTCTCTGTGTAGCCCTGGCTGTCCTGGAACTCTGTAGACCAGGCTGGCCTCGAACTCAGTCCACCTGTCTCTGCCTCCCAAGTGCTGGGATTAAAGGCGTAAGCCACTACTGTCTGGTAAGAACGTCTTCTTGCAGGTAAAGTAAAGGGAAAGAGATGATGTGTAGCAGTGGGTGCGTTGGTCCATGTTGCTAATCCCAACCCTTGCCAATTTGAGCACTAGCCTATTGCAGCCCAGCCAGAGCTACAGAGTGAGACCCTGTCTCAAAAGGAAACAAAGTACACACACTCCCACACAGAGACAGAAACAGAGAGAGACAGACACAGAGAGAGAGAGAGAGAGAGAGAGAGAGAGAGAGAGAGAGAGAGAGAG
>NW_022196911.1:65735526-65739285 GCF_008632895.1 Mastomys coucha | reverse complement strand
GAGAGAGAGAGGAGAGAGAGAGAGAGAGAGAGAGAGAGAATAAATGTAGCCAAGAAAAGTGCATTGAGAAGCAGCCCAGGAGGCTTAAATTCTAGATGAGATCACAGGAAATGAGAAGGAACGTGTACCTCTGGGATGAAAGAGCCCATTAAAGACCTCATATAGCTGAGGAGGAAACCAGATCCAGGAATTAGTGGACCAAGCTCAACCAAAAGGCCCTTAGGGAAGCCTCCAAAAAAAAGGAAACTGTAGGCAAAGGCAATTAGAATGGTGTGGGGCCTCTTAAAAGGAAAGAAAGAAAGAAAGAAAGAAAGAAAGAAAGAAAGAAAGAAAGAAAGAAAGAAAGAAAGAAAGAAAGAAGAAAAGAAAAGAAAGGAAACAAGCAGAAATAAACAAAACAAAAATTCAGAAAAACAGCAACCACCACCACTTCATTCCCTACAGCAAGAATAAGCCTTCCATATTTGAGGGAGAACTGGTTGGAAATCCAGAATTCCACACCCCAGCTGCATTGGGGTGAAGACTAAAATGCAAAGACTCGGTTTTTCTCAGTGAACGTTTAAATTTATTTTCTCCTGGAACAGTTAGGTGCAGGCAGTTAGTTCCCTGTACTCCATAGGTCACACGAGGGCCAAGGCTTGTGGTGTGGTTGCCCTTCAAGGTTTTGCCTGGGTAAGCCTGTGGTCCTGAATGTCAGCCTTCCTTAGACTCATTAGAGACACAGTCTTAGCACTGACCCCAGACCAACTGAATCGAAGGCTGTGTTTAAAGGTCCCCAGGTGACTTGTATGCACCATAAAGTGTGAGAAGCCCTGCTGGGGGCATTGTACGTGCACCCTGAGACCCGAGCTTCCCCTGCTCTGGGCTAGGGCTGCAGGGAAAGAGGAAGAGGAAATGTAGAGGACAGGGAACTATGTGAGGAGTCTGGCTGGGAAGTGACTCATATTTCATCGGAGGAAACTCAGCCATATGCTCTTCCCTACCTCTGGAAAATGCAGGCCTTCCCTAAGTGGCCAGCTATCACGTTGCCTCAGAATAGATCTGAGGGGGTATCCAGGGATTCACAAAGCTGAACTCTCAGTTAGGAAAATGGAATAAAGACATTCTGGTCTGTACAAACTGACAGATTTCCCCAGGGAAGAGGCACAGGCACAGGTCATTCATGAGAGGTGACTGGGAACCCCAGTGCAATAGCAAGATTCTGAAATCTCTCTCCAAGGACATGAAAGGGATGAGCACCTTTTGTTTAGAAAGAACTGAAGTGTAGACTCATGGAAGAGAGTATAGGGTAAATTTGTGATAAATTGGAGAATAAGCATATTTCGAATGACCATTAAGCAGGGAAAACAAAGTTGTATAAAAAGAGGTGATCACGAAGGACCACAGATCTTCAGCAGAGGCATAATTCAATACCCGACATTGATCTGACCCCAACTGATACGGTCCTCAGGGGAGTGGGCTGGGGGCAGGGTGGATAGCATCGTGTGATGATCAGGAAGGACAAAGAGGCTGAATTTTCCCCTTCTGGCAGGTTTGTCCAATCTGTAGCCTGCATCTATACATTTATCTTCAAACGTGGCCTTCAAAACCATAAACTTACTTAAACCATTATGAAATTCTAAAAAAGTCTTGCCTCTCCCATTCTGCCTCATGTTTTTGCAGTTTTCATTTTGCAACTCAATTTTGCAGTTACAGTGTAGTCTGAGCATGAGCTTTGTAGATGACAGCACTGTGTCATGGCGTTGGAACCGGGCATTGGCTATAGGGATGGGGTGAGAGGGGCAGTAAATGCCTTCAGAAACATTCGAAGGAGGTAGAGAGAGTTCCCTCTGAGGAGAAAGAAATCAGGGACTTGCCTTATTTTATTTATTTATTTTTTGGATGTTGTTTAAGACTCTTCAGCTGCCAGGCATGGTGGTGTACACTTTTAATCCCAGCACTCAGGAGAAAGCAGAAACAGGCAGATTTATGTTGAGTTTGAGGCTAGCCTAGTCTACGTAGTGAGTTCCAGGACAGCCAGGACTGTGTAATGAGATACTCATGGAACAAACTAGGAATTTGCCAAGTAAATACTACAAATGGTTAATTTCCTCCTCCTCTCCTTACCTCTCCTTCCTTTCTTGTGCTTTGGCCTGCTAGCTGAGTACTCTACCAACAAAGTAACAACCTAGCCTTCAGCCCAGCTAGGGCTGGGGATTGAACCCAGGATGTGCGCACAGCCTGGGCAAACACTTTCTCATGAAGCTATTCTCAAGCCCTTGTTAATATACTCATTTAATTTTTTCTTTGTGTGTACTTTACTTATTTGAGACAGGATATCCCTATATAGCCCTAGCTGGCCTTGAACTCACAGAGATCTGCCTGTCTCTGCAGAGATCAAAGGTGTGTACCACCCATCATTTATTTTGGAGACAGGGTCTCACTATGTATTTCTGGCTGGCCTGGAACTTAACAGTCTAGCCTTAAACTTGAGGCAATTCTCCTGCCTTTGACTTCCAAGCATGGGGATTATGGGTTTGTATCATTCTGCCCAGATTATCAGTGTTTGTTTATTGTATATATATAATGGGTTGCATTATGCCATTTATGTACATATATCATGTATTTTGACCATGCTCACTACCCATTACCTTCTCTGACCTCTTTTATCCCATGGGCCCCTCTTGCCTATCAGTCCTTTTTGCACGATATGCTTCTTTTCTTTCTGACATTCTATATAGATGAGAAAACATGCAGCGTTTTCTGAGACTCGATTAGTTTACATAACATGATGTTATGTTGCTGTATTCCTTACAAATCTGTAGTGAGTGTGTGTGTGTGTGTGTGTGTGTGTGTGTGTGTGTGCGTGCGTGCGTGTACATGAGATGGCTAAGTGGATAAGAGCACTGGCTGCTCTTCCAGAGGTCCTAAGTTCAATTTCCAGCAACCATATGGTGGCTCATGACCATCTGTATTGGGATCCAATGACCTCTTCTGGTGTGTCTGAAGATAGTGACAGTGTACTCACATAAAATAAATAAATCTAAAAGAAAGAAAGAAATATGTTTACTCGAGATCTCTGACCTAGCAACCCTTTAAAAATGTTTAATTTTTAGTTTTGTGTCTGTGTGTCCATGTGAGGGTTATGTGCACATGAATACAAGTGCTCTGGACGCCAGAAGAGAGCATCAGATCCTGGGAGCTTGAGTTATAGTCTACTGTGAGCTGCCTGCCATGAGTACTGGGAGCCAAGCTTGGCTCCTTGGCAAGAACAGTTCATGCTCTTAGCTCCAGGCTGCAAGCCTCCTTACAGGAGTCTGCCCTACAGGAAAACCACACATCCAGAAGGATGGATCTTTAAGGATAACTATTATAAAACTGTCTGAATTTAAGAAAAAAAACAGCAGATGTTCAGAACGTCCATTAGAGAGCCAGTAAGCAGGAATGGTATCTAGTTAACTAACAGAGCTATTCCTTAAAAGCACAAGATGGATGGGAGCAGGGCTTCAGGAAGGCTCTTGCAGGTAACACTAAGTGAGAGCCCCCAGGATTCACATGAGCTCAAGGGTTGCTGCCCTTGTACTTCAGATGAGACCGTGAGAACATAAGGCCTGCGTACCTGACACTCAATACGAAGAACAGTCTTTGAATAAACAAGGCACTGAATGGTGACGGTAGTGGATGGTAGGAAAGAGAAATTAGGGTGGGAAAGAGAGCTGGCTTCTCACTATTTATTATCTTATCATGGTTCAGATTTTTTTTTTTTTTTTTTTTTTTTTT
>NW_022196911.1:65723528-65735355 GCF_008632895.1 Mastomys coucha | reverse complement strand
CAGAAATCCACCTGCCTCTGCCTCCCAAGTGCTGGGATTAAAGGTGTGTGCCACCACTGCCCGGCATGGTTCAGATTTTTTAACCCACATGCCTGGATTACCTCCCTAAACAGCACTGAAAACATAAACTTTTCTTCAACCCATAGCCATGGGTTTTCCTCTAGCTCTTCTGACTCAGAACCTGAGACGTAAGGACCTAACTCTGGATCATTATCTCTGAGTCTTCTGGTGAAGTTAGATCCATAGCCTTAGAGGTCAAGGAGCAGGGTCACAGGAGTCAGAGAGGCTGGAAGCAAAGACTTAAAAGGGGTTAGTCCCTTTGTGTGACAGCTAGCATGGGTAGGGGAGATGGCCTGTGACAGGGTGAGCAAGGTCACTGGCATTTGGGTTACACTTAAAGCCTGTAGATAAATGATGAATTTAATTACCATTTTATGAGTTTTAACATACGCAAGGCCCATGCAAGCTGCTCCCATTTGCCTCCAGAAACCTCCCTTACTTCTTGTTGGCTACTCCAGTCCCTGGTCTGAGTCTATATACGACATCTTCCAGCCTTCACACTGTAGCTTTGCCATGGTCCCGAAGGTTTATCCTTGTACATCCCCTACCTTGTTTTCAGTTCTCTGCTTAAAGGTCACTCCTCTAGAGAAATCATCATCCCCAACCTCAACCTAGATGTCCTTGTCATACATTCTCAGTTCCCATTCCCCTTGGGACGCAGAGTGTAACCAGGGAATGATGTAATGCTCGTGTGTCCCTATACTATGCTTGGCACGTGGTAGGGATGAAGGTCAAGACTGTTCATAGGATGGAGCCTTTAGAAAGGTGTGCTGGCTTGTGTTTATGTCACCCCACACAAGCTAGAGGAGGGAGCCTTAATTGAGAAAATGCCTCCAGAAGATCCGACTATATAGGCAGGCCTGTGTCGATTTTTTCATCAGTGACTGACGTAAAAAGGCCCAGCTCATCGTGGATGGTATCACTCCTGGGCAGGTAATCCTGGGTTCTATAAGAAAGCAGGCTGAGGGCTGGAGAGATGGCTCAGTAGAAGCATCACTCACGGACTACTCTTCCAGAGGTCCTGAGTTCAATTCCCAGCAACCACATGGTGGTTCACAACCATCTGTAATGGGATTGACGCCCTCTTCTGGTGTGCCTGAAGCCAACGACAGTGTACTCACATACATCACAAAAATAATAAATAAATAAATAACGACAGTGTACTCACATACATCACAAAAATAATAAATAAATAAATAATAAAAGCAGGCTGAATAGGTCCCGGAGAGCAAGATAGTAGCAGCAGAGCGTGGCCTCTGCCTCGGCTCCTGCCTCCAGGTTCCACTGCTGGAGTTCCTGTCCTGACTTCCTTCAATAATGAGCTATGATGTGGAAGTGTAAGCTAAATAAACCCTGCCCTCCCCAAGTTGCTTTGTCACAGCCATATCAACCCTAATTAAGACAGAAAGGTTACCTCCAAGAGTTGCACTGGATGATGGGAAGTGTCTGCTGAGTGTTGCTAACTCCTTTTCCCTCAGCCTGGCTTTGGCCCACTCAGTTATGTTGAGGAGCCTGCCTTGCCCAGCCCAGGAGCAGCTAGTCTTCAGGGAAGTTAGTTATTATTTTCCCTGTAAAAGACTAAGTTTACTCTGTGGCTTTACCAGCCTCGATGGTGAGTGTGCACCGACCAAGCCAAGTTTCAATATTTACCTTGGAACACAGGCATAGCACAGTCATCCAGTAAACATTTATTGATAACCCGTGTAAGGCACCCTGCAGATGCAGAAAAAAAGCATCATGGATGGGTACACCCTACACCTTTTAAGCTCCGCTGAGAAAACACACACACATTCATGCCTGTTAAAAGGTTTATTTCTCCCCTATGCTCAGAAATGAAAAAAAAGAAAAAATGGCCTTGCCAGCCCCTCCCCGAAGTCTCATCTTCGAGGATTGTGGGGCAGAAGTGGTGACTGGGGGCGGGTTGGTATGAGGCCAAACGTGGGAGTTCTTTCTACCCCTTTTCTCTACATTCGCTCCTTGCTTTCACTGCTCCTTTCCCAAAACTTTAGGTGTGTACACAGCTTGCCACCCTAGGGAGCAGGGCTGGGGCAGCAGAGCTGAAGTCAAAAGATTAATGCCCACTTTCAACAAGTGATGGGTCCAGTGTGTATCTCGGGTGGGTGGACGGACGGACAGACGAATGGACGGGGAAGGAGGAGAGGCTGGGACCCTCCCATCAGAGAGGGCCGTGGGACCTGAGTCCAGCCCGCCCCTACCTCTCCTAGCCCCTCTTCCTAGCAGAACTGCTCATCACAGTCATCATCCTTCATTCCCTTCAGCCGGAGCCGGGCAAAGTCCTCAAACACGATGTCGTCGTCGGTGGCGTAGCTTGGTGACAGTGAGGGGGAGATGAGGTAAGAGCTTTTGACCGTTCGTTCCTTGGGCCTCCCGCTCTGCTTTCCTCCCACCCCATGCTAGAGTCAAGCACTTAAGAACCAGAGGGGTTCCAGGAGACCCAGGGCAGTAGCCGTAGCCTCTACAAGCAGGGTCATCCGACTGGACAGTTGACCACTCCCTCCCCGCCAGAAGGCAACCACCCACAAGGTGGATCTGAATGGCATGGGAAATCTGTATCCTAGAGGGTCAACTAAGAAGTCAAGGGGTGTCTCTTACTTGGTATCGAATTCGATGAGGTTGGTATCCACAGGGACGTCTGTCTCCCGGGGGGCTGAAGGGTAGAGAGGGGGTGGGTGGATGGGCGCTAAAAGGACCATCACTTCTCCACGGACCCTGCTTCAGCTCCTGTGCGGAGCTCAGGGTGTGGGCGGTACTCACCTGACTGGGGTCTTGGAAGGGTGATGTGGTCATGGGGCTTGGGGTGCATTAAGACGAAAGGTAGCTCCACAGAGACATCCCTGAGGAGGAAGAGGAGCTGTGTGAAGAGGACAACTACCGCAGCCCATGGATCCACAGAGAAGCCGGTGACCCTGCCCAGCCCCACCCCCACCCTCCACTGTACTCACCCGCCTCGGGACACCACCAGCTTCACCTTGACCCTGTAGGATACCAGGATCCCCAACACCTCTTTGTTTGCTCCTTCCTTCACACTGCATTTGGGAGGAGGGAAGCTGCAGTCAGGGATCCAGGGCTCCTGCGGCACCAGCTACGCAGCCACGGCAATACAGGTTCGTGGCATTCCTCGATGCAGAACCTCCTAGGGCCTCATCTCTGCCACTCACAGGGGTGCTTTGATCGGCAGCACGGCTCGTGCAGCCCACTTTACCTATTTCTCTTTGTGTCTCTTCTCACCCTGTGGGCCTGTGGGATGGTGTTGTGTATAACCGGTGCAGAGGCAACACTGGGCAAAGCTCTGACCTTTCTAGGGCTACACATGTCCAAGGTAATAGTAGCAGATCACAACTCCTCATGTACACTGGGGACCATCCCAACTGTCCTTAAGCTTGCAGGTCTCTCTGCCTGGAGCCATCCACAATGCCTCCTTCCTCTGGGCCCTTCATATTAAATCAACACAGCCCACCCCTTTCTCTACTTTATCTGCTATACTCTATCTTTCTCTACTTTATACTGCCCTGCTTAACACTTGTTCCTAACATGCTATCTAGTTTACCACTTATCTGATTGTCTGTCTTCCCTCCCTTAGAATGTGAGAAGTTTTTGTCATTTCTGTTCATTGATACCTTCCTGGCACCCAGGACAGAGCCTGGCACACGGCCTGCTTTCAACGGAAGCCTGTCCCCTGTGCCCCCCCCACCCCCTTCCCCCCTCACATGGTGCTGGACGCCAGGTTGGTGTCTTCATGCTTGAGCTGCCCATCCAGGGCAAGACCACGCTTCTCCCGGTTGTCACTGAGCAGCGGGGTTATGGTGTACACCTTGCAGAACGTGGAACTGGGAGACACCTGGTCACTGGGGGTGGGGTGGGGTTGGGAACAAGATTGTTGGAGAGAGTGGGCTAGGGGAGGCTCATCTTACCACCCTCAGGCAGTCTCTCCTCCCTCACTGTCCATTTGGGCACAGATTATGAGGAGGTAGGTTCTGGTTCAACCTGTTCGAGATTGTTAACAGCTTAGAGCCCCCTGGCTATAGAGACACCCTTCGAAGTGAGATGGATTCTGAAGAATTCTGCCTTCTCAAACTCTCCCGGAAGCTTGGGTCCCACCCACTGACCCTTACTCACTCTTGTTCAAGCTGAGCCACAGGACACTTGTATTGCGCGGTGCTGAAGAGGCAAATGTCGGCGTACTGTCTCACTGTGGGGCAGGGGACCAAGTGGCTTTGGGTGATATAGACGACTACTGCACCCCAACTCCCGGACACATGGTAGAGCAGGGCCACTAGGGGCAGCACCTCCCCTTCCACTCCTGGTCAACAGACCTCCCATATTAAATACTAGGGCTGTGTATTTATTCTAGAACAGACTAAGTTCTCTATGGCCTGGTAGGTTTCCCACACTGGGCTGCGGCCTGGGCTGACATGGCAGTGGAAGCCCTGTAAGTAAGGGACCTCCTTCCCCATCCCCATAGCCACCCCCACCTCCTACCAGACACTCTGATCTTCTTGACGGTCTTGGCAGAATTGTTGGTGACATGGACGTTGACATTAAGGGGCTCCCCGTGGTAGTAGAGCTTTTGAAGGGAAGGGAAAGCATCCCTTGTACTTGTTTTTCACTGACCCCGTTGGCCTGCGCCACCCCCAACTCCAGCCCATAGCACCTCTACCCAAGTAAGGCAATAGCCTTAAAAAAAAGGGAGGGGGGCCTGGCAAGATGGCTCAATGGGTAAGAGCAGTGACTGCTCTTCCGAAGGTCCTGAGTTAGGATCCCAGCAACCACATGGTGGTTCACAACCACCCGTAATGAGATCTGACGCCCTCTTGTCTGAAGACAGCTACAGTGAATTACGCAGGAGCAAGCGGGGCTGGAGCGAGCTGGGCCCAGCAGAGGTCCTGAGTTCAGTTCCCAGCAGCCACACACATGATGGCTCACAGCCATCTCTACAGCTACAGTGTACTCATACACATAAAATAAATAAAATAAATCTTAAAAAACAAAAAAAACCCTCCCAAACCACCATCTTGCCTGTGGCTTTGCCCCTCCCCCCTCCAAGAGTCTGGCCTGCTTTGTGGCATTTTTGTCACCCTCTCACACCTCACCTCTTTGTCCAGGGAAGCCTCTAGGTGTAGGGACCTCCGGTCAGACATGAGGAAGTGGCGAGTGGTTTCAGCTGAGGGCTGGGGACCGGGCGTCTCAGGAGCAAACTGTACCTTTCTGATGATAAGCCGCACGGAGTTCCTGAGTCAGGGGTTGGAGGAGGGGAAAGACTTAGTTTCAAGATACCACAAACCAATTCAGATTCCTACCTCCCACCAGGGTCTGAGGCTCTCTGTGAGGCTGAGGGGGAGCGGTTAAACCAGAGAGAGAGCGCGAGCTGTTCCTCTTACCTTTTGTGGCTTTTTTCTTCTATTGATTTGGCACAGAAGGCTCGAATCTCAAAGTCTACTCCACAGGCCTTGGAAAGAGGAGGAAAGGCTACCTCTTACCCAAGGCTTCTGGTACCACATCCACCACACCCCCTCCTTCCTTCTTGCTTCATCCCTGTTGGTGTGGATTTCTGCCTCATCATGGAAACAGAGGGACTCTCTTGCCCCACTGTCTCTCTCTCTCTCTCTAGCCTGACACCTGGAGGAGGCTGGCTCATGGCAGTGAACGGAGGAGCCCCCATACCCAGCCAGGTACACACAAGGCAAAGAACAGATTCAGTGACCACAGCACACCCACACGCCCATGGGGATCCTGTCCTCAGGAACCCCCTCCAATTTACCCTCCAGCTCAGCTATCTAGGTTTTGTGCCATCTGCGGAGCCTGGTTCTGTTCACGTACTGTGAGAGGTCGTCCCTCCCGTACCTTCCCTGTGTCCTCTGGTCCTGGCTGCAGCGTGACGGAGCAAGGCAAATTCTGGGGTATCTGCAGCGGAGGAAAAAAAATGGGGTGTCAACTGGTAACAGGTGTATCATCCCATGCCAATCCCAGACAGCCCAAGACCCCATGCCCTGCAGGAAGCAGAGAACATCCTCACTGTGAAAAAGAAGGGGTGGGCATGCTGGCCCAACTTCTTCAGCAGTCGGTCCTGGAGGCGGGTGGGGGGCCGGGGTGGGTTGGGGATGGGGGGGAAGGCTTGGTAGGTGGCGATGAATAGATCTTTGCGGAAAGACAGGCCCAGTACATCCAGGTCCTCTCGGCCATAGCGGAAGGCACAGGTGAGGGTCACAAACACTGGAAAGTAAGGGTAAGTTGGGGTGACTAGGAGTAACCCCTTTCTTCATGGCACCC
Organism: Mastomys coucha; assembly: GCF_008632895.1. Classification (NCBI taxonomy): domain Eukaryota; kingdom Metazoa; phylum Chordata; class Mammalia; order Rodentia; family Muridae; genus Mastomys; species Mastomys coucha. The sequence goes on along the minus strand of NW_022196911.1, from coordinate 65,729,007 downwards.
ACACCCTTCCTCAGCATAACAGACCTCCCAGAATCCTACTCCCTGCCTCTGATTCCGCCTTCCTTTTCTCTGTTACCAACGCCAGCCCATCTGATGTCTCCTCCCCTCCAGCATGGGCGTGGTACCTTTTCGGTCCTTCAAGTAGTCAGGATCCACAAGCACCACACCATCTAGGAAAGGGAGACAGGATTCATTTTCTGAAGGGGGCCATTCCCAGACCCAGGTACCACCTCCCCTCTTGGGGGAAATGTGCTGGCGCCTTCTAGGCAAACTTACCCACAGGGTCCACTTTGTCCAGGTGATCTACAAAGTCGCGCTTGCCCAAGTACACTGTGAGCTGAGGATGTCAAGGGTCACAGGGGAAATTGGGGAGGGTGGTGGCAAGCCACCAGAGATCTCAAAGGTAGCTGCCCTGTCCTGGGATCCCTTCGGCTGGGTTATCAGGAAGGAGTTTCTCCCAGTTATGACTGGAAGGTGAGATTGGTAGGGTTTTCCAGACTATCAAGTAAAACTTCCCTTGGAGCTTTTACCTGCCCCCTTGGGTCACTTTCCATACCTCTGCCCACCAACCAAGGGCAGGTGTATATGTGTGTGTATATGTGTGTTCTCGTGTCTTCAGGGAACACTTAGCCAGAGCAGGCAGGTAGCAGCTGTCTCCACAAAGAGCTTCGAGATAAACAGGCCACAGCCTGGGAAACTATTAACTTTTCCTAGCCCAGGTACCTTGGGTTGGTTCCTAAGAGAGTTACAAGCTTGCTTAGGAACCAAGCCCAGACCCCACCCAGTCCTGTGGCTTCTTAGACTGCGGCGAGGGGCTTACGGAGGGAAGGAAGTCTGCTTTTAGCTGTCACAGGAAGTGGGGAGCTAAGGGTTGGGGATCATCTAGGGCTTTGATAGGGCCCAGGGAAGATCAAAGGGTAAGCATCGAGGGGGACTCACCTTGCAGTTGGGGCTCGACTTCTTGAAGACCCTAACAAAACAGAAAGGAAGACCCCACTGCCTCCCTTAGGCTGGGCAGGGACCCCCACACCAGGACTTAGCCCTCCCCAGCCCGAGAAGTGGAATTCACCCTGGATCCCTGCTCTACCCTTCCCACTGCTTTTTACAAAGTCCCAGTATTTTCCACATGGCAGCCCCTTGAAGCCAACTGTCAGGGCAAGCCTTTGCTCCTTTGCTGTTACCTAACTCACTCCTCCTCTTACAGGATGGCCTTGGTTGCCCCCAGAACTATCCATGATCTCCTCCTCAGGGGACCCTCTCCAAAACTGAGAGGGAATTGGATGGCTACACAATGTCTGGGTCACACACACACCCTTTTTGACCTTGGCCTTAGTATGTAACACTGGCTAGCCTGGAACTTGACCTATAGACCAGGCTGGCCCCAACTCAGATCCATTTGCTTCTGCCTCCTTGTTGCTAGGATGAAAGGCAGGAACCATATACTCAGATGAACTTTTCAACTGACCTCTAGCTTCAAGGACCATATAGTAACTTCTGGAGCAGTCTTGTCTTTGCCCCTCAGATGTTTTTTTCCCCCAAGTCTCACTACTTCATGAACCTCCAACAGCCCTGTTTCTGACCCCAGCAGCTTAAAAAAAAATCCGCTGTGGTCCCAACACAGTAGCATCCTGTGACAAAGATGTTGATGCAGGCTAATATATTTACTGGGGGACTGCACTGTTCCAACTGCATTTACTGCTCTTATAGCCCAGTGACTGAGGCTGAAAGAGCCCTGTTTTACAGCAAACAGGAATTTTGTCAATAGCCAGGCAGTGGTGGCACACACCTTTAATCCCAGCACTTGGGAGGCAGAGGCAGGCGGATTTCTGAGTTCGAGGCCAGCCTGGTCTACAGAGTGAGTTCCAGGATAGCCAGGACTACACAGAGAAACCCTGTCTTGGACCCCCCTTCCCCCGCCAAAAAAAAAAAAAAAAAAGATCTTTGTCAAGGGTCACAAAGAATGTGCAGGGTGGGACTCTGATATAAACTTAAGGAAGGAACCCTGGTTTCAAGACCCTGTTCTCAACCACTCACCTGTCACAGTTTGTCAAGTCAAAGGGTATTTTCTACACAGGCACTGCAATAATCTAAACCTAGACTCCATCCATTGCTGGGAGCATAGGAAACTGTCTAGTGACCCCAGGGCTCTGACTTTTCGGTGGCTTGTTCTTCTAAGCACCATTCTACCCCTTGTAAGACACATGTCTTAGGAGCAATTCCTGGAAAGGGTCCCCAGATAACAGATTGAATACTGCTCAGTGTTCCATACTCCCTTCAACGCACTATGTTAGTTTCTGCTAGGAAAACCACTTGTCTCTTCCTGTCCCAAAGCCAAGAAGTCCATACATCACAGGGTCACACTTACGGCAACATGGCACCCTATACATAGGGTGCCCTTAAGTATCCCCAGGTAATAATGGCACATTGGGACATGGTGGCAGTTAGAATAATCACTCTAATTTCTGTCCCGATCAGGGCTGACAGCTCGGACATCACCTAGGCTGGCTCTTTCTTCTACTTCTGGTTTCTTCCTGCCTTGTATTTTCCCCCACTGGGAGCCCTGGCAGAGCCTGTGACAGCCATAATCAGTGTATCCCAGGCAGTTGCCCTAGGGTAACAAGAGAGCATCTGCCCTCTACATCTTCCCCAGCCACCTCTTGCCTGGTTAGGGAGCGGGCAGTGTGCACATACTGAGGTTGGCCAAGGAGGCAGAGTAAGGGAGGTACCAGGGAGGTACCCAGTTTGGAGGGGGGCAGCTAAAGCAGATGCCTCTTTGTACTTCCTGCCATTCTCTCCATTTCCTGTGGCCCAGAATTTGATGAGATGGTAGGGAATAATGCCAAGTCAGCAGTCTTTCTTTGGTCCATCTATTCCCTCCCTGAAGTACACAGCGGAAATCTGGGGGCCTCCCCCCCAAGTAAGCGACTTCCCCTTTCTCTGGGGTGTTTAACCTCAAATCCAGGAGGTCAATCTCCCCTCTGGGCATCTCTCTCAGATACTGGTCTTCTTAATGCTGATATCTAACCTACGTTCTCATACTCTAAGGGCAGTGGGAGTGGTGGGGTTGATCCCATGTTTTGCAGAAGTCACTGTTCATAATCAGGCCCTTATTCTTGGTTCTCTCTGACGTGAGGCACATAGCCCCTACCTACTACTCCTTAGCTCTTGCTCTTTGGAACTCAAGCATTCACCCCATGTCCTCTTGGGGGGTGTTGGGTCACAACAGGAAGTGGATTTTGCTATAGACCAAAAAAGAGAACCCTGGTATCAGTGGAAGGAAGGAGCCGCGATTGCACAGAGAACATCCGGGGAGAGGATGTGTGTTCAGGTCAGATACTACCTTTCTGTCTCCCCAGAACAGGAATACAGTCTAATTTCAGCGAGGGTCCCTACACACTCTACTCTCTCAAGAAGAAGCTGTTGCTCCTAGCAACCTAGGAGAAGGCAGAAGTTTGTAAGCAGAGCTATCCGGCCCTTGGGACAGGTGGGAGCAATCAGACTGTGGGGTATCGGGCAGGAGTCTTTCCATTGGTTGGGCACGAGTCTAGGGGAATCCCTTCCCAGCATCCAGTCTCCCAGCACACAACCCCTCGGGGCCGGCCACCTGCTCCTCCTTCCTCCGCCCCTGCATCACAGCCTGCACAGAGAACCCAGTAGTCCGACTCCTACATCTCTGCAAGAACCCAGGCGTGGGTTTCCCGATCCCTATCAGGTCTTGCTTTTTGCAGGAGCCCCAGCAGGCAAACCCCACTCCAATAGCTTCAAGGACCTAGGCTTGCGGCCCCGGACCGCTACCCTCTAGGGACCCAGGCGTCCGGCCCCGGGGTTTCTTCCCCGGTGTCCTTGTGAGTGGAGCAACCTGGCACACCCCGCGAGCAGCCGCCCTTGCCCCGCGGCATGGCCCCACCTCCCTTACCTGGTCCCGGGTTTTTCTCCCATGGTGCGCGCGCGCTCGCCGCCCTCCGCCCGCCGGGTTCGCGGCTCGCTCGCAGCCTTCTCGCCCGCTGCCAGGTCCCCGCTCCTCCCCGCGCCACTGCGCACGCGCGTCCTCAGTCTTTCTCCTCCTTCCCCTCCCCTCGCGGTCTGGGTCTCGGGGAACCGGGGCCAGCTGCGTCAGCCGGATCCCGCGCGCCCCGGCGCAGCCCGCCCTCCTTGAACTGGCTCCGCCCCACGCCTCCGCCCTCCGTCTCCCTCGGGGAAGCCTCCCCGCGCTGTCCTTACTCTCGATCTCCCCGCCCCTCCTCAAGCCTTTGGAACTAGATTGGGCCCCTTTGAAAGCAGGCGGCCGCCTTCGAGAGATTAGAAGCAGGTGATTGGCCGTTGGTATCCATAGCCCTGCAGGGATCCCTCCCCTTTGTTTGCTTTCACTTGAGCGGAGGAGGGACGGGATCGAGGGGGCGGTGGGAATGAGCTCAAACACTGTCTGGTTCTGAGGGCCAAGGGCTGCCCACGTGGGTGAACCGTATCAGTTGCGTGATGATGCTTGCTTCTGTACGCGCTGCTCATCCCTGAGCTTTCAGCCTTGTTTGGCTTGCCTTTCCCGCGTTCTTGTGGTCTTCAGCTCCCCCTGGTGTATTGTCTTTGATTTTTTGCAGGGTCATTTTAAAACATTTTTCAGACTTTGTCATCTCTACCGTCTATCCTAGCTATCATTCATCCACTCCATCCAACTCTTATTTTCTTCATCCTTCCCTCCCTCTCTGTTCCGTGTTAGTCACTGTGCCAAGCCATCGGGACCACACATGAATTATCATGGCCTAACTTTCCAGGGCTCCTTGAGACATATGAAACAGGTATTATGCTCCCAGGAATGCTATACTAGAGGTATGACTCAGACTGTCAAGCAACTAAAAGCCCAAAAGCGCTTGGCCAGCGTGGGGGAGGGGGGAGTACAGTCACTCACTCCACAGGATAGGAAATTTGAGGACAGCCATTCTGAAGGATGGGCAGAAGTAGGGAAAGGACATCCTAAAGATGAGTAAGGCAAAGCACACCCTGTTCTAAAGTGCTTGTGGGTTAGAAGGCAGGAGGCAGAGAGCGGCGGAGGAATCGAGAGACTGTGGAGGCTCTGGATAGCAGGTGGAAGAAAGAGCCCAAGGAACTGTGTAGGGCTTATTTAATTTAATGTAATGTAATTTCCTGCTAGGGCCTCACGCATGCTTGGCGAGGACTCACCACTGAGCTATATCTTTAATCCCAGCCCAGCAGTGATTTGATTGGATTTTGTTTTTCACCAGAGGAATGTCGAGATGAGATTTCTCTTTTCGGGTAACATGGAGCATAGCAAGACTGCTAAAAGATAAGCTAGCTAAGGGAAAATGATGAACAGGGAGTGGAGGGGAACAGAGGGGCCATATTAGAGGTTCATTGCCAGGGCAACATTGATTGGGTTTGGCAGAGGGTGAAAAGGGTGACTGACATTTCTAGACCCACAGAGACAAGCTTTTCTCCTCTTCTGTCTCTTGCTTCTACTCTTCCC
>NW_022196911.1:65719959-65723518 GCF_008632895.1 Mastomys coucha | reverse complement strand
AATACCTTGTGCCTCTCTCTCCACTTTTTCATTCGAAAAACAATGTACATGACACAAAGAAAAATCTCAGATCATCTTTAATTTTCTTTTCTTTTCTTTTTCTTTCTTTCTTTCTTTCTTTTTTTTTTTTTGGTTTCTCTGTGTAGCCCTGGCTGTCCTGGAACTCACTCTGTAGACCAGGCTGGCCTCGAACTCAGAAATCCGCCTGCCTCTGCCTCCCAAGTGCTGGGATTAAAGGTATGCGCCACCACTGCCTGGCCATCTTTAATTTTCAAACATAGGCCTTGCTTAACACCTGCTTACCGCCCCCTCCCCATTCTATTGTCACCTTCTAAGTTTGCTCTTTCATTATTATAATTTATTATGCTTTATGTGTATGAGCGCTGGCCTGCATGTATGCACGGGCATCACCGTTTGTGTGGAGGTCAGAGGAAAGTATCAGACCCCTAGAGCTGGAGTTACAGGCAGTTATAAACCTCCGTGTGAGTGCTAGGAATTGAACCCAGGTCCTCTGCAAGAACAAGGAGTGCTCTTAATCACTGAACCATCTCTCCAGGCCCAATTTGATTCTTTGAGACAAGGTCTCACTATATAGCCCTGGGTGGCCTGGAACTCACAGAGATCCCCTTGCCTCATGAAGCAACACACTCAGCTTAAATGTACTCATAAGTTTTTAACCGTAAGCTTTTTGACTCATGAATGGCTTTTATTCAGGTTTGACCCTTGCCGAAGGTCATGATCAAAGGTAAGACATTCTATGTCTAAAGTGGTATTTGGGGACAAGGGGCGTAGTTTACTTGGCAGAGTGCCTACCTAGCATACATAAAAATCTTGCGGGGAGCTAGAGAGATAGCTCAGTGATTAAGAGCACTGAATGCTCTTCAGAGGATTCGGTTCAGAGCTAGAGAGATAGCTCAGTGATTAAGAGCACTGAATGCTCTTCAGAGGATTCGGTTCAGTTCCCAGTACCTACATGGCAGCTCACAACTGTCTGTGACTCCAACATCTGATACCCTCACCCAGACACACATGCAGGGGAAACACCAGTGCACATAAAATTAAAAATAAAAACAAAAACTTTGTATTGGATCTCTGGCATTTTTGCAAAGCTGGGTGTGGTAGTAAGTGGGAGATCCAAAATTCAAGGTCATACTCAGCCACATATCAAGGTTGAATTAGTCTGGGCAAATTGAGACATTGTCTCAGACACAAACACACACACACACACACACACACACACCAAAATATAACAATAACCGACAACAATATCAATAAAATAATAACGAGCTATTGGTTATAGCATAGAGAAAGGTCATGGTCAGTTTGGCATGAAATCTGTATAGCTTAGTGGGAAAACTTAATGTGAACCCCGATGATCTGCCTGCTTTCAATCCCCACGACTTACATGGTGGGAGGAGAGAACCAATCCCTAGACCCCCTACACAAGTTAGTCTCTGACAGCCACACAAATGCCATGGCATGAATGCTCCTGTTACACAAACACACAATGAATGCAAGTGCTACTTAAAAAATAGAGTTCAGAGACAGACGGATTTCTGAGTTCAAGGCCAGCCTGGTCTACAGAGTGAGTTCCAGGACAGCCAGGGCTACACAGAGAAACCCTGTCTCAAAAAACCGAAAAAATAAAGTTCAGGATCCTAGCCCAGGGAAAGATGTCACCCATAGTGGAAGCGTCTTCCCATGGCAATCAACCTAATAAGACTGTTCTTCTATAGGCAGACAATAGTAGATATAGTAGATCACCTCTCAGATGAGTAGATCCCATCAAGTTGATAACTGAGACTAACCACCATATTTTTATTGTTCTTCTTGTTGTTGTTGACTGTTCTGGAACTCACTCTGTAGACCAGGCTGGCTTTGAACTCAGAGACCTACCTGTTTCTGTCTTCAGAGTGATGGGATCAAAGATGTGCACCACCACTGCCTGGCTATATTCTTTAATTTTAAAGGTAGGAGAGAAAAATGAAGTTTTTCCAGAGAAGGTGAAGATGGCTTTGGCCTGGACTGCAGCCGTGGGTGTCTGGTAGCTGCAAAGGGTCGTGAGGTGCCACTGGCAGCATGGAAAGTCTCTCATGTAACCAAGGACATGCTGCCAGGGCTGCATCCTAGGACCCCAGAAGAGCAGGCCAAGACCCCGATATGTATGTGGAAGACTAGGACAAGCTGTACCGGAAGGATGGCAGGGGTATGGTGACCCTCTGAAGCTCCCTGATCATGAACGACGTGAGAGGGATCCATGGCATGAAAGGACCTCTCAGACCTGAGGTGGAACCCACACACCGGGACCTAGTAGATCAGGAATCATGTGGACACGTTCCAAGCCCCTACACCCATTTCTTGGAATGTTGGGAGTAAACAGCTCTTCGGCTTTGTGTCACTCGTGATTTTCATTTTCTGGGTGGAAGAGACTTTTCCTCACCCTGTGGGGCCTAAGCAGTACCTTTATATCTGTACCTGGAATGAGTAGTGTGATCTTACCAAAGAACCTGAGCTGGTGGTTCACTAGGAGATTGGAGGAGGCTTCGTGGGCTTTTGTGCCCTCTAACTAGAACACCCTCACTCCTAGAGATTTAACCTTAATGAATAATTAACCTTATATTAAATGAATAATTTAACCTTAATGAATAACCCCTAATAAGATTCAGAAAGAAAAGACTTTCATTCTGGCACTTTCGCTCTTCAGCACTCTCCCTTGTCCTCTGTTCCTCGCCCCTCTGGTCCCCCTACCCCTCCCCATACTCTGCCCTCTGTTTTCATGGTTTATATATCTGTATTGTTAAGTCTAGATACTGCATATGGGAGACTATCTGCAATATTTGTCTTTTTTTCTTCCTGTCACCCTCTTTCCCCCACTCTCTCCTCCGTTTATATGTTCTCAATATACAGTTTTCCCTTTACTTTCATGCCATTACATACATACACATACATTCACAATACACTCACATATACACACACATACATACATATGTGTGTGCATATATATATGTATGTATATATATATGCACATACACACATATATAATACATATGCTGACCATGAAGGAAAATATATTTGCCTTACTGCATCTGGTTTATTTCATTCAATTTTGGTAGTTTTTAGCCAAAGAGGTCCCAACCTCTTTGGGGGTCAAACAACCCTTTCACAGTCTTATATCAGATAGATATCTTGCATATCAGATATTTACCTTATAACTCAAAATAGCAAAATTACAGTTATGAAGAAGTAATGAAAATCTTATGGGGCAGGAGAGATGGTTCAGTGGTTAAGAGCACTGGCTGCTCTTCCAGAGGTTCAGTTCCTAGCAAACACATGGTGGCTTACAGTCATCTGTAATGGAATCTGATTCCCTCTTCTGGTGTGCATGAAAAACAGAACACTCATATACATAGAAAGAAAGAAGCTGGGCGGTGGTGGTGCACGCCTTTAATCCTAGCACTTGGGAGGCAGAGACAGGCAGATTTCCGAGTTCTAGGTCAGCCTGGTGTACAGAGTGAGTTCCAGGACAGCCAGGGCTACACAGAGAAACCCTGTCTCAAAA
>NW_022196911.1:65715371-65719867 GCF_008632895.1 Mastomys coucha | reverse complement strand
AAAAAAGAGAGAGAGAGAGAGAGAAAGAAAGAGAGAAGGAAAGAGAAAGAAAGAGAGAAAGAAAGAAAGAAAGAAAGAAAAGAAAGAAAGGAGAAAAAAAGAAATTTTGTGGTTGGAGTCATCTCAACATGAGGAACTGCATTGCTGTATCAAAGGGTTGCAACATTAGGAAGGTTGAGAACCCCTGCTCAATATGTTCATATCCAGTTTGATATAGTTTCCTGCAAATTACATAATTTCATTGTTCTTGACAGGTGCATAAAACATAATAGGTTGGTTCCACATGTTGGCTACCATGAATACTGTATCCACTGTGAATACTGCTACAATAAATGTGGATGTGTTAGTATCTCTGTCAGATGTGGCTTAGCCCAGGAGTGGTATGTCAGGATCATACAACAGTTGTAGTTTTAGTTTTTTGAGGAATCTCCATGAGGATTTCCACAGGATCTACACAATTTACACCTCACCACCACAACTACCACCACCACCATGTAAATGTTTCTTTTTTCCTACCAGTTTACTACCACTTGCTTTCTTGATGACAGTCCTTTAGAGCTGGGTAAGATGGAACCTCAATACTCTAACACTCAATGCTGTGTGTGTGTGTGTGTGTGTGTGTGTGTGTGTGTGTGTGTAAGCCAGAGGTCAACCTCAGATCTCATTCCCTAGAAACCTTGTTTTTTGAGACAAGGTCTCTAACTAAAACTTGGGGCTCCCTGGTTGGGCTTGGCTACTGGCCAGCCAGCCTCAGGGCTCCACCCATCCCTGCCTTCCAAGGCTTTCAGGTATCTGCCACTGTCTCTGGCTTTTATGAGGGGACTGAACTCAAGTCCTCATGATGCATGACCAGCATTTCAGTGACTAGTTCTTTGGTTCCTCAATATGGTTTTAATTTGCATTTGCCTGAAGGCTAAGGATGCTAAAGTTTTTCCCATATATTTATTGACCATTTGTATTTCTTCTTTTTTGCCTATTACTGACTGGATGATTTGCTTTATTTTATATTTAATATTTGAGGGCTTTTTATATGAAAGGGTATGTTTATTTTTTCCATACATAACAACTTAATGAATATACCATTTGCATTTTCTCAGCTGGCAAATAAGACACAAAGCAAAATTCCTTTGATGCTCAGAGCATCACAAGCACTCACCTGTCTATGGGAGAATTCAGTTTCTTAGGATGTCTGTGGGTACTGACCATGTGGGTACCAGCGATGCTTTATAGTGAAGAACGCCTTGCTGACTTGTTCTATTACGGGTCCTTGCTCAAGCTGTTCTTCTAACTTGGTTTTCAGCACTTGTTTCTATGTGGGTTTTTTTTGTTTTGTTTTGTTTTTGTTGTTGTTGTTTGAGACAGGGTTTCTCTGTATAGCCCTGGCTGTTCTGGAACTCACTTTGTAGACCAGGCTGGCCTCGAACTCAGAAATCCACTTGCCTCTGCCTCCCAAGTGCTGGGATTAAAGGCGCATGCCACCACTGCCTGGTTTGTTCCTGTGTGTTTCTTCATTATTATGCAAACGATCTGGTTGAGGGGATAGGTTTGGTGTGTTCATACAGGATGTCCACAGAATGGCCACAGCACACTATTGTCCTGCTGTCAGAAGTTGAAGTGAGCAACTTCTTGCAACTGCAGTCATCTGAAGAAGAATACATAGATGTATGAAAACCACTAGATAGACCTCCATTTTCGCTTGGAAGTAAACACTAAAGTCCTGTTTGGTGTTGTCCGTTGCCTATACTGCAGCTGCCTGGATCCTTACTAAGTGATTTGAAAAAAGATTGTGAAGAGAAACTGCCTCTAAAATCTGTTTCTAGGCACATGGATTTCCCCACCCCCCTGGGCAGCCATCTTACTTCCAATATTTTTGTTTTCCTTTGAGACGAGGTTTCTCTGTGTAGCCTTGACTATCCTGGAACTATGTAGACCAGCCTCGAACTCAAGAGATCTGCCTGCCTCTACTTCCCAAATTCTGGGGTTAAAGGCGTGTGCCACCACGCCTGATTCCGAATTCTTGATTTCTACATATTAACCCCTCGTCTATGTGTGTGTGGTCCGTGGAGATTTCGCTCTCGTTCTGTTAGATAACTCCGTATTCACGGGCAGTTTCCTCTGCTGTGCAGAAGCTTTTTAGTGCTATGTAATCTCACTTGTTTATTCTTGTTATCACTCTTGCCGGTTGAAGCCCTCTCCGTAATGTCTTTCCCTAGGCCTGCAGTCTGTGCTCATTTAGTAGTTTCAAGACTCCATGTTCCATTTTGCATTGAGTTTTAGACACGGTGATAGACAGTGATCCCTTGTTACTTCTGGGGACATATGAGCACATATCTATTCACTCCAGAGAGCTCACCACCAACAGACCAAAGTAACAAATCCCCCCCACCCCACCTCCCCAGACCTTGCTCAGTGAACTGGTGACTTTATTGGGGTCACTCACAAGAGCAGGGATGACCCAAGGACAGCTGCATTATGAAAAAGCTTTCCAGCTCTTCTTATTATTTATATAGACTCAGGGAGGAGCCATGTGAATTTTATGTTTCAGGAGCTTTCTGAGTCTTGTAAAACTTTCCAAAGTCTTTTTTTTTTTCACTTTACACCCTGCTTACTGTCCCCCCTCCAGATCACCTCTTCTCATAATCCTCCCCTCCCCTTCTTCTCTGAGAGAGTACCCACCCCCCATATCCCCTCATCCTGACTCTCTGCAAGGCTAGGCGCATCCTCTCTCACTGAGACCAGACAAGGCAGCCCAGCTAGAAGAACATAGCCCACAGACAGGCAACAGCTCTATAGCCCTGGCTGGTTTGGAAATCACTATGTGATTTCTACTATGTAGAAAAGGTTGGTCTTGAATTCACAGAGATCCTCTTGCCTCTCTATCTCTGCCTCTGGAGGACTGGGATTAAAACCACTATGCCTGACCATTTCCAGAGTTTGTTTTGTTTTGGTTTTTGGTTTTTGGTTTTTTTGTTTTTTTGTTTTTATTATATATAATAAGTACACTGTAGCTGTTTTCAGACACACCAGAAGAGGGCATCCAATCTCATTACAGATGGTCTGTGGTTGCTGGGACTTGACCACTGAGCCAACACTCAGCTGTAGCTGTCTTAAGGCTCACTCTGGCCCTGCTCTCTACAGCACAGTTCACTCTGATCCTGCTGGCTCACTCCAGCTTGCTTGCTGTAGCTGTCTTCGGACACCCCAGAAGAGGGCATCAGATCTCATTAGGGATGGTTGTTAAATCCCATGTGGTTGCTGGGATTTGAACTCAGGACCTTCGGAAGGGCAGTCAGTGCTCTTAACCGCTGAGCCAGCTCTCCAGCCTCCATTTCCAGAGTCTTAATAAGCTTTCTCCAGGATGGAGTGTTTCATCCTGATTATGATACAGCATGCGTCCCTTCTTCCAGCTCTTATATTCTTTCTGACACCTCTTCTTCCATGTCGCCTGAGCCTCAGAGGGTGTGAGACAGGCTTGTTGTGTGACTTTTCCTTGGGAGACATGAAAAAGCATCTGTTTACAATGGATAGAGCACCAACAACAGGTAAAGTAACGATCCTACCTGTTGAGCTTGCTGGCATAGAGGTGGGAGTATTTTCCTCCATCTATGCTGAGTGTTGGTCCGCTGTGCCCTAGCAATAGACAGACTCAGGAGCTTGGCTGCCCAATGAGTCCATTTAGTACACCACCCCCCCCCCATAGTGCAGAGAAGAGGTGTCATTCTGAAGTGGGTGAAGATATCTGAAGGAAAGGTGGGAACAGCAGAACACATGTGATGTGAAAGGGGGGGGTACTGAGAATGGAAGATTTAAGTGGGGATCGGAGAGAGGAGAGTGTGGAGGCACAAGGCTAACTAAAGCTAAGGATGTATCAGAAGCCTACTACGCTATAAGCTAAGAAAAATGTAGAGCTAAAAAGAGTTTGAGTGGAGGAACCTGGATCGTGGATAATGCTGATCCCAGAAGTCATAAGTTACTAAGTGAAAATCCTAATACTAGGTATGGAGACCTCTCTGTGAGAGGTTGGCTAGGAAATGTCCAGGGTCCTCACTCCCCAGACAGCACAGGTTATTACTATTGCTCTTGGTTTTCTTTCTTTCTTTCTTTTTTTTAAAGACATTTTTTATTTTTTTTATGTGTATGAGTACACTGTAGGTGTAGAGATGGCCGTGAGCCACCATGTATGTGTCTGCTGTTGAACTCAGGACCTCCTGCCGGCCCTGCTCCCTCTAGCTGTCTTCAGACGCACCAGAAGAGGACGTCAGATCTCATTACCGGTGGCTGTGAGCCACCATGTGGTGGCTGGGATTCGAACTCAGAAGTAAGAGCAGTCAGTGCTCTTACCTGCTGAGCCATCTCGCCAGCCCCGCTCTTGGTTAGAACTAGATTGTAAGGCTTTATTGCTGAAGGTACCACACGCTTTGGATGCATGGAGACATCATGCTGCATCTGGAAGCTCCCTCTCTGGTTGGCTGGCCAACCTTTTTTTTTTTTTTTTT
>NW_022196911.1:65707093-65715241 GCF_008632895.1 Mastomys coucha | reverse complement strand
TTTTTTTTTTTTTTGGCCAACTTTTATAGTGGTGCAAATTGCAATGAAGGTTTACAGGAGCTAAATTTCACAAAAAGTGGATATTCTTGGTTTGTTTGGTTTTGGTTTTAGAGTCAGTGCCATAAAGTCAGTGTTCTCAAATTCACTGTGTAGCCAAGGATTGTTTTGAATTTTGATCCCTTTGCCTCTTCATCCTAAGTCATGGCTGTTCCAAATAATTGTCACGTATAGTTTTGTCTATTTTCTGAAACATTTGCAACCAGATTAATGAAAAAGAATCTACTGATTTTTTTGAAGGAAACCTTTCATTTGCTACTTGTTTGCTTTTCCTTTTAAAAATAGTTATTTTACTTTACCACTGTGTGTGTTCTTACATGTATGTTAGTTCACCAAGTGCATGCAGTGCCCGAGGAGTCAGAAGAGGTGGTGGACCCCCAGTAACTGTAGTCATAGGCAGTTAGGAGGGGCCATGTGCCTGCTGGGATCTGACCCAGGTCCTCGGCAAGAGTAGCAGACGCTCTTATGCACTGGAGCCTCTCTCCAGCCTTAATAAGTACAACTATTTGATAAAACTAAACTTATTTAACAGACAAATTGGTTTTCCACCTGATTATCAAATTGGACTTCTTTTTTAATATACAATTATAGAGTGTTTATTTTGTAAATACAACTCTGTCTGTACCACTTAAATAATTTTAAATTATATTTATTCTCCAGCATATAATAGCACAGACAATTACTACTATTTAAAAACTCAAAAACAACATAATACATTTGGCCTTTTCTCCCACAAAAAATGGGAAATTTTTTTTGGGAGGGGGTTTTGAGACAGGGTTTCTCTGTGTAGCACTGGCTGTCCTGGAACTCACTCTGTAGACCAGGCTGGCCTCGAACTCAGAAATCTGCCCGCCTCTGCCTCCCACATGCTGGGATTAAAGGTGCGTGTGGAAATTTTTTAGTAAGGTAGAATTTTAATTATTTTTTCGTGCCAGTTGTTGTGGCTTATAGTTATTTAAATTATGATGCTAACAAAAATAATTAACAGCAACTGACAGTATCGAAGGTTAGTTATAGGGTAACTAACCAAGTTACAATAATATGGTAAGAGGAAGGGACAAAAGCTCTTCAGAAAACATTATTTGAAATAATTTCGACAGAAAATCCAGTACAGTATAGTTGGTCCCTAACAACAGGGAGCCCATTAATAGAGTTCCAGCTCTACAAAAATATAACAAATGATATAATATTGATTGTGGCAACAACAAATTAAAGGCTAACAATGTATTCGACTTAGATTCCCCTCTGCTTGACAGAGTGGTTTCTTATTCTTTAGACAAAGACATTCTGTTCTTCAGCGGAAATATGAACTCTTCCCGTGAAAGGCACATTCTCATTGTCGCAGTTACAGTATCATTGCTGTGAAGAGACACCATGACCAAGGTAACTTATAAAGGAAAAAAATCTAATTGGGGCTGACTTACAATTTCAGAGGTTCAGCTCATTATCATCATGGTGGGAAGCATGGCAGTGTCCAGGCAGACATGGTGCTGGAGGAGCCAAGAGTTCTACATCTCAATCCAAAGGCAGCCAGCAGGGAGCCAGGAGGAGGGTCTTCTCTGCCTTGGGTGGAGCTTAGGCATGGGCCCTCAAAGCCCAGTCCCTTTAACTTCCTCAAACAAGGCTACACCTACTCCAATGAGGCCACACCTCCTAGTAGTAACACTCCCCATAAGACAAGCATATTCAAACTACCACAGTCATCTAGGAAGATTGACATCTAACAACGTGTTGTCATTATCCTCATCATCTTGTTCTAAAGGTATCAATTCCATACTTTCTATGTTAGAATCCAAAATTCTGTATCACCTAGTGTCTTAGTTAGGGTTTTACTGTTGTGAACAGGCACCATAATCAAGGCAACTCTTATAAGGACAACATTTAATTGAGGTTGGCTTACAGGTTCAGAGGTTCAGTCCATAATCATCAAGGTAGGAACATGGCAGCATCCAGGCAGGCACAATTCAGGAAATGCTGAGAGTGCTACATCTTCATCTGAAGACTGCTAGCAGAATACTTACTTCCAGGGCTGGTGAGATGGCTCAGTGGATAAGAGCTTTGACTTCCCTTCAGAAGGTCCTGAGTTCAAATCCCAGCAACAACATGGTGGCTCACAACCATCTTAATGAGATCTGATGCACTCTTCTAGTGTGTCTGAAGATAGTTATGGTGTACTTAGATAAAATAAATCTTTAAAAAAAAAAAAAGAAAAAGAAAAAAGAATACTCACTTCCAGGCAGCTAGGATGAGGGTCTTATAGCCCATACCCAGAATGATGCACCTACCCAACAGAGCCACACCTTCTAATCCTGCCATTACCTTGAGCCAAACACATACAAACCATCACACCTAGTTTTGAAGATTTATTTTGTTTTGTTTTGTAGTTTGTGTTTGAAACTTGAAACTGTTACTTCTGAAAATTTCACAGAAGTACAACCCCTAATATAGCA
Source organism: Mastomys coucha (assembly GCF_008632895.1). Lineage (NCBI taxonomy): Eukaryota > Metazoa > Chordata > Mammalia > Rodentia > Muridae > Mastomys > Mastomys coucha. Next base: position 65,712,734 of record NW_022196911.1, on the reverse strand, counting down.
ATGTGGCCCAAAAATGTCTTGTGGTGTGCTCATGAAATATGGAACAGATAAGGTGAGCCCTAACAGCAGATTCCAGCTAAGTTTAGCCTGTGAGCCACTCTTTCTAAATCAATTTGTTGTTCAAACATGGCTAAAAAAGTTTTGACCCCAACCCCCAATAACCAATCAGATCCTCTCTAACTTGGGTCCAAATTAGATTGACATCTGGGACAAGTCCATCCTCCCATTGGAAGGCAATCAAACTCATCATTAGGACTTTTGATCATGATTTGAAGATGCTCTCTCAAAAACAAGGGGAGAGAGAAAATATATACATTTTTAGGATTACCAAAGAATAAACGAGGAGTTATAAAGGAAGAGTTTCCATGAGTGCCTGGTCATAACTGTTATGAAAGATGCTGCCCAAGTCAGAAGTTTTTACTGGCCAGTTTGAGCCTGATTCAACAGACTTGCTAAAATCTACATCTTGAATTTTATTCAGATGGGAACAGTTTTAGGCATGAAAGACACCATGGAATAATCCAGAAGACAGTACTGCAAAGTTACTTCTACCAAGTAGAAGAGCATGGCAGGCTCAGTCGGGCCCTCCCTATAGGTATAAACTATACGATGTTCATTTTCACAGATTCCACATATGTTGTCTTTTCCAGTGGTCCATTATTCTTGGCACCATTTACAAGAAAGAGAGGCCCCTCTCATGATTTATCTAATTAGATGCTTTCTGGCCTTGACAATCTTTTTCATTCTTACAGTTTATAATGTGATTTGCTTTGTATCCTAGGCTGGCCTCAAACTTGCCACCCTCTTACCTCAACCCTCTGAAAGCTGAGGTTACATGTGTCCACTATCACACATGGCTTATAATTCTATCACACATTTTTAACTTTAGGCGTAAGTATCTGATATTGTTTCATCTAAGACATGCTTTGATTGCCCGGGCTCAATGACAGACACCCAACAGGTCCTGTATTGTAATGTAAACATTACTAAAGTCATATAAGAAAAAAAATGTAGATCCAAGTCCAGCTATTCATGCCCAGGACATAGCTGAGAGAGTGTTGCCAGATGTGGTGGTTTAGATGAGAATGGCCCCCATAGGCTCATATATTTGAATACTTGGTCCCCAGTTGTTGGAACTGTTTGGGAAGGATTAGGAGTGGGACCTTGTTGGAGGAGGTGGTGGGCTTTGAGTTTTAAAAGTCTCAGCCAGGCCGAGCGGTGGTGGCACACGCCTTTAATCCCAGCTCTTGGGAGGCAGAGGCAGTCAGATTTCTGAGTTCGAGGCCAGCCTGGTCTACAGAATGAGTTCCAGGACAGCCAGGGATAGATAGAAACCCTGTCTCAAAAAACTAAAACAAAACAAAACAAAACAAAACAAAACACCCAAAAAAAAACCAAAAACAAAACCAAAAACCAAAAACCAAAAACCAAAAATCAAACAAACAAACACAAACCCAACTCATGTTGTTTGCATTTAACTCTATTTTTTTTGCATTGTGATTGTGTCTCTAGATTTAAGCTCTAGGTTCCTCTTCCAATGACTTGTTTGCTGCTGCCATGTTCTGCACTATGGTGGTCATGACTCTCTGAAATTGTAAGCCTCTAATAAACTTCTTGGTCGTGGTATCTTATCTCAGGAGTAGAAAAGTTAGGAAGACAGCAGCCATCACCTGGTTTCTGCCTTTTGTGATCTCTGTAGTGATCTTGCTCCTGCCGCCATTAAGGCAGAGTCATCTCAACTGTCTTTTTCATGAGTCAAAGGTTGGAGAACATAACGTTGCAAAAATGCAACCATCCATGGAATATAAAAAGACACCAGGAGATATCTGTGTATCCATCTGAGAGGAGTAAGCTCAGAGCCAGGCTGACTCCATGACAGTCTACAAGATGACAGTTTGGGAGACTTGGCCTAAGTTTCTGTTTCCCAGAAACAAGAACCCAGATCTAGCCAACCAAAGCCTTGGGCAACCAATCTGAGGACACCTTGTCATCTGGCCTGAAATGAGAATCCCATAGCTAGAATGAAAAAGTGACCCCCCCCCAGGAGGTCTCCAGAAACAATCCAGTTGCAGAATTAGTCAGATTCCTAGAGATAGAGCTAACCAATCAAGGTAAAAGGGCACATAACCCTCCCTGGAATTCCCCTAACTGACAATAAAAGCTGGTCCTGTAAGCCCACCATGGGTCTCCATTCCCAAGTGGGGAGACCCACTACATGCAGAGAATTCAGCTGAATAAATGCTCTTTGCTTTTGCATGCTATTTGAGTCTAGTGTATCATTCTCTGGCGATCTTAGACCCTAAAATATGTATGTATGTATGTATGTATGTATGTATGATATATATATGTATATATATGTATGTATATACATACATATATGTATGTATATATATATGCATATATATACACATATACATATATGTGTATATATATATACATATATATATATATGTGATAACTAGAGATACTTAAATTGGAAAGTGTCATTTTTCCATCAGGCACCTTACAGATTCTCAAACTGAGCTTGAAGATGTTATAGAACACAGCTACCTTCACCCTTCAGCACCTCTCAAGAATGAAGAGTAAAGGTAAAGAGATGAGCGATTTGTAACAGCCATAAAGCCCGAGTGAACTTAGCCTGCGTTATTATTTAATCCCCCAAGTCTTCTTATTTCCGAGGACAGGATGAAGATGGACTAGAAGGCCCTTATGACTAAACCGGCTAAAACTGGTTGGTTCCAAGATGGCTTCCTGAATGGTAATAAACCTCAACTGTTTAGAATTGAGGATTGAACAAGATGAAGAAAGAAATTGTTAGTGATGGAAAAAAAAATCCCATCCAAACCCCGTGGCTAAACTCTATAAACTGTAGGAGATAAAATGTTCCTTCTTGCCAGCACCTTACTCCAAAATGGCTGAGTTTTGAGGCTGGAGAGAGGTTTCAAAGATAAGCACACACTCCTCTAGCAGGGATCTAGAGGTTCAGTTCCAGCACCTATGGAAGTTACAACTTGCAACTGCTTGTAACTCCAGCTCCAGGAGATCTGACATCTCTTCTAACCTCCAGCAGCACTCACTCACACTTGTAGGTACCTCCCCACCCCCATGCACACAGACTGAATTTTACACAGAAGGGAATAGCTTTGAGAATAAAATTTTTTTAAAAATTAAAATAAATAAATGTTAAGACACCTGAAAATATTAAAAATAAGTAAATCTTTTAAACTACTTTAATAAAATAAGAACCATTTGGCAGAGCACCCTTGCAACATGTAACAGAATAACATCCTATATTGTTACCAAAGGGAAAAAAAAAAAACTAAATAAACTCAGTGACTTCATTTACTCTTAGTTGATTTAAAAATCACGAATTTTATAGGTCACAAAGATGGACCAAAACATCCTTAGCCTCCCACTAACATTGCTTTTGATAACAACTCTGATGTGTGGATTGAGATGATAACGGTTGCCTAGGTTACCTTTCAATAACTCAAGGCTGTTTGTGCTGAAAATACCAAATGTTCACTTGGACCTGCAAGCAAAAGCAGCTAAATGGGATGAAACACTCAGCCTTCACGGTGTGCTCTGTCTTGTCTGCTGGCCTAACCAGTGGGTGAGCTTCTACTTAGCTTTTTATGTAAACATGCTGATCATTTGAGAAATGTTTTGTCCCAAACTCTAAATCAGGGTTAACCTTACCTAGGCCTCCTCAGTCTGTCTCTCTTCTTCAAAGGTTAAAGGTAACTACCAGATATCACAAATGAAAACACCAGCCTCTAAAAGCATCAAAAAGAGGTAGCACTGAGTTCCTGGAAGATCTCTGCCCATTTCTAGAGAAGATATAAATATTCCTCAATTTTTTTTTGTTTTTGTTTTTGTTTTTAAAGATTTATTTTATTTATTTTATGTGTATGAGTACACTGTAGCTCTACAGATGGCCGTGAGCCATCATATGTGTGACTGCTGGGAATTGAACTCAAGACCTCTGCTGGCCCTGCTCACTCCACCCTGCTCGCTCCGCCTCGTTTGCTCCAGTGTAATTCACTATAGCTGTCTTCAGACGCACCAGAAGAGGGCGTCAGATCTCATTACGGGTGGTTGTGAGCCACCATGTGGTTGCTGGGATCCTAACTCAGGACCTTTGGAAGAGCAGTCAGTGCTCTTATCCCCTGAGTCACCTCACCAGCCCAATATTCCTCATTTTTATCAGCATGTCTCAATCCCTCAGTATCTGGATCCTGTGTCCATGACCTGTCAACACCCTGGAGTTGAAGAAGTAGAAGAAGAAGAAGAAGAAGAAGAAGAAGAAGGAGAAGGAGGAGGAGGAAGAGGAGGAGGAGGAGGAGGAGGAGGAGGAGGAGGAGGAGGAGGAGGAGGAGGAAGAGAAGGAGGAGAAGGAGGAGAAGGAGAAGGAGGAGGAGGAGGAGGAGGAGGAGGAGAAGGAGGAGAAGGAGAAGGAGGAGGAGGAGGAGGAGGAGGAGAAGGAGAAGGAGAAGGAGGAGGAGGAGGAGGAAGAGGAGGAGAAGGAGGAGGAGGAGAAGGAGGAGAGGGAGGAGAGAAAGAAGAGAAGGAGGAGGAGGAGAAGGAGGAGGAGGAGGAGGAGGAGAAGGAGGAGGAGAAGGAAGAGGAGGAGGAGGAGGAGGAGGAGGAGAAGAAGGAGAGAAAGAAGAAGAAGAAGAAGAAGAAGAAGAAGAAGAAGAAGATTTTATTGTATTTCTGAGAAAGGGTCTTACTATGTAGATCTGGCTCTCCTGGAACTCACTATGTAGACCAGGCTAGCCTTCAACTCCAGAGATCCACCTGCCTTTGCTTCCCAGTGTTGGGATTAAAAGTGTGCTCCGGGCCGGGCAGTGGTGGCACACGCCTTTAACCCCAGCACTTAGGAGGCAGAAGCAGGCTGATTTCTGAGTTTGAGGCCAGCCTGGTCTACAGAATGAGTTTCAGGACAGCCAGGACTACACAGAGAAACCCTGTCTCGAAAAAAAAAAAATCCAATTGCTTATCTTTGTTTTGCCAGGCGGTGGTGGCACATGCCTTTAGTCCCAGCACTTGGGAGGCAGAGGCAGGCGGATTTCTGAGTTCAAGGCCAGCCTGGTCTACAGAGTGAGTTCCAGGACAGCCAGGGATAGATAGAAACCCTGTCTCAAAAAACTAAAAAAACAAAACAAAACAAAACAAAATTAAAAACCAAAAAAAACCCCACACACTGTGTGTGTGTATCTCTTTGTGTGTGTGTATGTACATATGAAATTACCAAAGCATAAAAAAAAATCAAAATAAAAACATGATATCATCCTGGAAACAGAAACAAAAACAAGGAGGCAAGGAGAGATCTCCTAGATATAAGACATGGGGTAGGGAGTGGGGAGCAATCTGGAGAGATGGCTCAATGGTTTAGAGCACTGACTGCCCTTCCAAAAGGCCTGAGTTCAATTCCCAGTACCTACCTGGCTACTCACAACCATCTATAACTCCAGTTCCAAGTGAGTCGAGTGCCCGTCTCCTGCCCTCTACAAGCATTGCACACGCAAAGTGCACAGATACACATTTAGGCAAAACATCTATCTATACACATTTAATAAAAGTATGTAAATCTAAAAGGGGAGGGGGACTCAGACAACAGCTCAGAGCACACTCCTTC
>NW_022196911.1:65696578-65706218 GCF_008632895.1 Mastomys coucha | reverse complement strand
CACCAAGTAATGTTGATCCAGACCTTGAGACAATTCTTGCCTCCTCTCTTCAAATCACCTTGTCTCATTGACCTTCCACCTGAGAACACTGAACTCTGTTTCCAAATAAGTCTGCGGATGCCCTGGGCAAGATCACATGCTCTTCCCTGGTACTCCAACAGTGGCATCTGGTACATCTGCTGATTCCCACTCTGTTCTAGTCCAGGCATCCTTCTCACAGCCATTAGGGTGGATGCTCACAGTCCCCATCTCAGCCAGGGGCATTGGACACCCGGGATCTCAGTACTCAGGAGGCCAACGACGAAAGGTCAAGTGTCTGAGTTACATGGTAAGACCTTGTCGAAAACAAAACAAACAAAACAAAACAAATCTGCACCTTTCCAGTGCTCTTCACTAGGAATTTTTTTTTTTTTTAAAAAAAATCTTTAACAAGGCTTCTGCTTGATCTAGAGCCGGTTTTCAGGACCACTCTCCTACCCTAACTCAGGATGGTCCAGTGCTTCTGATCTTTTCCAGTTCCTTCCTTTCCACCTCATCTCTGGGATCCCCAAGCTGCCCTGTGCCTCTGGTCACCTGAGATACTGGCAAGATCCAGATCTCACTGGGCAATCTGAAGCAAGGCATGAGACTGTGTCCCTGAGAAGCTCACAGACACTGAGAAGTGTGGCTGGTCCCTTTACCTCACTTTGAAGAGCAAGGGTCTTGAATGCCACTCTGATTCTACCTTAGTGCAAGTCCTCCTCAGCTCTCAGGGTCAGCTGAATTAGCATTTCCTCAAAAAAGCCCTGTCAGCCGTCTCCAAGATCTCCCCAAGTCCCACGACTTTCTCCTTCTTGAGTGATAGAGCTTCCCCAGAGAATATTCACCTTCCCTAACTGCCCATCCTTCATTCTTGCTGCTCCCTTTTCACCTTCTGGCTCAATAGGTGAACAATGAACCCCAGGGGAAAAGGGACCTCAGTATTGGGTCCACTCCTGGGTCACTAAGCATCTAGCACTGGACCTGTGGGCTCAGCAGTCCCTGTAGTGGATCCTATTTACTCTGAGTCTGTTTCCCCTCCTTAAAGCAGTGCTTCAATTTTCCTTCCAGAGGCCACCTCATTCCTTCTCTCAGTCTCCCTGGTGTAGGTCATGAGACTCAGACCTGTCCAATCACAGCATTCCATTTTCTCTAACCAATGAGCCTCCTCCCTGGGACTCTGTCAGTACTGACAAAAAAAAAAGCTACTCTTTTTCCAGGAGAGCTACTTATTCCATAGGAGCTGCTGTCACCGAAGAAGCAAGGCTTCACAAAGAATAAAAACATCACAGTCAAGCAGTGGTGGCATACGCCTTTAATCCCAGCACTTGGGAGGCAGAGGCAGGCATATTTCTGAGTTCGAGGCCAGCCTGGTCTACATAGTGAGTTCCAGGACAGCCACGGCTACACAGAGAAACCCTGTCTCGAAAAAAAAAAAATCAAACCCAAAACCAAACCAAACAAACATCCCCCCCAAAACAACAAAACCAAAGGAAGAAATTAAATACAGTTAGTACTGACAGAGTATGCGCAGCAGAGAGCACCACTGTGTATATGATTGGCAATAGTATACTGCTTATTTATTTGGCACTAAGGATCAATCTAGAACCCCACACATTCTAGTTAAGTCCTCGTCTATTGACTAGCCTTCCCCAGCCCAAGCAGGAGTACGAAAGGATACAACCTTCCTAAAGGACATTTGACAATTCCTATCAGTGTTTAAAACAGGCTTTGTCTTTCATCCTACACTCATTCATTTGTTTACTCAACAATTTTTTTTTTTTCTGGTTGTTGGAGACAGGGTTTCTCTGTGTAGCCCTGGCCATTCTATAAAGTGCTCTGTAGACCAGGCTGGCCTGAAACTCAAAAGATCTGCCTGCCTCTGCCTCTCGTGCTGGGATTCAAGGCTTGCATCACTACCATCCAGCTACTCAACAAATGTTAACTGATCACTTTAAAAATAAACATTTATTTATTTTTATTTATGTGTATGAGTGTTTTGCCTGAATGTGTGTTAAGTGTACCACCCGCTCTCAATGATTTTGGAGGCCACAAGGGGACATCCCCCAGAGTTTGAGTTACAGGCAGTTGTGAGCTGTCACCTTAGTCCCTCTGCAAGAACAACCAGTGGTCTTAATCACTGTGCAATCTCGTTTATGCAGCCTACCATTGCCAGTCATTTACACAGTAGTGCCCTATGCTGTGCATACTCTCTCAGTACTAACTGTATTTAATTTCTTCCTTTGGTTTTGTTTTATTAGGTTTTTATTTGTTTGTTTTTTTGTTTTGTTTTGTTTTTGTTTTTTTTGTTTTTTCGAGACAGGGTTTCTCTGTATAGCTCTGGCTGTCCTGGAACTCACTCTGTAGACCAGGCTGACCTTGAACCCACTTGTCTTAGGAGATGGAAACAAAACAACGAAGAAGATATGAATTCTTTTAGAGTGTTTGTTTGTTTTTAGACAGGGTCTCACTGTACAGCTTTGAACTCACAGAGATCCACCTGCCTCTGCCTCCAGAGTGCTGTGATGGCTACGCTAGGTTGTCAACTTGACCACATCTGGAATTAACTAAAATCCAAGCAGCTGGACACACCTGTGAGGGATTTTTTTTTCTTAATTACATCATTTGAAGTGGGAAGACTCACTTTCTTTTCTTCTTTTTTGTTTTATTTTGTTTTATGAGACAGGGTTTCTCTGTGTCCTGTCTGTCCTAGAACTCGCTCTGTATACCAGGCTAGTCTCAAACTCAGAGATCCACCTGTCTCTACTTCCTGAGTACTGCAATTAAAGGCAAGAGGACCCACTTTCAATCTGGATTTTTTTTAAAGATTTGTTTATATTATTTTATTTATATGAGTACACTGTAGCTGTCTTCAGACACACCAGAAGAGGGCATCAGATTCTCATTACAGATGGTTGTGAGCCACCATGTGGCTGCTGGGAATTAAACTCAGGACCTTTAGAAGAGCAGTCAGTGCTCTTAACCATTAGAGCCATTTCTCCAGCCCTAATCTGGATCCTTTGAGGTGAGGAAAATACAGCTTTAATCCAGATCTTTTGTTGTGGAAAAAACCAGCCTCACTTTCTGCTGGAAACCTATATAAAGGACATGGAAGGAGAATGCTTTTGATCTTTGCCTGCCTGCTCTCACTTTTGCTAGCAAGTCTATTTGTTTGTTTGTTTGTTTTGTTTTGTTTTGTTTTGTTTTCGAGACAGGGTTTCTCAGTGTAGCCCTGGCTGTCCTGGAATTCACTCTGTAGACCAGGCTGACCTTGAACTCAGAAATCCTCCTGCCTCTGCCAGCCAAGTGCTGGAATTAAAGTCGTGCGCCACCACCGCCCAGCTGCAAGTGGAGCCTGCTTCTTTGGGATTCTGGCAAATACTGAAGACCAGCTGAGACATCTATCCTGGACTGAACAACTGCTAGATTCTTGGACCTTCCACTGATAGACAGCTGTTGTTGGACTAGTTGAACCACAGTCTGTAAGTCATTCTAATAAGTCCCCTTCATGAATACATGTATACATACATATATACATACATATACAATGCATTTAAAAAAAATTTTTTTTAAAGATTTATTTGTTTATTATATGTAAGTACACTGTAGCTGTCTTCAGACACTCCTAAAGAGGGAGTCAGATCTCATTACGGATGGTTGTGAGCCACCATGTGGTTGCTGGGATTTGAACTCAGGAACTTTGGAAGAGCAGTCTGTGCTCTTACCCACTGAGCCATCTCTCCAGCCCACAATGCATTTCTTAAGTTCTGTTCCTTGTGAATTTGTATTAAACACTAAAGTTAAACTAATCTCTAGTTATTAAACACTAGAGATTGTCAATCAATTAGAAGGTAGGTTGGTCCCTCCTTTCCTTCATCCTTCTCCCTCCCTCCCTTCCCTTTTCTTTTCTCCATTTTCTGAGACTGAGTCTTCTCTTTTCTCCTGGTTGGCCTTCAGGTGGTGAGCAAACATGATCCTCCCACCTCAGTCTTCCAAGTTGCAGGAATTTCAGGCACTGACCGCCAGATATGTTTCTGATAGTAATATGAATTACAGAATGTTCACCTGGTTGGTGGAGAGACATCTCAGTGGGAAAGAATGCATACTGCTTTTGCAGAAGACCCCAGTTCCATTCTCAGTACCTATGTTGGATGGCTTACAACCATCTATAATGCCAGCTTCGGGGGGATCTGCCCTCCAAGGGCACCTCTACTCGTGGGTATATACCCAGAGACAGACAGACAGAAATATTATACATACACAAGTTAAAAATGAAAAATCAAATAATCAAAATAAAAAAGAACATTTACACAATACATTTGAGGAAAAGCCTCTTTACCCAGTAGTGCTGAGAAAACTGGATACCTACATAGAGAAAATTGAAACTAGATCCACATCTCTCACTCTGAACAAAAGTCAATTCAAAATGTATCAAAACCATCAGAGAAGAATATAGAGAAAACACTTCAAGATGCTATTAAGCAACCATGCACTGGTGGCACATGCCTTTAATCCCAGCACTTGGGAGAGAGAGGCAGGCTGATTTCTGAGTTTGAGACCAGTCTGGTCTACAGAATGAGTTCCAGGACAGCCATGGCTATACAGAGAAACCCTGACTCAAAACAAAACAAAACAAAACAACAACAACAAAAGGATGCCATTAAGCTTAGGCAATAGAGTGATTCCAACAGGTTAGTAAATAATGGGAGCTGATAAATGGTGCCAGGTGTAGGGATTTATGCTTTTAAATCAGTCCTCGAGAGGATGAGGCAGGAAGATCAGGGCTTCAGGGTACTCCTTGGCTATATACAGTTCAACAAGGCCAGTCTGTGCTACATGACACTCCTATCTCAAGAAGGGAATGGATCTGGAGAGATGGCTCAGCAGTTAAGAGCACTTGTTCTTCCATAGGACCTGGGTTCAGATCCTAGCATCAACATGGATCCCAGATCCCATATGATGGCCCAAAGCCCTCTATAATTCCACCTTCCATGGGATTTGATGTCCTCTTCTGACCTCTGTAGGCACCAGGTATGCATGTGGTGCATAGACATACCTGCAGGCAAAACACTCATGCACATAAATTAAATAAATAAATCTTAAAAGTCTGCCTGGCGATGGTTAAGGGGTTAAGCCCACTTGCTGGGCAGCCATGAGGACCTGAGTTCCAATCCCACCATCCAAGCTGGGTATGGTCTTTCACATATGGTGACACTAGGGCTATGGGCACTGGAGGATCACGGGTTCCCAGACTCGTGTGTGTTTGGTGGTGGTGGTGGTGGGGCAGACAATTAATTCCAGGGTCACTGAGAAATCTTCCTGCAAAGGAATAAGAGAGAGCGCTGGAGGAGGATGCCTGCTCTGGCCTCTGTGAGCCTGTGGATGGATATACACCCCTAAACACATGTGAACGTGCACCCCACATAGCAATCAAACAAAAATAAGTCACACCATGATTTAATCAAATTACAATACCTCTGCACAGCCCGATATAGTGCCATACACCTTTAATCTCAGCAATTAAGAGGCAGGGACAGGTGGGTCTCTGTGACTTTGAGGCCAGCCTGGTCTATGTAGTAAGTTCCAGGCCAGATGGGGGTATAAAATAAGGGGTTTCAAAAAAAAGAAAGAAAAGCTTCTACACCAAAAGGAAAACAACAGAATGTGATATTCACCTGGCACTCATTTGACAAGAGATTACTATCAGGAATATACATATAAGACCACCAAGCTGAGGGCCGGAGAGGTGACTCAGGGGTGAAGAGCATGGACTACTCTGATTCTGGACCTGAATCACAAACGTCTGGATTTCCAGCTCCAAGGGTTCTACTCCCCTCTTCTGGTCTCTGTGTGTACTGCATGAATGTGGTGCACAGGCAACAAGGCAGAAAAACACATAAATATTTTCCCTGCCAAACATTAGGGGTAGAGAGAGGCCAAATTGGAGAGCTCCATCAGGTCCTTTCCCTTAGAGCTCAGGAAAGTCCATGGCAGAGGGGAAGCAAGAATTGTAGGAGCCAGAGGGATCAAGGACACCAGGAGAACTTGGCCCACAGAAACAACTAAGCAGGTTCATAGGGACTCACAGAGACTGAAGTGACATGCCAGCAGCCTGGGGCTGCACTAGGTCCTCTGCATACACACTATGCTTGTTAGCTTGGTGTTCTAACGGAACTCCTGACAGCGGGAGTGCGGATGTCTCTGGCTCTTTGGCCTGCCTTGGGGACCCTTTTCCTCTTGCTGGGTTTCCTTGCCTACCTTGATATGAGGGTTTATGTCCAGTCTTATGCATCTTGTTGTGCTGTGTTCATCAGACATCCCTGGGAGGCCTGTTCTTTTCTGAAGGGAAATTTTGAAGGAGGAGTGGATCTGGGGGAGAGGGGAGGTGTGGAGGCTTGGGAGAAGTAGAGGGAAGGGAGGCAGCAGTAGGGACGCAGTGTATAAGAGAAAAAGAGGAGGAGGAAGAAGGAGAAGAGGAGGAGGAGGGGAGGAAGGAGAAGAAGAAGAAGAAGAAGAAGAAGAAGGAAGAGAAGGAGGAGGAGAAGGAGGAGGAAGAGAAGGAAGAGGAGAGGGGGGAGGGAGAGGAGGAGGAGGAGGAGGAGGAGGAGGAGGAGGAGGAGGAAAAAACCATAAGCTGAACAGACAGTTTTCAATGGCAGATAAATACCAGAATAGATGTTCAACCTCTTCAGCCAGTGGGGTAGCACAAATTAAAAGACAGGAGAGGTGTCCTGAATGCCTGTAATTTCACCAGTAAGGTGATAGAGGCAGAAGGATCAAGGTCATCCTCAGCTATGGGAAGTTCAAGGGTAGTTTGAACTCCACACACACACTGCCACCACCACCTGTACCTAAAGTATCAAACCTTACAACAGTGAAAATGTATTTCATCCCAGTCCAAATAGTTATTATCAAGAAAACAACACAGGCCAACACGCCGGTGAGGAAGAGGAGGATGGAAGGGTGCAACCGTATCCTTAGCTACTGCCAGGAAGGAGTTATCCAGCCGCTACTGAAATCCACACAACCGTGTCTCAGAAAGTAAGAACACAGCTATTAAGTGACTCGGCTATGCTACTCCTGAGCACACGTTGCTGAAATTGGTGGTGAAGAGCTGCCGGGTGCCCATGTGCATGGTGGTGCTGCTCACAGTAGCTAATCACGGCATCTAGGCGCTCATCAAGGAAGTATATTCAGCCAGGACAAAGAACAAAAGCATGTCACGTGCGGGAGTCAGAACTGGAGCTCACCATGAAATAAGTCAGATCCGGAGCACAAGAGTCATGTGTTCTTAAATATGTAGAATTTAGGTGTTTTTTTTTTTCTTTTAATTCAAGCTGTGAAAATCATCGTAGTCATTTGGGAAGAGAAAGGGGACCAGTGTGTAGGGAACACAAAAGACAAAAGAAGGTGATAGTTGTAAATATAACTGAAGTATGATATTTACAGACATGGAAATGTGATCATGAGAGCCAGGTATGGGGGTACATGCTCATAGGCCCAGAACCTGGAAAGCTGAGGAAATAGGATGCTGGTGAGTCTAGAATAGGATTTCTAGTGAGATTCTGTCTGAGGCATTGGGGGCAGGCGGAGAGCTGGGTGTGGTGGTGATGAATCATTTAATACCAATACTCAAGAAGCAGAAGCTGGAAGATGGTGTTAATCCCACCAAATGAGAATAAAGATTATTACCCAAATTCTTTTAGTTGAGTTAAGCAAGCTTATATTAGCCCCACAAACTGCAAGGATAGGAGATTTTCAAGGGTTTTTGGTTATGTAAGAACTTGCCAGAACATTTCAAAATTATTTGGCAGAACATCTTATCAGGATGGAGATTAGGGTATAGGGTGTGGAACAAGTTAAATTTCAGAAAATAGGTCAAGACATGGTCAAACCCAACTCTTATAGAAAACAGGAGTGAACTTATTTTGACCTTGTCATAAGATGGCTTTTAATCTTAAGATGGAGCCAGGCTGGTTCATCAATTGTTGCAAGTTTGAGATCAGCCTGGCCTACATAGAGAGACCCTGTCTCAAAGTATCTCCAAAATAAAATCCTTTCTTCATGCATACTCCCCACACCCCCCATGCGCGCGCGCGCACGTACACACACACACACACACACACACAAATAATAATAATTGAAATTAAAGAAAGAGTCAAAAATAAGGACCAGGATTTAGCTCACTTGATCAAATGCCTACCTAGCATGCAGGAGGCCCTGGGTCCCATCACCAGCACAAAGGGAACTGGGTGTGGTGGCACAGGCCCGGGATCCCAGCACTTGGGAGGAAGAGGTGGGAGACTCAGGAGTGTAATGCCATCCTTAACTTCATAGAGAGTTCACTAGGGGAGGCTACCTTGACTTTAAAAGTGTGTGTGTGTGTGTGTGTGTGTGTGTGTGTGTGTGTGTGATGGAGACAGGCATAGGGCTACTTAAAAGGAAAATTTTTCTGAGTATGGCAACAAGCCTGTCAGAAGAATTGGAAGTCTCTGCAAAAGTCCTGAATTGGGAAGAGATGTTGCTGGAAGATTGAAAGAAGGCTAGTTTAGTCTAAGACTAGGAGAAGAAACAAAACAAAACAACAAAACCTCAAATATCTTCCCACCCCCAAAACAACAACAAAAGACCAGGGGAAGAAAGGAGAAGTGGTACTTGTATATATTGAGGTCAGGTCATATAGATTCTAATCTGTGTAAGAGAATATTCTTTTTTTTTTTTTAAAGATTTGTTTATTTATTATATGTAAGTACACTGTAGCTGTCTTCAGACACTCCAGAAGAGGGCGTCAGATCTTGTTACGGATGGTTGTGAGCCACCATGTGGTTGTTGGGAATTGAACTCAGAATCTTCGGAAGAGCAGTCAGTGCTCTTTACCTCTGAGCCATCTTTCCAGCCCCCGAATATTCTTATCTTTAGAAGCCACTGAAGGACTCTAAAGTGGGAATGACAAGCTGTCGAGGCTCCAGCTTGTAATGCCAGCATTTGAACTTGTTAGCCTGAGGCAGGAAGATTGCCACAAGTCTGAGGACAGCCTCTTAAAAAGCAAAAACAACAAAACAAAACTGACTTATATCAGAAAAGCCTAATTTGGCTTTTGTATGGAGTGCAGACTGCAGAGGGAGGAGATAAGGCAATGGAGAGGCCTTTGAAAGCGATAGGTTATTTCTTCGCCAGTGAGATGAGCCACTTTAAACCAGATTATATGAAAGGCAGGTTTATTGGGACGTTGCTTTCTGGAGTTCACTAGCCCCAAGGATTGAGGCCCGGGGAGTAGCCATGAGGAGAGATGGGGAAGAAAAGAGAAAGAGAGTGTACAGAGAGAAAAGGGAAAGAGAAGGAGAAAGACAGAAGAGAAGAGAGCCCAAAATATCTAGGAAAGAGCCGGAAAGTTCAGGGTTGGGAACAGGGTATGCTAGGTAGGGACTGAGGGATGCTGGGAAAACATTGGGAAGCCAGGTCTGTTTTGATATGTAAAATAGTCACCTCAGTCCCTTGTCCCTGGGGTCAAAATCAAAGAGTTCAAGAAAAGGAGGGTAATGATATAGACACGAGTAGGATTCGAAATAGAAATGGAAAAAATTTAACCTTGTTTGGGGTGTGTGAGTTGTGTGTACTTTTT
>NW_022196911.1:65668792-65696568 GCF_008632895.1 Mastomys coucha | reverse complement strand
GTGTTTCTCTGTGTAGCCTCGACTGTCCTGGAACTCACTCTGTAGACCAGGCTGGCTTCGAACTCAGAAATTCGCCTGCCTCTGCTTCCCAAGTGCTGGGATTAAAGGTGTGCCCAACCACCGCCCGTCTGTGTGTGCTTTTTCTTGTTTTCTTGTTGTGCTCAGGATTGAACACAGGGAGTCACTCATGTTAAGTAGACACTCTACCACTGAGCCCCCAACCCAACCTAGTGTATTTTAGAAGTAGAATCTTAGAACTTGAGAATTGAATAGAAAACCGAGAACATATAAGGCTATTGAATCTAAAGGTAACAATCGTTTCAGTGCACAGTTATTAGGGTGTTGGCTAGTGTATTAGGGAAACCTGAGGCAGCAAAATTCAAGGATGAGATGATTAGCTCTTGGCACAACCAGTGAAATTGCCGGTTCTGATACAGAGAAGATTAGCATGGCCCCTGCGCAAGGATGACACGCAAATTTGTGAAGCGTTCCATATTTTTTTTTAGGAAAAAAAAAAAGAAAGAAAGAAATTGCCGGTTCCACACTATATGAGTAAAAAAATCCAACAGCAAAGCCTACTCTTTTTGTTTGTTTGTTTGTTTTTTGTTTTTTGGGTTTTCAAGACAGGGTTTCTCTGGATAGCCCTGGCTGTCCTGGAACTCACTCTGTAGACCAGGCTGGTCTCGAACTCAGAAATCCGCCTGCCTCTGCCTCCCAAGTGCTGGGATTAAAGGCGTGCGCCACCACTACCCGGCTGCAAACCCTGCTCTTGCAAAAACAATATTTATGTTTGTGTAAATACACAAATTGCTGTGGGAGTGTCTTGGGGACAGGGTGACACTCTGCTACTTTGGGCCATGTGCACTCTCTGAGCTTGTTTTTTCATTGTTGGAAAAACAGTTTAGAACGTCCCAAATTTCAGACTTGGAGTTGGCTCCTTACATAGGATTCCTGAGCCCGGGGAGAAGGCAGCCAGAAGCCACGCTGGACTGAAATCTTTCGGACTCCCGCGCCTTTACTGCAGACCACGTGTCCGGCCAGCGCAACAACACCTCCGCCCCGTCCTACTGCGCTTGGCCGGGGGTTAGCCGTTTACAAGCCCCCCAACGCCGGTGGCCGCCCACATTGCGCATGCTCCCTCCTGCCAAAGGGAGTATCCAGCCGGCAGGCCGCAGCCCCCTCCTCAAGACCCCTCCCCGCCGGCGTGCGTCGCGCTTGTGTTTGCGTCATCACGCTACGCCATTGCTCGAGCCTGTGAAGATGGCGGCAGCCGTTCTCAGTGGGCCCTCTGCGGGCTCCCCGGCTGGGGCTCCTGGCGGGCCTGGGGGTCTCTCTGCGGTGGGATCCGGCCCGCGTCTGCGTCTGCTGCTGTTAGAGAGTATTTCTGGGTTGTTACAGCCGCGAACGGGGTCCCCCGTTGCCCCTGTGCATCCCCCAATCCAGTGGGCCCCACACTTGCCTGGGCTCATGTGCTTACTGAAGCTGCATGGGACAGCGGGCGGGGCTCAGGTAAGTCCGTGGCTCCTGTAGTCACCGTGGGAAGGCTAGTGAGGCAGCCAGGCACTGTGATCCCGCCTTCCTGAAGCTGACGCTGTAGCTGTGAGCTTGAGGAGAGCCGAGAGTAGAGAATAGAGCCACTTAACCATTCCGGACGAGATTCACGTATTTCATTACCTGCGCTTTCCCCAGAGAAAAATTAGGCCCCGTTTCTGTTAGGTCATTGATAAGCACAAAGCAATGAAGGGACTCAGTTCCATTCCAGGTCACTTGACTAGTTGAATCCTTCTCAGCGAAACTTCTCTTGGCGGTGATTTCCCTGGGGTAATTAAACACAAATATTTACTATCTCTTAGTCAAGGGCCTCCCCCCCCTACTCGGCGCTCCAAATTCCGGCCATAATGGCAATGAGCAAAATGATGAATTTGGTATGAATTTCCTAAACCGATATAGAGAAAGTATTTAGAGATTTCTCCAAAGGACCCGGAGTTTAAGATGAACAGGGGTTAAGTAGTGAAAGAAAATAGAAGGGGTAGCTAAAACGTTAGAGGAACACTCGTTTAGGAAGGGTTGGAAAATAAGGGCATTGTTTAGGTTAGGGGTTTAGGTAGTTGAAGAGAGTGGGTAGAGTTGAGGCTGGTGAGGTAGGTAGACCATAGACAATATGTTGTCTACCTGATTAGGAGCCTATGCACAAAAAATAAAATCACATGCGTTCAGTCCTACAAGCTAGAAACCCAAGAGTCATTCTCAATACGTGGTTTCTTACACACTTCCATAAGCAGTCTGTGAAGTTCTGCCTTTTGTTTCTAATGGAGACAAAGTCTCACTATATGGCTCTGGCTGGTCTGGAACTTTGTAGACCAGGCTGGCCTAATACTCACTGCGATCCAGCTGCCTGTGCCTGGGCATCTGCCATCTTGTTCAGCTGTGTGTCTCGTGTGTGTGTGTGTGTGTGTGTGTGTGTGTGTGTGTGTGTGTGTGTGTCTATGTTGGTGGTTATGGGGAAGGGTAGCACTGTGCACACGTCAAGGTCATAGGAACTTTTAGGTCCTAAAGTTCCTGTATCCAGACAAGGTTTCTTGGCTGTGGTGGACTAGCAAGCCCAAGAGTTTATGTTGATGCTCTTTTTTTTTTTTTTACCTCGTGTCTCTCAGTAGGGGATGCTGGGATTATAGGTGCTTACACTAAAATGTGGGTTCTGGAAGACAGGATTGTGTGGCAAGTGCTTATGTCCACTGTACTGTTTTCTTCAGACTGTTGGGAATACTCCAGTTGTCTGTAATTTTTTTTAAATAAAGATTTATTTATTCTATGTATATGAGTACACTGTAGCTGTGCAGATGGTTGTGAGCCTTCATGTGGTTGTTGGGAATTGAATTTAGGACCCCTGCTTGCTCTAGTCAGCCTCGCTCACTCTGAGCCCTGATCGCTTTGGCCCAAAGATTTATTTATTATTATACATAGGTACACTGTAGCTGTCTTCAGACACACCAGAAGAGGGTGTCAGATCTCATTATGGGTGGTTTTGAGCCACCATGTGGTTGCTAGGATTTGAACTCAGGACCTCTGGAAGAGCAGTCAGTGCTCTTACTGGATGAGCCATCTCCCAGCCCCAGTTGTCTGTAATGTTAATGACCTTTTTTGTTTGTTTGTGTGTTTTAGAAATCTCTCTGATTTTTCCAGTGACCTGAGTTTTTGTTCTGATGTACATTGACTAGTCCTTAAGTAAGCCCCGCACACATGTTCCTCAATTGTCAGTTGGCGCATTTCTATGTTATGTCCTTTTCACGGCTACTACTGGTCTACTGGCTATTACCTGGGGTTTGGGCGGCCACTTGTGCTGCTTTCTTCTTACTGGTGTTACTCGTAGAGGTGTCTGCAGCCTCACCCCCCCCCCCACTCTGACACACACATTTATGCCACAAAGCAGGGAGAAGGGTAAAAAAATCAATTCATAGTGAATAATGCACGGAGAGCTTAGATGTATGTGATGCCTTATGGGGAAAGTAGCTGTTGATCACTCCTGCCTTTGAACATGCATTTTATTATCCTTTGTATGTAGGGGGTCATGGAAAAGCTGTATCACAATTAAAGGGGCCGAGTGGGTCTTTTTGTTTCCCCTGGCAGGTGCTGATTAAATGTGAGCCTGTGGTTTTGTTTTGGTTTTGGTTTTTTTTTTTTTTTTTTTTTTAGGTTTATTCATTTTACGTGTATTTTGCCTGAATGTGGTACACATACAAATGTGTGTGTTTGTATACTTGGTGCCCATGAGGTCAGAGGGCATCAGATCCCCTGGAGTTGGAGTTGCAGATAAGTTTGAACCACTACATGGGAACTGGCAATTGAACCCATGTCCTCTGCAAAAGCATCAAGTGTTCTAGCCTTTGTTTATGCATTTCTGGCTGGGATTATGCCTGGCTTCGTTCCCCCCTGCCCCCTTTCTCAACACGGGGTTTCTCTGTATAGCCCTGGCTGTCCTGGAACTTGGTGCTGTGTAGACAAGGCTGGCTCCTGCCTCTGCCTCTCTAGTGTTAGATTTAAAGGTATGCACCACTACCACTGCCTGGCTTCACCTATGTTTTAGTGTGAAGTCAGGTGTGGGGTTTCCATTTGAGTTAGGTCCCTAGAACTCAATGTTTGGATTTTCTAACTATGGATGCCTAGCCTGTGTTTACATCACGGATTGTTTAGTTACACTTGCCTTCATCTGGGAGATAAGCTACCTAGCACCTAAAGCAATGTTTCTCCTGAGGTGGACTACTAAATGTGTACTGGATAAATGAATGAACAGTTTCTGCCACCTGACTAAGGACTTGCTCTTTTTTCTTCTTTTTTTGGTTTTTCAAGACAGGGTTTCTTTGTGTTAACAGAGCCCTGGTTATCTGGGACTTGCTTTGTAGACCAGGCTGGCCTTGAACTTCCTGTCTTTGCCTCCTGAGTGCTGAGATTAAAGGCATTCAGCACCACAGCCAGCCTTCTTTTTAGCACATACCTTTAATCCCAGCACTTGGGAGGCAGAGGCAGGCAGATTTCAGAGTTCGAGGCCAGCCTGGTCTACAGAATGAGTTCCAGGACAGTCAGGGCTACACAGAGAAATCCTGTCTTGAAAAACCAAACCAAAAAAAAAAAAAAAAAAAAAAAAAAAAAAGGAAAAAAGAAAAAAAGAAATCACATTTATTTATTTTATATACATACAGGTGTATGCATGCCATCGTGCACAAATGGAGGTCAGAGGACACCTTTGGGAGTCGGTTCTCCTACTGTGTGGGTTCTAGGAATCAAGTGCAAGCTGTCAGGCTTGGTGGCACATGTCTTTTATGTGCTAAGCCATGTCACTGGTTGTGGAATCTTGTTTTATTCAGTTGTACTTTCCTTTATCTGACCAGTGCTGATGTGGGATTAGAAAGAATAGATGATTACTGGCCTTTGGGAGATTTAGGTATCCTGAGAGGCGCTTGGCGCTTGGGTTACTTGTAAAGGGGCTGATGAAGGACCATGCTTCTGTGTGAAGCATGATAGGTTGGAAGGAGGATAGATAGGTTAAGTCTGTGTTGGTGTGTCCTTGCCTCTAAAGAAGGCAGAATCAGGAGGAAGAGAGTTGTTTCTTCCAAGTGACTAAAGAAAGGTTGTGATGGATCTGGGGTTCATTCAGCTGGTATTTCTGGAAGTCTTTATGCTAAGGGAGGTCTGCTGAGGTGAGCAAGCTTTATTGTTGAAGTCTAGAAGATGACTTGAGGGGTCCTCTTGTTAGTCCTGAGGTCTGTGCCTCTCTCCCCCCTGCACCTATGGGACATGAGGGAGAAGGTCAACAAGACAGAATTTGAGAAAACAGACTGACAGGCAGCTGGTGGCCTTTTTATTCTCAGAAAGGGCACCTTCAGAAAGCCTTCTTATAATGGGGGTGGGGGGAACAATGAGGGATTGGCAAATTTTTTGTGCACCTTTGCTTTATTTACTCCTTTTTTTTTTCCCTTCTAGAATCTTTCAGCTCTTGGGGCATTGGTGAATCTCAGTAATGTACATCTTGGCTCTATCAAAACTCGGTAAGTCTTTAATCTTTAATCCCCTTTCTTTAGAAAAGTGGGTTGAGGGGCTGGCAAGATGGCTCAGTGGATAAGAGCACTGACTGCTCTTCCAAAGGTCCTGAGTTCGGATCCCAGTAACCACATGGTGACTCACAACCACCTGTGATCTGACACCCTCTTCTGGTGTGTCTGAAGACAGCCACAGTGAATTATGCCGGAGCAAGCGGGGCTGGCAGAGGTCCTGAGTTCAATTCACAGTAGCCACACACATGATGGCTCATGGCCATCCGTACAGCTACAGTGTACTCATACACATAAAATAAATAAAATAAATCTTTAAATAAAAAGAAAGTGGGTTGAGTGTATATTTGCCTATCCTTTGTCCCCACCCCATGGATTCAAGAAATTTTTTTCCATTCCAGGAGCTGTAGGGAGTTTTCTTTTTGTGGGCTCACCATTTCCATCTCCTAGGTTTCCTGTTCCCACCTGAGATTGGCCCTGCTTCCTTCTTTGCTTGATACTCCTACCTCTCTCTGAGTCTTCCATGTCTTGTGAGGTAGAAACCATAGGAAATCTGGGGATGGAGTCTTGTGAACAACAATAAAGATACAAGGAAAGTAAAAGGACAGTCAGTAGGCTTCTGAAGTCAACCCCACATCCTTGTCACCCTCTTCTTGCTTGTCAGGTTTGAAGGCCTGTGTCTGCTGTCCTTGTTGGTAGGGGAGAGCCCCACAGAGTTGTTCCAGCAACACTGTGTTTCTTGGCTTCGGAGCATCCAGCAGGTGCTGCAGGTAAGGATTTGCTCTTCTCTGTCCTGCCTAGTGTGGATCAGGTATGGACATTTAGCTTGCTCTGGGGCAGAATTACTGAAAACAGTTTTCTGCTTTGTGGACAGAGGAGGTTAAACTTTGAATAGAGAGCTTTCTTAACTTGCTGATAGTTTTATCTGTTAGCTTACAGACTTCATTTGCCCTTTCACATGCTATAACTCTCTAGTTTCCTTGCCTAAGGAGTGGCAGCTCTGAAGTTCTTCTGTAGAGTGTGTGTATTGCTTTGTTACTCTTTTAAAGTTTTTGTCTCTTTCCCTAACATCTGCTGTGGTCTCTGCACTTAGTTATTCCATAAGCATTTTCTGAGTACATTGGCAAGCTGCATACTAAGCTCAGAGGTGCTTGGACTCCACTTGGATGGCTCTTAAGTCTAATATAGGGACTGGGATATTTTCTTAGGAACTAGGAATTTGCAGATATCAATTTAGAGTCATGAGCTATATGGTTTCCATTAAATATTATTTTTTATACCTTTAAAAATGAACTTCCTGTCTTTGCCTCCTGAGTGCTGAGATTAAAGGCATTCAGCACCACAGCCAGCCTTCTTTTTGGCACATACCTTTAATCCCAGCACTTGGGAGGCAGAGACAGGTGGATTTCTGAGTTCGAGGCCAGCCAGGTCTACAGAGTGAGTTCCAGGACAGCCAGAGCTATACAGAGAAACCCTGTCTCGGAAAACCAAAAAAAAAAAAAAAAAAAAAAAAAAAAAAAATGGGGGTAAAAACATTCTTAGCTTATGGGCAAAACCAGATATTCACATGTTACAGTTGCCAGATTCTTTCTAATGGAAGTCATTGAACTGAGAATGATATAACTAGCTGTGGAGTGACACCTGTTACGTTAATAGACTGAGAATCTGACCCTCCCCGGGGTAGTATGAGTTAGTGACTAGGGCCATCAGTTTACAATGATGCATTTCTATTCTGATCAATACTTAATTTGGCTACAAAGTATTCTAAAAATGTACTAGCCCAGCAGAGGAGGAAGTTAATCATTTGAACAGCTGTAAACATGGCAGATTGGTGAAGTTTTTTGGCTTTTGTGTGTGTGTGTTTTGTTTTGTTTTTTTGTTTGTTTTTCGAGACAGGGTTTCTCTGTATAGCTCTGGCTGTCCTGGAACTCACTCTGTAGACCAGGCTGGCCTCAAACTCAGAAATCTGCCTGCCTCTGCCTCCCAGGTTCTGGAATTAAAGGTGTTCACCACCACCGCCTGGCCAGATTGGTGAAGTTAAGATGGTGTTGGGAAGCTGGCTGTAGAAGAGCGAAGCCATGATTTTTAAAAAATATTTTGGCTTTTATCCTTTGAGTAGTGGGAGTTGATTAGAGGTTCTAAGTAGGTTTTTGCTGCGATAACAGAGTGGCACAGATTGAGCAGTGCATAGAGAACAGAGTTGTCTGAATCATGGCTCTGGAAGCTGAGGCTGAAAGTTAAAGGCAAGCATCCCTTGAGGATCTGCTTGCTCCATTATAACATGGTGGATGACATCAGAGGGAAGTGGGACTGGGGTGGGAATGAGTGTGTGCTAAGCCTCCCTCTTTAACAGACCTACCTCTGCAGTAACTGTCTCTCTATGACTTAGGGAGGTGTGCTGCCTCAGCACTATTGTGCTGGGGTTAAGAGTCCTGTAGAGGGAATTTGGAGATTATGCAAACCATAGTGGTGACAGTGAAGTAGTAGTGATGACATTGTCACATTTGAAAATTTCTCTCTGGGTGCTGGGTGAAGAACCAGAAAGGAGAGGCCTGAAGCAGAGGGACCAGATAGGTGGCTTTAAAGGTGGTAGAGGAGAACACTGGCAGTAGCCTGGAGGAGGGGGTGCTGAGAAAACTGATGGGTAGGTGGGTTTGAAGGCACCCAGTGAGCAGTCTCATGATTGATTGGCTTTTGGGAGAAGACATTACCAACATGATTTGTGGCCTTCAGAACACTGGAAGACAGTCAAGGCTCGGAATAAAGGAAAACACTGTGAGTGTGACCTGCAGTGTTGGGTAGTAGCCCTTTCAGTAGACATCCTCTTGTGTGATAGTGACTTGAAGAGGGCTTCTGATGGTATGTTTTACTAGGAGGGTTACCAGTGCTTAGCCAGCAGTGAGCATAGGGTGGGTTTTAGTGTGTGTTCTGGCCAGAACTGAGCTTTAAGTGCATACTGTGCTGAAGGATCACTCAGTGTGGGAGGAGAAGTTTGCTCTAGAGTCTGAGTCTGACACAGAGCAAGCCAAGGAGGTAACCAGGACTGAGAGCTGGATGGAATCCAAAGGAAGAGGGAGGAGTGAGTGAGATTGTGGGGTTGGATGGACTCCAGGGGGAGTACAGGAGGAACGAGGGAGGGGTGACTTCTGTTTATACGCAGTGGAGCTGGAATAGGACTGACTTGGAGTCATTTTCTGTAAAAGTAAACTGAGAATGGGGAAAGTGGTGTTTGAGGAGCTGGGAACAAAGCTAGACTGGATTGGGATGAGAAGCAACTGGGAGACGAAGGATAGACATAAGGATCCAGAATTGGGCAGTTCTTGGGATTTGGGAGTAGAGTTTTACATTGGCTCAAGGAAAGAATTTCTAAGATGGGAGTAAAGTAAGCTTGTGCCCATGTCAGTGGGAAGAGAAGAAGGGTTAGTATTAAGCCCAGTGAAGGGATCAGTTATGGACAGGAGGAGGGGTTTGTAAGCCAGGAAGAAGGGAGAGTAATGAGGGTATCTAAGAACCTTAGGGTTTTGTTCTGTTTTTTTTACTACATTTCAGGTTGGGAGCTAGAACCTGAAGAAGCCCTTGGCTTTGGCTTTGGTTTTCTCTGCCATAATGAGGCAAGACATTCAAGGTGGCACTGTGGGGAAGGTGGGGTTTGCAAGTTCATTGGAGAAAGCTATCGGGAAAGAAATGTAGGATTGCTGGACAGTGTCGAAGGCCTGGTTGTAGTCCATGGCCCCAACTATTCTTTCATTTTAAAATTAATGGATTGGTTAAGATGGCTCAGTGGGTAAAGCCACTTGCTGCCGAGCCTGACAACCCTAGTTCAGTCCTGGACATGATGGATCTGAAAGATGTCCTCTGACTTCTATGCTCCTGCCTTCATAAACAAACAAAGAGCTAAATAATTGGGGAGGAGGAGAAGAAAAGAAAGTAAATGATTTCTGGGATACAATATATAGCCCAGGCTGTCCTCAAAGTCCTGTGCTCAAGCCACCCTCTTGCCTTAGCACCTTTGATAGCTAGGATGACAATATTCTCAGTTGTTCACATTTCTTAATAAGCATTCCTGTATGTGTTGTTGGCACATGGCTGTCTCGTTTAGAAGGAGGTATATGCCAAATTATTTTTTCCCCTTAGGTTCTTTTGAATTTTCCAGAAAGTCCTGAGCCAAATAGCTTTCCCCCATGAGTTCCAAGTTCCAGGGTGGGTGTTTATCAGACTTGGAGAGATGAGGCAGAGAAATGCAGTATGGGAGAATAAAGACTATTGTCCTAAGCACTCAGATCTTTTAAAGTGTGGCTTTGTTATTTTCTTCAAACAAATTCCTGGGACTCAGATACATTCTTTGGTAGGTCGTCTTCTTTGTTTGTTTGTTTGTTTGTTTTTCGAGACAGGATTTCTCTGTATAGCCCTAGCTGTCCTGGAACTCACTCTGTAGACCAGGCTGGCCTTGAACTCAGAAATCCACCTGCCTCTGCCTCCCAAGCACTGGGATTAAAGGTGTGCATTACCACCACCCTGGCACATTCTTATTTTATAATTTATTCTTATTTTTTGAGGTTCTGGGGATAGAACCCAGTGGTTCATGTATGCTAGGCAAGTGCACATCCCGTTTTCCAGGCACTGGATCCTAAAATGTAAATATATCCTTTGTATAGATACCTAGCCTCCTGTTTATGGTAAGTGTGATGGTAATAGTGGCATTAGCTATGGTGTTTCCATTTATCTATCTGTCCATTCATCCATCCATCCATCTGTTGAATGTGCATATTGGTGTTTTGCTTACATGTATATTTGTGTGAGGCTGTTGAATCTCCTGGAACTGGAGTTATAGACAGAGCTGCCATGTGAGTGCAGAGAATTGAACCCTCTGGAAAAGCAGCCAGTGCTCTTAACCACTGAGCCATTTCTCTACCAAGTTGTGGTATTTCTTAAAAGCCCTGTGCTGTTACCTCCTGTCCCTCTTCTGGTGACAGTAAGGTAAGGTTTGCAGCACGGGTGTTATTGTTTTTAGTCTCAGGATTCACCATCCACCATGGAGCTGGCTGTGGCTATCCTGAGGGATCTGCTCCGATATGCATCCCAGCTTCCTACCCTGTTTCGGGATATCTCCACCAACCACCTTCCTGGGCTTCTTACTTCTTTGCTGGGCCTCAGACCAGAGGTGAGACTTTGCAGTTTTGGTTCTTGCTTATACTGTTTGGATTAAAGAATGTTATGGGAACTGCTTAGGGAGTGAGTGTAAGGATAAGAGAATAGTGACTGACTGGAGAAGGGGCCTTATGGGCTGGGGATGGGATGGAAATATATGGGCTATTGGTGCTTGGCCTCTCCCTTCAGAATTCTGCTTTTCCCACAGTGTGAACAATCAGCTTTGGAGGGAATGAAGGCTTGTATGACCTATTTTCCTCGGGCTTGTGGCTCTCTAAAAGTAAGTACTTTTGAAACTTTTAAAGCTCTCTACTTCAGAGTCTATCCCTTGCATTTCTAAGTTTTTATCACAATAAGCATGGTCTAACAATACTACCCTGCAATAGTATCATTTAGCCCTCATAATGAAGATATTGGCTTAAATTACCTGCCCTGCCCAAGATGGAGAGGGCTTGGAGTTTGTTTGTCTGATGCTAGGTTCTTTGTCCAACCCGTAAACTCCTTTCCTCATCTCTCCCTCCCTCCTGGCCCCTTTTATTTATTTTTAAATTTAGTTTAGTTTTTTTTTTTTTTCAAAGTTATGTGTATAAGTGTTTTGTCTGCATGCATTTCTGTGAGCCTCGTGTGCCTCTGGTGCCTGCAGAGGTCAGAAGGTGTTGTATCCCCCTGGAACTGAAACAGATGGTTGGTTTGTAAGCTGCCATGTGGGTGCTGGGAATCAAACTTGAGTCCTCTGCAAGAGCAGCCAGTGTGCTTATGGCAGAACCATCTATCCAGCCCCTACTACCATTGCCCCCTCTTTTTAATGACTACCCTACCACCGAATTACATTTCAGGCCCCACCCCTCATACACTCCAGGCCTCAGCCCTCAACCCCTTTTTCTTTCTGTCTTTTTCTTTTTTTTTTTTTTTTTTTAAGATTTATTTATTTTATGTGAATACACTGTTGCAGTCTTCAGATACACCAGAAGAGGACATCTGATCCCATTACAGATGGTTGTGAGCCACCAAGAAGTTGCTGGGAATTGAACTCATGACCTTTGGAAGAGCAGTCAGTGCTCTTAACCACTGAGCCATCACCCCAGCCCCCCTTCTCTTTCTGTAGTGCCTGTTTTGGCTTTCTAGACCCGACTTTGTTCCTGAAGTACTAAATGTTTCCTTGAGGAAGAAGGTGCTACAGAGACTTACTAGCTTCTCACCCTAATTTCTGGTTTTGTTTCGTGATTTTAGCTGTCTTTGTTCAGGCAGCAAAAATAGCATGGGTTTGTCTTGGGTAAGACTTGTCTCTCCCTGCCAGTGTCATTGATTTGTTCTTACAGTCGCCATTACTGCACTTTTTTTCTTTCCTCATTAAGTCAACAACTTTTCAGTCTTTTCACTTAAAGGGAATACTTTATGGCTTCTCTTTAGTCTGCCTGAATTGACATCACTTGAGGTCACCATAAAGTAAAGTAAAGGTTGTTTGAACACAAGCCCTGTACTGTTGTAATTGTCTGGTAATGGAGGGGAGTAGCTGAGTGCTGAGAGAGTGACCTGGGTTTCACTCTCACAGTCTCGCTCTATTATAATTGCTCCGGTTTATTACTGAGCTGTTAAGCTCTTTCTGTACCCAGACTGTGAGTTAAACTTTTATGATAAACTTTATGATAGATCAATGTGTATAGGAAAAGTATAGGCTGGGGTGGTGGTGCCCTTGCATGGCTGAAGCAGGAGTTTGGAGTTAGTCTAAGCTATATAACGAGATTAAAATAAAACAAAACAAAATAAACATAAACCTATTATGATTTGGGATTATTTATGGTTTCAACCAATTTGTTGATACATATTCCTATGGATAAGGGTGTGTGTGTGTCACTGTTACCTTCAGTATGTGACGCTTCAAAGCAGGTATTTCCAGTGAACTTATCTGTACTGAGTCTACATTTTCATATGGCTGCTCTTATCCACAACTAATAGAAGTTGTAAGTGGGCAGGACAGGATTTCTGTTTTTGTATTGTGGAGTGAACTCAGTCCAATCACTGAATTCCATCCTTAGTCCCCTCAGAGCTACAATATAATTTCATAAAACAAAAATACATGGAATCACAAACTTTATGTTTGTATTAAATTATGCTTCAATTAAAGTGTTTCAAAACAGTTTTAAAAGTATTGATATTGACAGTGCTGGGAAGGTGGCTTAGTGGTAAGGCACTTGCCACCAAGCCTGATAACTTGAGTTTGATTCCCTAGAACTCCACATAGTGGAGGTTGCAGATGATCAATCACTGTGGCAGATCTGCGCCATCTGTCGTGTGAGATCAGCAGAGTCTTGGGTCAAGCAAGCTAGATCTAAGGGCTGGTCTCTAGTAAGAAGTTACGGAAAGCAAGTATCAGGATTGCCCACATGGAGGACCTAGAAGGGAAGGGAGAACTGGAAACTCAGGGTGGCTGAACCCTGCTTCTGGGATGAGAAAGTCTAACATATTTAGAACGGGACCATTACAGTGTAGACATAGAATTTGCTATAGAGCGAGGTGGTGTTAATTCTTTGATCTGAATTTGTGGTGCATGTAGCTGGTAGGTAAGGTGTTCCCTGTTATACTGTGAAAGGAACAAGTGAGCCGATCACTGTAGCTGCAGGGCCTGCTCTTAAGCACATTTGTTTGTATTTAAAACTGAGAGATAAACTACATTTTACTCACAGGTCACTGAAACTAATGGTGGGCTTTCCTCCGTATTATTCATTCATGAGCCCTTTTTATTCTACTCCAAATAAATTGTGGACCTTAGGTTGAACACTTACTCCAGGCCTTCTCGAATCAGGCAGAGGTTTGCTGGTAGACAGTGGAAACTCTGAGATTGGTTGACTTCATTTTGCTGTCTAGCCTGTCCTTGTGACCCAGTCCTCTACCCGTTCCTCTGGGCAATGCATTCATTCTAGCTGGGCCTCATTTGTGTCTCAGCAACTGTGCAGAATTGGTCTGTGGGTAGTTCTGTTTTTCAGGATTGTCATTTTGGCTTCAGAAAGAAAGATGACTGTCATTTGCAAAAAATAGCAGAGGGAGTCCAGTTGTTTTTATGGCAGGAAGGAGGCTTAGAACCAGAGCTCATGTGCAGGGTCTGTCTCTACCCCAGAAACATACCGTTAATAGCTGTTATCACCCCATGAATGCATCATGCTTCCTGTGTCTATAGGAAAGTGAAATCTCAGGTAGATAGACTGCTATGGACACTATTCTTGGCACTGCTCCATGACCTCCTCTTCCTTTCCTCCCTCCTCCAGGGAAAGCTGGCTTCCTTTTTCCTGTCTCGGTTGGATTCCTTAAACCCTCAACTCCAACAGGTAAAGGGAAGGGAGAGGTGCTAAGTACTGGGATCTGGTCTGAGGCATTATTTACATCTTATTCTTAGCTGTTAATTGTACAGCATTTGGACCCTCTTTTCAATTTCTTCCTCTTAATATACATAATTACTGACTTTTGTCCTCTTTGGGATTTCTGCCTTGCTGTTCCTTGAACTCGAGCTCAGTTTTTCTTGGGCATTAGTGGTATGGGAGACCCATGGCCGAGCTAGTTCCTCTCTGACCAGCTTTCTGTCCTTTTGCAGCTGGCCTGTGAGTGTTACTCCAGGTTGCCCTCTTTAGGTGCTGGCTTTTCCCAGGGCCTGAAGCACACAGAGAACTGGGGACAGGAGCTGCACAGCCTACTGACCTCACTGCACAGCTTACTGGGGTCCTTGTTTGAGGAGACAGAGACTGGTAGGGAACAGGGCTGTGGTCAGGAGATGGGTTGGAGAGCGTAGCTGTAGGGAATAGGAGGTGGTCCGCAGAGGCTGGGCAGTGGGTTTCTGGGCAACGTGGATGAGAACATAAGTGGGTAATCTAGCACAAATGAAAAAAGGTGGGGGCTGGAGATGGGGTTCAATGGTGAAGGACACTGGCTGTTCTTCCAGAGGACTGGGAATTGATTCTCAGCACCCACATGGCAGCTCATACAGAGGAAAAAGGAAGGGTGGGAGAGAGGCAGAGTGTATATAGGTGGTTGTATTGCTGCCCAGCTCCTGTGCAGAGTGAAGGCCCTGGAATAGAGATGCTGCTTTCCCCCTCAGAAGATGATAACACTCATGTCCTCCTCCAGCTTCGGCAGAGGTTTTCAGGACTGGCCCGTTGCTTGGGGCTCATGCTCAGGTGTGTGGATATTGAAGAGAATGGGTTAGGGAGAAGTTGTGGTGGTATGTGGAGTCAAGCTGGGGTGACTGCTCTGAAGTTCTCTTTGCTTTGGTTCTCTAGCTCTGAATTTGGGGCTCCTGTGTCCGTTCCTGTGCAGGAAGTCCTGGACCTCATCTGCCGGATCCTTGGCATCAGTAGCAAGAACATTGTGAGTGGGCTTTGCCGTTTGCATTAGTCTAGTTTAAGACCCTGGCCACTTCGACAATACCCAGCTGTCAGCTCTGAAACTGTCCCTGAGGCCGACAATACCCAGCTGTCAGCTCTGAAACTGTCCCTGAGGCCTGTGCAACTGTTGGTGGACTCACTCACTCACATAGAGCAGAGCCACCCATGGCCAGTGCAGACAGGGAATTTGGGGATGAGCCAAGGCATCGTTAAAGGGCTCAGTCATGGTCAAGCTCTCCTATGAGATAGGAGATGGGCTTGGGTTCAGTTGGGCCAGGGAGTTGGTTCATGTTGTATAGTCTGATATACCCGCTCTGTTTCTGTCTTTCTCTGGTTCTTTTTCCAACTTACTGTGGATGAATTTTTCTCCAGAACTTGCTTGGAGATGGTCCCCTCAAGTTGCTGCTGCTGCCCTCTCTTCACCTTGAAGCCTTGGATTTGCTCTCTGCACTGATCCTTGCGTAAGTGAGCTTGGTCATGGTGTGGAGAAGGGAAGGCCTCCATGTACTGGAAATGAAGGCCACCGTTCTGTCTTCTGCCCCTAGGTGTGGAGGCCGACTCCTGCGTTTTGGTGCCCTGATCAGCCGGTTGCTTCCCCAGGTTCTCAATGCCTGGAACATTGGGAGGGATAATCTAGCTCCAGGCCAGGAGAGGCCTTACAGGTGATTGTCCACAAGGGCGGATAGAGTGGAGAGGGTGGATGAGAACATCAGGAGCCCCAGGGGTTCTGGCATGTCAGCTGTCATTCATACCCTGCCTGCTTTCCTTGCTCCTTCTCCAGCACCATTCGGACCAAAGTGTATGCTATCTTAGATCTATGGGTGCAGGTTTGTGGGGCCTCAGCAGGTATGCTTCAAGGGGGGGCCTCTGGGGAGGCCTTGCTCACCCACCTGCTCAGTGACATCTCCCCTCCATCTGATGCTCTTAAGGTGAGTGAGACCTTGACTCCTGTTCCCCTGGCTCCTGTACCTATTTCCTGACTGACTGTCCTGACTTCCTGTTTGCCTGTACATGTGACTTTGTTTCCTTTTACCACAAGCTGTGCAGTACCAGGGGAAGCTCTGATGGAGGTTTGCAAAGTGGGAAGCCAAGTGCTCCTAAGAAGCTAAAGCTCGATATGGGGGAAGCTTTGGCTCCATCCAGCCAACGGAAAGGAGATAGGAATGCCAACAGTGACGTGTGTGCAGCTGCACTGAGAGGTGGGTTGGTGTGAAGTGATCAGCCCGGCAGAGTAGAGCACATAGGAGCAGAGACAGTCATGCAGCCTTGAGCATTCTGCCCTGCTTTTAAATTGGGGATCTGGTAGTTTCCCTTGATCTTCCAAGATCTTAGTTTAATTTAGTCAAGCACTTTACATATGCACTACATTTGGTAGGGACACTACGAGCGCTTGTGGGTGGGGATCCCCGGATCCATGCCAGTGGGGTTCATGTGCAGTGTAGAGCAGGATGCTGGTGGGGATTCCCTGCATCTAATGCATCTAAGAATGGAGCCAGGAGTTAAGTAGGTACCGTGCTTTTAGATGACTCTCCTTTGGGTCCCATGTGTTCTTACTACCTGCTATCTCACTGTCTAAGGTGAGACCAGTTCTCCTCAGAATACTGATATAGTACATTACCAGCATTATCTGCCATCCCCATTTTACATTGGTGGAAGAAACTGAGAGGGTAAATGCCTTGCCCAGGGTAGGCAGGGACAGAACTGGGTGCTCCCTGCTGGGCTGTGTGCCCTTGACTTCCTGTCTCCGTTGACACGCCATTCTCTTCTCAGGCCTCAGCCGGACCATCCTCATGTGCGGGCCTCTCATCAAAGAAGAGACCCACAGGGTTAGTAGGGACAGGTCCTAATGGAGGAGAGGGCCACTGTTCTGTGCATTGGGATTGTTTACCCCAAAGGTGGATCCATTGAGAGCTAGGAACAAGGCTTTGAAGGTGATGTTTCTAGACTCACAATATTTTCTTTTCAGAGGCTTCATGATCTAGTCCTGCCCCTGGTCATGAGTGTCCAGCAGGGTGAGGTCCTGGGCAGCTCTCCTTACAA
This sequence comes from Mastomys coucha, assembly GCF_008632895.1. Taxonomy (NCBI): domain Eukaryota; kingdom Metazoa; phylum Chordata; class Mammalia; order Rodentia; family Muridae; genus Mastomys; species Mastomys coucha. The sequence goes on along the minus strand of NW_022196911.1, from coordinate 65,679,461 downwards.
CAGTTCCTGCTGTCGCCTTGGGCTCTACCGCCTGCTGCTAGCTTTACTGCTGGCACCTTCCCCTCGCTGCCCTCCTCCTCTTGCCTGTGCCCTGAAAGCTTTCTCTCTTGGCCAATGGGAAGATAGTCTTGAGGTAATTGCTGACTGGGTCAGATCTCTGCGCTTGTTCTGATGCTTGCCTCATGAGACTCCGTGTTCCTGATATTCTTGCCCTTTCTTCCTTCCTCAGGTATCCTCTTTCTGCTCAGAAGCTCTGGTGACCTGTGCTGCTCTGACACACCCCCGAGTGCCTCCTCTACAGAGCTCAGGGCCTGCCTGCCTCACACCTGCCCCTGTTCCTCCTCCTGAGGCCCCATCTTCATTCAGGGCCCCAGCCTTCCATCCTCCAGGTCCCATGCCCTCTATAGGTGCTATGCCATCTCCAGGCCCAATACCTTCAGCGGGCCCATTGCCCTCAGCAGGCCCCATTCCCACAGTAGGCTCCATGTCTTCAGCTGGCTCTATGCCGTCCACAGGCCCAGTACCCTCTCGCCCTGGACCTCCAGCAACAGCCAACCACTTAGGCCTCTCTGTCCCAGGCCTGGTATCTGTTCCACCCAGGCTCCTTCCTGGCTCTGAAAATCATCGTGCAGGTTCCAGTGAGGATCCTGTCCTTGCCCCTAGTGGGACCCCTCCGCCTAGCATACCCCCAGATGAAACTTTTGGGGGGAGAGTACCCAGGCCAGCCTTTGTCCACTACGACAAGGAGGAAGCATCTGATGTGGAGATCTCCTTGGAAAGCGACTCGGACGACAGTGTGGTGATTGTGCCTGAGGGGCTTCCATCCCTGCCACCTCCACCATCCTCAGGCACTCCTCCCCCTGCGGCTCCTACTGGCCCACCAACAGCCTCCCCTCCTGTACCAGCTAAGGAGGATTCTGAAGAACTGCCTGCAACTCCTGGGCCTCTACCTCCACCCCCACCCCCACCCCCACCTGTGTCTGGTCCTGTGACACTTCCTCCACCACAGCTGGTCCCTGAAGGGACTCCTGGAGGGGGAGGACCTACAGCCATGGAAGAGGATTTGACAGTTATTAATATCAACAGCAGCGATGAAGAGGAGGAGGAGGACGAGGAGGAGGAAGAAGAGGAGGAAGAGGAGGAAGAAGAAGACTTTGAGGAGGAGGAAGAAGATGAAGAAGAATATTTTGAAGAGGAAGAAGAGGAAGAAGAGTTTGAGGAGGAATTTGAGGAGGAAGAAGGCGAATTAGAAGAGGAGGAAGAAGAAGAGGAAGAAGAGTTGGAAGAGGTAGAAGATGTGGAGTTTGGTTCAGCAGGGGAGGTAGAAGAAGGTGGACCTCCACCTCCAACGCTGCCACCAGCTCTGCCACCTACAGACTCCCCCAAAGTACAGCTCGAGGCAGAGCCTGAGCCTGGGCTCTTACTGGAAGTTGAGGAGCCAGGGGCAGAGGAGGCGTCTGGGCCTGAGACTGCTCCCACCCTGGCCCCTGAAGTGCTCCCCTCCCAGGAGGAGGTGGAGCAGGAAGTGGGAAGCCCTGCAGCAGGGCCACCCCAGGAGCTTGTTGAAGAAGAATCCTCTGCTCCCCCTACCCTGCTGGAAGAGGGGAATGGGGGTGGAGGTGACAAGGTGACACCCCCACCTGAGACACCTGCAGAAGAGATGGAGACAGAAGCAGAAGCAGAAGCTCCTCAGGAAAAGGTGAGAGGGTTAGTTGTGGGGACCTGGGTGAGGGAAAGGGTTAGCTGTGGGGACCTGGGTGAGGGAGAGGGTTAGCTGTGGGGACCTGGGTGAGGGAAAGGGTTGGCTGTGGGGACCTGGGTGAGGGAGAGGTGAGAGGGTTAGCTGTGGGGACCTGGGGGAGGGAAAGGTGAGAGGGTTAGCTGTGGGGACCTGGGGGAGGGAAAGGTGAGAGGGTTAGCTGTGGGGACCTGGGGGACCCACATGGAGACTGAGCTGCTACAAGGGCAGGACACACTCAGAGGAAAGTGTGGTGGGGAAGGGACTTTGAGAGGGGACAGCTTTTGGGATATAAATAAATAAATTTAAAAAGGCACGGTGCGGGCTCAGGGGTGCCCCAGTCTGACATATACTTCAGTGTGTGACTTTGAATTTTGTGCCTTTGTCCCTAAAAGGAGCAAGACGACACAGCTGCCATGCTGGCTGACTTCATCGATTGCCCTCCTGATGATGAGAAGCCACCACCTGCTACAGAGCCTGACTCTTAGCCCCTTCTGCACCCTGTCACTTTGTATCCAATAAAGTTATGTCTGTAGACCCTTGTGCTGCTGTGGCTCTTGCCACACTTCCCAGCCTGGAGCCTGAGTGAGTGCTGGGTTTGTTGCATCCTCTCCAGATTTCCCCACTGTTGTCTTCAGTGACCTGAGGAAAAGCCACTGGCTAAGAGAAGTACCCAGCCAACTGCTTGTCACTAAGTTAGTGTTGTAGTTTTCAGTTTTTGTCCTCTGCTCTTTTCTGCAGGAGTTTGCTATGTAGCCCAGGCTGGCCACAGATCCACAAAAACCCAAGTCTTGTGTAAACTTTCCTTGTTCCAAGGGCTGAAGTTGTAGATGTGCACAAGCGTGTCTGCTTGTGTAATGTTTTGAGGAGGTTAAGAGTTGAATTAATTTTTTGAAATGTGAATAGGTTTAAGGATAAAATTCTCCCCTAGTTATTTTGAAAAATTTCAAGTTTTCAGAGAAATTGTAAATATATAACCTTTTCCTATTCAGTATTTACTCATATTAGCTTTCTGTCTTTACATAGATGCTATCTAAAGATAGCATGCACATATACACACATATATATATATACACACTTACATAATCTTATGTGTTTGTTGTGTCTTTGATTCAGAGAGTAACCTATAGACATCATGTCCTTTCTCCCCTAGGTCTTCAATGTTATCTAAGATTGAGAACTTAGTACTGGGGGCTGGAGGGATGGCTCAGCAGTGAAAGCACTGACTGCTCCTCCAAAGGATGCAGGTTCAGTTTTTAACAGCTGTATGGCAGCCCACAGCTGTCTATAACTTTAGTTACATCTACCACTTCTGGTCTCAGTGGGCACCAGGCATGTAAATGGTACATAAACATACATGTATGGAAAACACTCATACATATAAACTTAAAAACACACACACTGACACCTCCTCCTGCCCCCAACAATCATACAGCACAACCATGGGCTGGAAATACACTCAGTTGGTGTAAGCATACATGAAACACTGGGTTCAACCCCCAACACCACATGGGTGAGGCGTGGTTATGCACATTTGTAATCCCAGTACTCAGGTGGAGGAGCAGTTAAAGTCACACTTTATCATCAAACCTAAGAAAAGCTCCACAACTCCCTAGTCAGATGGTTCTGACTTCAGAGCTTGACTGTGTTAGAACAATAAGGATGACTAGCTTTTCACCTTTAGTTTAGTATTCAATAAACTACATGAGGTATTCAGCATTTGAGTATAATTTGCGCTGAATGCTTTTGCCCAGCTGTCAAAGTGAGTATTTCGGTGGGCTAAGCTACCGAGTGGGTGGCTTAGCTATAGTTAGTGCAGTACTTTGAAGTGTATGATAGGTTATTGGGGTGTAATTCCATTGTAAGAAAAGTTTGTATTGTCCAGATGGTGGCAGTCTGATTTATTTGTAAAATTTCATGCCTGGGCATTGTTCACCCCTGAGAATCAAAAGGAGTTTTTAATTAGGTGAAGATGACCATGTAAGGATCACTGATGGCAAGATTCCTGACTGCTCTCTCAGCAAGCCTGGAAACTGCACTTAGGGTATCAACCATGGGAGTAGACTAGAACAGGTTTTTTGGTTTTTGTTTTTGTTTTTTATCTTGAATATATAATATAATGATAGGTAATATATTTGCAATTCAAAGATCCAAAAAGGTTTGTGGAGACTTCTGATTTCTGGTCTGGCTATAAGGTTGTCTCCCAGGAACAGAGTTTGTATGTTCAGTGTTAATGCATTCTAGAAGTAATAGCGCGTATTTGTAAGCAGTTTTGTATAAACATGCTTTAAAAAAAAAGTATAAGACTAGGCCCCAGGCTGTCCCCTGTTGACACTTTCATTGTGTCTTATTGGTAAACACTCATAGTTACAAGTATGCCATAGCCAGTTCTCAGAGTTATGTATAACAGCATCTTCTACCAATAATATATGTACTTTTGGAAAAAAACAAAGATCTACAGGAAGTCACAAGGATGGCACAGATGAGTAGAGGTGACAAGGTGGCTCCACCCAGTTCTCAGTGGTTCTGTCTACTAGATTATGACAGTACTAAGGTTGTTTGTCTGATGATGTTATAGCAATGAACTCCGCTTTCCAGGATGGGGATAAACAGAAGTCCTTGCCCAGCCTTCATACTGTTTGCAGGCTAGATATGTCCGGATATGGTCGTTGACAGAAATATTGAATTACAGATGACATATGTACCACATTACTCAGTGTGTATGTGTTTGTGTATGTGTGTGTTGGGGGAGCTCGGGGTGGGGAGGGGGATAAGGATTAATACAGATTTAACTTGCTGTTCTGGGAAAATTAATTTTCTGGAGAGGATCTAAGTACAAAAAGTTCAGAAACAGAAGCATTCCTGTGTTGTCAAAGAAGTTAGTTTTAAAAGGTGGCTATGAGCCAAGTGGTGGTGGCGCACGCCTTTGATCCCAGCACTTGAGAGGCAAAGGCAGGTGGATTTCTGAGTTCCAGGCCAGCCTGGTCTATAGAGTGAGTTCCAAAACAGCCAGGGCTACTCAGAGAAACCCTGTCTCGAAAAACAAACAAAAACAAACAAAAAAAGTTTTGTCTTTTGACTGGTTACATTTTCTGTTTGCCATGTTAAAATTTTTTATCTAATTTTTTTTTGTTGCTGAGAATTGAACCTTGGGTCTTGTGCATACTAAAACATAAGTAAGTTCTCTACCCCAGAGTTGCAGTGTAACACTTCTGCCTCTGAACATTTTAATTTTTATTATGTTGATCAGTCTTTTACAGCCCTGCTCTCTTCACCGCCGCCCCCGCCCCCTGCCTGCCCTCTGTGTGTGTGTGTGTGTGTGTGTGTGTGTGTGAGTGTGTGTATTGAAACTAAGGTCTCACATGTTTGGCATGAGTTTTACAACTATATCCCTAACCTGTAGGTATGTGCACATGAGTGCAGGTGCCTGCAGAGGCCAGAAGCATAGGATATTATTGTGCAACTGGAGTTAACCAGGGAGGTGAAGTGAACACTGGTCCTCTGGAAGGGCAGTAAGTACCCACTCAGCTCTCTCCAGCCTGGCAGTATTTTAAAATCCTTGGGTCAGATTACTGGATGGGCTTCATTTTTTTTCCCAAAGACTTCTTTGTAATACTATGATTTTGTGTTCTTTTGTTTTTTTGAGACAGGGTTTCTCTGTATAGCCCTGGCTGTCCTGGAACTCACTCTGTAGACCAGGCTGGCCTCGAACTCAGAAATCCACCTGCCTCTGCCTCCCAAGTGCTGAGATTAAAGGCATGCGCCATCACTGCCTGGCAAGTTTTGTTTGTTTGTTTGTTTTGTTTTGTTTTAAATTTGATTCATTTATTTTATGTATATGAGTACACTGTTGCTCTCTTCAGACACACCAAAAGAGGGCACTGGATCCCATTAGAGATGGTTGTGAGTCACCATGTGATTGCTGGGAATTGAACTCAAGAGCTCTGAAAGAGCAGTCTGTGCTCTCAATCGCTGAGCCATCTCTCTAGCCTCCATGTTCTTTTAATATGAAAACTTTTATGGTTTTAATTTTTTGCTTTAAAAGCATTTTATCAGCTGGGTGATGGCTCACGTCTTTAATCCCAGCACTTGGGAGGCAGAAGCAGGCGGATTTCTGAGTTCGAGGCCAGCCAGGTCTACAGAGTGAGTTCCAGGACAACCAGGGCTACACAGAAAAACCCTGTCTCAAAAAAACCAAAAAAAAAAAAAAAAAAAAAAAAAAAAAAAAAGTATTTTATCCAGATTCCATTTTGGAAATATGCCATGCTTTTATATAGTCATGATTCCTATGTGGGTTTTTCTCCTGTGCTTTGTTTTCTTTGATCTGACTGTATATACACGTGCCATGCCTTTATCGCGTATCTGAATGTCTGGTAGGAAGAGTAGTTATTAAGATGTGCCCTTGCCTTGGCTTATGGGAGAAAAGGGTAATTGGTAAGGGCCAGAGTGGGACAGTCATTGTCCAGACTAGTCCAGATCTCTGGGTAGGCGGTGAAGGGAGTAATAGTCTGTGTGGCCAACATGGAACTCTTCCACAGTCTTCTAGAATGTGCTTCTGGCCAGTGAATGTTCAGATAGCTAGATGGTTCAAATGCCAGTGATCATTCTGAATGGGTTAACAAGTCACTTCACCTAGAGGAGATTGCTGCACGATTGTCAAAATCATTTGTTTCTAAGTCTTGTCAATTATGAGTCACAACGTTGGAAGTTAGAAAAGCTGATCTTTAGATTCTTTGGGCATGTAAGGATTTTTTTTTTTAAAAAAGCATGAGGGTGTAGTTTAATGCCAGAGTTTACCTAGCCCGTGGGAGGTCTTTTGCTTGATTTCACAGTACCACCAACCAAAGAAAAGCTGCTAATTTAGCTTCATCACCACAAGAGGAGAACATGCTTTTATAGAGGTAGAGAGATGCAGAAGGTTCAGGGAAGGAGGTACAACGAGGCATTGGCTGGTGTTGGGGTGGCACAAGGTTTGGAGACCTTGTGTAGGAGCTGGGGCCTTATCCCAAGAAGCAGGCATTCTTTTAACATGTTCTTGAGGGAAGTGACTTAATTCGACTTTCAGTGAGTCTTGGGAATCTGGAGGAGAGTCAGAGCTCAAGAGACCAAGCAGTCTAGGCAGGTCCAGCTGCCCTGGCATTTGCCCTTGGCGTCGGTGATCAGCTGCCATACGCATGCACTTGTTTTAGGAAGGCTGCTGGGCTGAGCAGGCTGGCTCCCTGCATCTCCCCAGCAGAGGCACTCCCTGGAGATGGGGCTTTAGGGCCAAGGTAGCTGGAACCTGTAGATAATCCAATCAAGCAGAAAGGCCAAGAGAGCGGTTTAAGGGAGGGGCCGAGGAGGGGAAGATTTATGCACTGAATGCTTGAATTGCATCAGCAGGTTTGAGGCTTTGGAAACATGCACGATGTCTCTGGGCTCAGTATATTAATAACAGTACTTGAAGCTGGGCGGTGGTGGCGCACGCCTTTAATCCCAGCATTTGGGAGGCAGGGGCAGGTGGATTTTTGAGTTCGAGGCCAGCCTGGTTTACAGAGTGAGTTCCAGGACAGCCAGGGCTACTCAGAGAAACCCTGTCTCGGAAAAAAAAAAAATAATAATAACAGTACTTGAATGATCAATGCCTCTGGGTAGCAGCAGTTGGGTGTGTGGGCTCTGAAGTTCAGGAGAGAGCCCATGGTTGAATTTGGGGAAAGGGTAAATCACTCAGGGAGCTGAACTGAAGAGAACTGGTGTGAACTGGAACCCAGATAACATCACATTCAGGGGCAAAAGGGGCCATTCAGGGACAGCAAGGTGCCCTGAGAGGGCGGGGTCCTAACGAAGAAAACTAGGTAGGAGGGAGATGATTCTGGCTGGCCAAGCATGAGCATTGGCCACGGGTGACTATTGGCTGTGTCCATGCTCAGTGGTTTACCTAATTTGTGTCCAAGCCCTCCAGCTCTTAAAGGTGGAGCATGAAGGATAAGCTGGAGCTGGCTGGAAGGCAACCAGGAACTGCAGACCCTGCTCCCTCATCTCTTGTAAGCCAAGGAGTAATGTCAGGTCCCACCTGTGAGCCACAGGGTGCCATTTCTCTGACCTCTACTGAGCCACATTGGTTTTCAGCTCTTGTCCCTGGTCACTTTCCTACTTCTGGCCTTTACCTGCCTGGGCTCAAGTACAAATATGTTTTCAAATGCTGAATATCCGAATGGTCTGCTCAGTAAATTTCCCTAAGGACTAACTCATCCATTGCCCTATGGACAGTGGTGTGCCAGTGTAAAATTTATTAAAATTTTATTTTTAAAAAGTTCTTATTTATGTGTATGTGTGTATGTATGGGGTGCCGCTGTGTTTATGTGTATATGTGTACATATATAGGGGTGCTGTTGGAGGCCAGAAGAGGACATCACATCCCTGGAGATATGCCACACCCACTCCAGTGGAGTCTGCTTGACAGGTCCAGAGGCTTGGTTGCAGTCCCTGAGGCAAGAAGTTTCAAGGAAACTGGTCTCCTGGAGTCCCTTGGTGTCCCCTAACACGGATGTGGTCCAGATTTGTCCTTGAGATAGTTGAAGGAGGGTCTTGTGTGCTTTCTTTCTGTATTGTTTTATTATTAGGTATAGAGGTGCCTTCAAGGAATGATTTGCAAATAGCCAAGCTAGATTGACATTGTTTCCTGGCCCCCACCAGTGTTCTAATCAATCCTAGAGTATGCTGAGCCAACCCTGGGCTTGGAATTTCGTAAAGAATGTTATTTATTCAGACAAATTGCCTCCAGCATTGTTAGAGAGATAGTGAAAGAAGTCAGGCATTGCAGTTTACTGAGTAAGAATCACTCCTGGAGCTAGAGTAATGTATTATGGAAAGGTTAGCAAGCATGGGACCCCCTGGCCAGGCGGTGGTGGCACACGCCTGTAATCCCAGCACTTGGGAGGCAGAGGCAGGTGAATTTCTGAGTTCGGGGCCAGCCTGGTCTACAGAGTGAGTTCTAGGACAGCCAGCGCTACACAGAGAAACACTGTCTTGAAAAACAAAACAAAAACAAAAACCAAAAAACCCAAAAAAACCAAACCAAACCAAAACAAAGAATGGGACCCCCCTGGTGCATACTTTCACTAACCCAGAAGATTAGCATAGTTGGGTGTTTACCTAGGGCTGGCAGGTGGTGGGTTATACAATAGACTAGAATGGGAACTATCTCACACCTGGCTTCCAAGATTAAGCTGACTTTAGATAAGGCTGACTTTCTTTCCCATGTAACCACTGCTTAGTTCCAGTCAATTTACATGTATATATTTTTCTATAGAACCATTGTGCTTCAGATGACCTCGGTGTACCTTGGCTGTTGTATTACCCAACTTCCTTATTTCTTCTGTAATGACCATAAAAGCCTGATGCTTACTTTGAGAAATTACACTCAGATTCAGCACTCCCTTGTGTCCGTGTCTGTGTGTCACTCGCTGACTCCTTGTCCACCTGAGTACCGGAGCCCTGATTTTTCTGAGGGTTGAGGAACCCCGACTGGCCCGGTCTGCAGCAGAGATACAAAGTTTGTGTATGGTTCTGTGGGTGCTGGGATCTGAACCTGAGTTCTTGACAAGAACACCAAGTGTTCTTAGTTCTCTCCATCCCCCTTCTCCTGTGTGTATACCCACATGCAAGTACACATGCATGCTGCTGTGGAGGTCAGAGGACACCCCTATGGGAGTCAGTTCTCTTCTGGGGATCGAACTTAAGATGGTTCTGCCTGGTGGCAAGTGCCTTCACCTTCCTGAGCCTTCTTCCTCACCCAAGTGCTTTATGATTTTACTTGGTCCCAACTTGTGGTGTTCTAAGCTTTCCTTTTACTTGAACCCCACTTTACAGTAGATGTCCTTACCTTTCTGTTGGCAACTGTAGGGTTTACCATCTTTTTTTTTTTTTTTTTTTAAGATTTATTTATTTCATTTATATGCGAACACTGTAGCTGTCTTCAGACACACCAGAAGAGGGCATCAGATCCTATTACAGATGGTTGTGAGCCACCATGTGGTTGCTGGGAATTGAACTCAGGACCCCTGGAAGAACAGTCAGTGCTCTTAACCACTGAGCCATCTCTCCAGCTTGGGTTTACCATATCTTGTTTGTCCAGCTTCCATTTGTTAGTTTAGAACTTAAGCCTCATGTTCGCATCTCAAGTACAAAGACTCTAAACCCACTTTCACTTTGATAGGCTTAGTCCGACAACTAGGCTGGAGGGGACTTTGTCATCTGTTTACCTGTTAGTCCCATGAGCTATTCATTCATTCTCAGGTTCCCTTCACTTCTAGAAACAGGCTCTACATGCTGTGCCCAGAAAGAGGTAACAGATGAAAACAGTAACTACATGCAAACACCTGTAGGAGAAAGGTAAGTGTAACCAAAGGGACCTAAAATCCTTATGTGAGGCCAGGCATGATGGTGCACACCTTTCTTTTCAGCACTTGGGAGGCCCAAGGCAAGTGGATCTCTGAGAGTTCAAGGCCAGCTTGGTCTACAAAGGGAGTTACAGGCCAGTCAGAATTGTTATATGCTATATCAATCTCTCTCTTCTCTCTCTCTCTCTCTCTCTCTCTCTCTCTCTCTCTCTCAAAAAAAAAAAAATCCTTTTGTGATTGGGAATCACAGAAGAGCCAGTAGTTGGGCATCAAAGAGTTGGGCACAGCAGGGAGACTGGAGGGCATCTGGAGGATCCCAGAGTCTATTTGGGATTTCAGAGCTCAAGCCTTCTGCCTAGAAGGAGAGAGTGTTCCACCAGTTTTAAATTGCTGGATACAAGAACAATATATATTTTTGTCGCTGACACCTTACCCGTCCAGAGGAAATAAGGAGGCAAACACCAAGCCCTTCTCCATGCAGATTAATCAGGAACCTTTATTTTTACTTCTTCTCTAGCTAGCTAGCTTCTTTTATATTCTTCTATATCTT
>NW_022196911.1:65667590-65668226 GCF_008632895.1 Mastomys coucha | reverse complement strand
CCCACACACACACTCAGGAGGCAGAGGCAGGCAGATCTCTGAGTTGGAACACTGACTGCTCTTCCAGAGGACCTGGGTTCAATTCTCAGCAACTGCACACCAGCTCACAAGCATTTGTAACTGTAACTCCAGTTCCAGGGATCCAATACCTGGTCTCTGTGGGCACAGTATGCATGTGCACAGACATACATGCAGGCAAAACACCCATACCTATAAAATGAATAAACATTAAAAAAAAATAGAACCGGGGAGATGGCTCATAAAGTGGTTGCCAGACAAACACGGGAGCTGGAGTTCAAACCCCAGAATCGATGTAAGAAAGCTGGTTACAGGGGCAGCACTCATGTTAGGGTGGCTCACACCCACCATAACTCCAGCTTCAGGGTTAGCTGACACTTGGGCCTCCATGGCAACTACTCCTGTACATACCCCCACACAGACCTATATGGGTACTCGTAATTAAAGAATAAAAGCACTTGTAACTCCAGCACCAAGGAGGTGGAGACAGAATCCTGGGCCTCCCTGGCTAGCTAGCCTCCTTTGTATCATAAGACCTTGACTCAAAAACCTGGTGGAGTAGGTATGGTGGCATGCTTTTTTTTTTTTAATTTATTTATTTATTATATGTAAGTACAC
>NW_022196911.1:65664889-65665707 GCF_008632895.1 Mastomys coucha | reverse complement strand
CTGTCTGTCTGTGTCTGTGTATCTGTCTATGTGTGTTTTTCCAGGCATAAGCTAACTGTGCCTGGCTGAGGATATGTAACATCCATATCTATATGAATATGGATTCTCAATTCCCAAAAACACCAGGTTTCACTCTTAAATCGCATACCGCCCAAATGCTCTCCTTTGAGGTCTTTGTGAGGAGAGGGTAGGCCGTAGCCTTGCCTGTGAGCCTGAGCCTGGTTTGATTCAGCCAGGTGCTGCTCACATTCCTCCCGGAGGGTTGCATGGGACCTTCTCTAGGGCCTTTTGGAGTACCATTTCCCGGTTCTTTCTGGTTGCTTAGAGAACTGTTCCCCACGCCCCATTCTTTCCATGATGACTATGCTCAGCCTACACAATCTCCAGCTTTTGTTAGGTGGGGAAAACATTGAAGGGTGACCTGGAGAAGCAGTCTACCCCCACACTTGACTTTACCTGGTTGCTTCACATACTGTTACCTCCACAGAGTGTAAGACCATTGGCCACACAACCTGTGTGCAGCTGCCATATCTTGTGTTTGGGATCTGTTTCCTGCAAGCCAAGGGGCCTGTGGTTTATGTCAACACTTTTGCAATAAGAAGTAGGCTTGCTCCTCTCTCCACGTTTTCTCTCACTTCCTGTTTTTTGCTTCTGTATGTCTGTTTTAGTTATCTATTTTGTGATAAGGCACCCTAATTTTTTTATTTTTCATTTACATTTTTATTGAAATACAAAAAGTGCAAATGGTAAAATACATGATTGTTGCCAAGGAAATCGTGGTAAATGTGGACACTGGATTCACAGTAAGAGCACCCCAC
>NW_022196911.1:65664423-65664861 GCF_008632895.1 Mastomys coucha | reverse complement strand
GATAAAACAAGAGGTCCAAAGTCTCCTCAGTAAATGGAGTGTAGCAGCACTTGATACAAAAATGTGGGCAAAAGCAGAGTGGCCCAGGCTGGGTCAGGTGTGAGGCCGGGGACTGACAGTAGCACTTGAGGCGCCAGAGACCTGATACAACAGTGGTGCAGGAAAGAGCCAGTGAGGTCAGACCCAGCCTCATCTGCAAGATTGTCAGTACAGATCCCACAATACCCAGTACCATCTCTGGAGCTGTCATGCCTGACCACACCTGTAGGGCAGGGTCACCTCCCTGTCATTAGGGGGCAGACTTCAGGAAGAGTGTCACAAGGCTTCATTAGGAATAGAATGAAAGCTACCAATCATCCCTGGGACTCAGGCTTTCTGAAAGACAAGAGGGCCTGTGGCCACCATACTCCCCTAAGGAAGCTGCTGGAACCTACCCAG
>NW_022196911.1:65662955-65663082 GCF_008632895.1 Mastomys coucha | reverse complement strand
ACGGTACAGGTACAGGAGTATGTAGTCACTCTCCACATACTGGTCCAGTGTGTGTTTCCAGTACCCCAAGAGCTTGATGTGGTCCAGCTGGTGGCTGGGGTGCATCCAGCAAGCACTAAATACAATG
>NW_022196911.1:65662840-65662945 GCF_008632895.1 Mastomys coucha | reverse complement strand
CATATTTATCATCACCTGCTACTTCCACAATCTGGTGCCGGGCAATGTCGTAGTAAGGGTCATCCCGCTTCAGGTGTGTGAGAGGTTCTGGAGAGCTGCTTTTGG
>NW_022196911.1:65662639-65662824 GCF_008632895.1 Mastomys coucha | reverse complement strand
GTCTGGCACTTCATCAGAAGGCCAGTTCTTCTCATCAATAGAGGCCAGTTTCAACTGGTTCAGAGCTTGGCTGGTATCATACAGGGTCAGGTCATCTTGGAGTTCTCAGAGAGGATCCATGGCTAAGGAGAACCAGAAGAGAAGCCTGGCTGTGTCTGTTGCCTTCTCTGAGCCCGGATGTTTAT
>NW_022196911.1:65659774-65660630 GCF_008632895.1 Mastomys coucha | reverse complement strand
AGTAATAAGTAAGATGTAAGAAGAAGATATAGAAGAATATAAAAGAAGCTAGCAAAGTAAGAAGAAGTAAATATGAAGGTTCCTGATTAAACTGCAAGGAGAAGGGCTTGGTGTTTGCCTCCTTATTTCCACTGGATGGGTAAGGTGGCCGACAAACTTGGGTGGTCAGGCTGTGGCCAAGTGCCCTGTCCACTGTCTCCCAGGCCAGCCTTTAGGACTTTAGTTTCTTCTTATGAATCATTCTCCTACTGTGTTCATCAGTGACTAGTTCTCTTCCTGCGATTTTTGGATACAGAAGTCTACAGGTTCAAAGCTTTCTTTTGTCTTTGTACTGTTTCTGTTCCTTGCAGTTCAGAACAAACAATAAGTCATTTGTACACATTGTATGTTTCAGCTATAATTCAGTCTATCAGTTAGAACACACTTAGGATTTCTTTGTGGTACCCTTTTCCAGTTTGGATTGGAGTTGTCTTTAAAAATGTTTTTTAAACAGGTAAGATAGCATCTCATGTAGTTCAGGCTGGCTCTTGTTATATAGCAGAGGCTAGCCTTGAACTCATGGTCCTTCTGCCTCTTTGAAAGTACTGGAAAAATGCAGGCAAGCACCACCATGCCAGGCTCATTGGCCTTGCTTTTTCATAAGAGGCTTGGGTTTTTTCTGTTTCAAGCATCTTCTAGAAACATCCTGAGGTTTAGCAAGTGACCTCACAGACTTGGGCTTAATCTTTAGATCCTGTTTTCTGGAAATGCTCTGAGCTTTACGTGTGCCCAGAGCTCATTTCCTAATTTTGTCATCATTAATCCTCTAAGAAACTTTACAAGGGGAAATAACCATTTAGAACTTAGAATGTTTATA
>NW_022196911.1:65658986-65659131 GCF_008632895.1 Mastomys coucha | reverse complement strand
GTCACCTTGGGGCCTGGAGTTAGCCTTGTCTCCCAGGCTCACATCTTGTGCTGGCTGCTGACCATTGGGTGGAAATCTTACACGTGTTCTCCTGTAGTGTGGTAGCTGAGCTCCAGAAGGACAAGGTGATGTGGGTTAGGGCAGT
>NW_022196911.1:65658611-65658777 GCF_008632895.1 Mastomys coucha | reverse complement strand
TCAGCGGTTAAGAGCACCAACTGCTCTTCTGAAGGTCCTGAGTTCAAATTCCAGCAACCACATGGTGGTTCACAACCACCCGTAATGAGATCTGACAGCCTCTTCTGGAGTGTCTGGAGACAGCTACAGTGTACTTACATATAATAAATAAATAAATATAAAAAAA
>NW_022196911.1:65658228-65658456 GCF_008632895.1 Mastomys coucha | reverse complement strand
AGAGAAGGGGACTCCCCAGCAGCTGGGACATGGCCCTTCTCCATGTACACGTGTGAGGGTCTGAATTAGAATCTCCAGAACCGGTGCAGAGCTGGACACAGCTGTGCACATCTGTAATCGGTGCTTACTGTGAGATGGGAGGTCATAGGCCACTCTCTAGAAGCTTGAAGGCCAGCCCGGCTGGGACATGTAATGTCAAACACTTTGCAAGGAGAGGACAGATCCCTG
>NW_022196911.1:65658029-65658217 GCF_008632895.1 Mastomys coucha | reverse complement strand
CCCATGCTCACCATGGCATGCCCATACCTGCAGAGCCCTACCCAGGATTAGATAAAAGAGTCTGTGTGGGATGGGGAGTGTGAGGCCGCCATGTCTGAAGTGTATAGTCTGTCACCATGTCAGGGTCTTATTTCATTTCACTTTTTAAAGGTTTATGTTTTGTTTTTTGTGCATGAGTGTTTTGCCTG
>NW_022196911.1:65656127-65656355 GCF_008632895.1 Mastomys coucha | reverse complement strand
TAGTAGAGTGCCCTGCACCGAGCAAGAAAATGGAGCTCTAAGTTGGCAAGAATAGGGAAATACTGAACAGGAAAGAGCTGGAAAGAGGAACCTTGAATTGTGAGAATGAATGTATATAAGTCTGGGACTAATTGCAGAGATGTGCACACAGAGAACATTCGCACAGCAACCAATCAATGCCTTTGAGGGGCTGAACTATGCCACACACCACAATTTGGGTTCCAGACC
>NW_022196911.1:65632950-65633819 GCF_008632895.1 Mastomys coucha | reverse complement strand
AACTCAGAAATTCACCTGCCTCTGCCTCCCAAGTGCTGGGGTTAAAAGCATGTGCCACCACTGCTTGATGTCTCTCTTATTTTTGTTACACTAAAACAACAGCAACCTTCAAAAATAAGGGAGATCCATGTGCATTACTGTGAGAATATGAAGAGCTGGTATGTTAAAATGTGGGGGAAGTGCAGAGCAGAGAGTGTATGAATCATGTTACCCTGTGTGTGACAGAGACAGACATGGTGTCCTAGCAAGGGCTGTTCTTACCCAAGAGGAGTCCAGGATGAGCTTTTTATGAATTTGAGTTTTTAATTGAGCCACACATACACAGATCTATCTAGGGATGGATGCACTCTGTTGGGACTACCAATCTAGAGGAAGCCTTGAGCCAAGTGAGCTGGGATGAAGGTAAACATCACAGCTTGGTACCTCCTGTTGACATAGTCACGATGCCCGTTAGCAAGCGGGACAGGGTATGAACTTTTAAGAAGAATAGGACACACTTGTGTTACCATGGTATTTCTGTTTGATCCAGGAGCAGAGAGCCTTGCATTTACAGAAGCAGAACAATTCAGGTTAGCAAAAGCTCCTGTAAGTACCACAGGTGCCTGAGAGTAATGCTGACCTCAGTTCTAATGGTGGTCGGGCCAGAGCTTAACAAATAATGCGATTCTCATTTCAGTGGAAGGGGTGTGTTAGCTTGGGGATGTGCAAGGAACTGACTCATAGTGGAGATTATCATTCACCCATAGACACATTTTCATTGACTTTACTTGTTTAATTCAGCTTATAACACTCCATGCCAGAATGGCACCAAAGGTTATTTTATTAGTCTTTGTTGGTCACATGGCCTGAGAGTCTTTGTGGACCCATGT
>NW_022196911.1:65630641-65630969 GCF_008632895.1 Mastomys coucha | reverse complement strand
TTGATTCTCAGAAGGGAGAAAACTTCATCTGCAAGATGGGTCTCTACCGCATCCGCATCTCTACGGGGGACTCCATGTACGCGAGCTCCAAAAAACGAAGTCTACCCGTGGTTGGTCGGACAGCATGGGGAGGCATCTCTCGGGAAGCTGCTACGACCCTGTCGGAACTCCGTGAGCTGCGCAGAGCTGGGGGCTGAACTGCCCGGGGAGGTGGCAGGGTTGAGGGGCAAAGTCAGAGAAATCCCTAGGAGCCCTGATGCGGGGGGCTGGGTGGGGGAGGTGGCCCTTAACTCTGAGGAAGGCGCTCACAGCCTCGGAAAGCGGAAAG
>NW_022196911.1:65601161-65601375 GCF_008632895.1 Mastomys coucha | reverse complement strand
CTCTGTAGACCAGGCTGGCCTTGAACTCAGAAATTCATCTGCCTCTGCCTCCCAAGTGCCACTACTGCCCAGCAAATTTAGTCTTTTGAGAATGGAGTAAAGGATCAATTTGTGCTACATCTGGCTAAACTAAAGCCTGTGGGGTATGTGAGGACATAGACTAGTAGGAACTGTGGTCCATAGCAGAAGGCACAAACTTCAACTCAGGGAGGCT
>NW_022196911.1:65600555-65600817 GCF_008632895.1 Mastomys coucha | reverse complement strand
GCTGGATGGAGTCAAGTCTAACATCATCATTTTTAAGCAGCAATATGTGACAGCCCCTTTGGTCATGCTGAAGCTACAGCCTGATGGAAGGCTCTTACCCATGGTTATCCAGGTGCGAGGAACCACGTGTCTTTACTAACACTGACTCTCGTTAGGGTGTTAGACACATCTGTCCTCAGCTCCTACCCTCTCTCCATCTTCTGGTCTAGCTCCAGCCACCAAGACACGGATGTCCTCCACCTCTGCTCTTCTTGCCCTCGGA
>NW_022196911.1:65600345-65600545 GCF_008632895.1 Mastomys coucha | reverse complement strand
GCCTGGCTCCTGGCCAAGATCTGGGTCTGAAGCTCTGACTTCCAACTGCACCAGTTACAGTTACATCTGCTGAGAGGACATCTAATGGCCGAGGTTATCTCTGTGGCCACCATGAGGAGCTTACCCAGCCTACATCCCATATACAAGGTATTTCAGGGTGTCGGTCACTGTGCCCCTGCTGTCTGAAGTCCCCACTTCTC
>NW_022196911.1:65598174-65598372 GCF_008632895.1 Mastomys coucha | reverse complement strand
ATCTCTCCACAGACTTTAGCGGAGACCAATCTGGAACACAACTGAGCTAGGAGATGTCAGTGACTGGAATACCTCAGGAGACTGGCCGGAGTGTACGCCTCAGGTCTAAGATCAGGTTTTTAGGCCTGTCCAGACACTACTGAAGTAGATGAGTTCTGTGTAACATGTAAAGAGGTAGAAGAAGCAATAGAGAGGGGA
>NW_022196911.1:65597952-65598122 GCF_008632895.1 Mastomys coucha | reverse complement strand
TCATTGGTTAACTTGTTGACAAGGCTGTCTTGGGGAAGCAGAGATGCTGGAATTCTGATTGTGAGCTGAGTGGGACCTGTGAGTTGAGGAGGTAGGGACTCCTTGGAAAGCTCGCTGAGAGGGAGAAATAAAAGATTGGGTCCTTCTGGGAAGGGAAGGGAGGTGGGGTC
>NW_022196911.1:65587017-65589226 GCF_008632895.1 Mastomys coucha | reverse complement strand
TACTGCCACGAATGTGGGTGCTTAAATAACCCGTTGAGGTCCTATTTAATTCAAGAGAATATAAACCCGGAAACGGGATTGCTGGACTCTGTGGGACTTTTTATTTTTTAGACCTTTTGTTCTTTATAGTAGGCTCAAGAAAACTTTGGTAGTCTAGATTACTTTGAGATGACTACGAACAATTCTTCACTCAGTCTGTCTGTATCCTCTGCCAAGGCAGCACTTCACATAACTCTGGGGTGGGAACTCTGAGAGTTCTGGTGCAGTTCTGCAACATGGCGGTCATTCACCTATGGAAAGAATTCCAAGTCACAGGTCCATCATTCTGTTTCACCGCAAACGTCATTTGCTGTTGTTCCCGAGATGACCTCTAGAGAGCGCTCTCTTTAAACAGTAGACACTAACTCGGGTGGAGCCTGGGGTCTGGTGCTGCTCTCCGCACTGGTTGGTTTATATTTTCCTCCTTGCAGGTGTAAAACAACGTAACAAATCTCAAATGCCTAAAAAGCAAAAAAGAGTTAATACTAAATTATGAGTACTTTCCAACTTCCTTCCCCCCCAGCAACAGAATTACTGTGATTAAGAAAAAAAAAATTTATATACATAGCTGTGGTTCTTCTTAACAAAAATTTGCTTGGAGTTTTACAAATAGAAGCAAACGTTTTAAAATAAGCAGATTTAAGCCAGGACTACACAGAGAAACCCTGTCTCGGAAAACCAAAAATAAAATAAAATAAAATAAAATAAAATAAGCAGATTTAAAGATTAGTATACTTGTCTTAGTTTAAAATGCTTTGTTATGCACATTCTTATTGTTTTATTTCCTGGTATTAACGTCTGTTTCCTCCTATTTTTGTGCTTTAATTGTATTTCTTTGACTAATTTTGGAAAAAAAAAATACAAACCAAGTTCCGCATCAGTTGGGGTGGAACATGGCTTGAATACAGTGTCCCCGGGAGACAATTGAGTTCCCCCTTTCCCCTCATGCAACTCAAGTTTTCAATTTTCTGCAGTTTGTTTATTCATTTTTCTTTGTATAGATCATGTTTTTTTTTTTTTAAGTCTGAAAATTCTTTGAATATCTCTTTTGTTGTTTGGTTTTGGTTTTTCAAGACAGGATTCCTCTATGTAGCCCTGGCTTTCCTGAAATTCATTCTGTAGACCAGGCTGGTTCAAACTTTCAGAGATCTGCCTGGCTCTGCCTCCCAAGTGCTAGGATTAAAGATGTGCGCTACCACCGCCTAGCCTGACTATCTCTTCATACTGACAATCTTTCCATTTTTTCCTGAATGCTATACAGATTTATATTTTAGAAATTAGTATGCATTTGAACATAATTTTTATACCAGGTGTGACGCAAATTTCTTTTTCAGAACCCATAGATACTAAATTTTTAGAAACATGGCTCAGAAGTTAAGATCACTGGTTGCAGAGAAGAGGACCTGGGTTTGATTCTCAGGACCCACATACTGGCTCACAGCCATCTGTAACTCCAGTTCCAGGGGAACTGGCTCCCTCTTCTGATCACTATAGGCACTGCATGCATGTGGTGCATAGACATATTTACAGGCAAAATACCACGTGCATAAAACAAAATAAAATAAAATAAAATGTTACAACTTTTTTTTCTGAGAAGGTGTCTTAGTCAGGGTTTCTATTCCTGCACAAACATCATGACCAGGAAGCAAGTTGGGGAGGAAAGGGTTTATTTAGCTTACTGTTCATCTTTCTGTTCATCACCAAAGGAAGTCAGGAGTGGAACTCAAGCAGGTCAGGAAGCAGGAGCTGATGCAGACACTATGGAGAAATGTTCCTTACTGGTTTGCTTCCACTGGCTTGCTCAGCCTGCTTTCTTATAGAACCCAAGACTGACTTTCAGCCCAGGGATGGTACCATCCACAAGGAGCCCTAATTGAGAAAATGCCCCACAGCTGGATCTCATGGAGGCACTTCCCCAACTGAAGCTCCCTTCTCTGTGATAACTCCAGCCTGTGTCAAGTTGACATACAAAACCAGCCAGTACAAAGGCTATGGCATGGCTGTGTTGCTCTTACTCTGGGTTCCACTGATCTGTGGATTCTTTCCTTCTTAGTCTTCATTCTGAGTGCTATAGCTATGTAAGCCTCAAAAATGAGTAGACTGACCTTACCTACACTTTATTCTTGCCAACTGCGTTAGCCATTCTAATTCGGGTTCTCCCTGTATAAAA
>NW_022196911.1:65584737-65585262 GCF_008632895.1 Mastomys coucha | reverse complement strand
TAGAGCTGGAAGTCTTCCTCCCAGATCACAAGGTCAAAATGTTCGAGGCCAACAGGACAAGGATGGGAATGGGAGGGGACACCAGAGGAAGAATGTCCATGACCTTTCCTTGAGCAAGCGAAGATTCCCGGAACTTGAGTATGCCTCTCCTTTGCTTCCTTGATGGTCCGGCACTTCCTGTCCTGTGTGCCGGTAGGTGAGTCACTTAGGACGGAAATTAGAATATAATGAATCTCAAGGTTATCTCATTGCTGTTCTGGCAGCTACTGTAGAACTACCCAGTGTTGAATAAGTCGTCAAAAGAGGAATTCCTGGCCTTTGGGCATCCTATTCTCAAATCCTAGGGTCAATTTAGCTAGGTCATGTAGACCGTTCACTGGTAACAATTCACAACATGCAACACAGCTATTTAAATCAAGGACATTTTTAACCACCCAGAGAGCCATTACATCACTAGGGGTCTAAGCACTCACTCGTACTCTCCTCAAGTTAATATGCAGGGAAAGACACATAACAGAAAAACAG
>NW_022196911.1:65574142-65574394 GCF_008632895.1 Mastomys coucha | reverse complement strand
GTGTTCTCTTAGGGTCTGTATGACATCTGTCCAGGATCTTCTAGCTTTCACAGTCTCTGGTGAGAAGTTTGGTGTAATTCTGATAGGCCTGCCTTTATATGTTACTTGACCTTTTTCACTTACTGCTTTTACTATTCTTTCTTTGTTTTGTGCATTTGGTGCTTTGACTATTATGTGGTAGGAAGAATTTCTATTCTGGTCCAGTTGATTTGGGGTTCTATAGGCTTCTTGTATGATCACGGGCATCTCTTT
>NW_022196911.1:65451962-65573449 GCF_008632895.1 Mastomys coucha | reverse complement strand
TGGATGGTTTTACTCAATTCCCTCACCTGTTTGTTTGTGTTTTCCTGCAATTCCTTAAGGGATTTTTGGATTTGCTCTTTAAATGCTTCTATTTGTTTACTTGTGATCTCCTGTAATTCTTTATGGATTTTTTTTTGTTTCCTCTTTAAGGGCTTGTACCTCTTTACCTGTATTCCCCTGTATTTCTTTAAGGGAGTTATTTATGTCCTTCTTAAGGTCCTCTATCAGCATTGTGAGATATGATTTTTAGATCCAATTCTTGCTTTTCTGATGTTTTGGGATATCCAGGACTTGCTGCAGTGGGAGTACTAGATTCTGATGAAGCCAAGTAGTCTTGGTTTCTGTTGGTAGGATTCTTGTGTTTGCCTTTCACCATCTCTATATTTTTGGTCTGTTATTTTTTTTTTTAAATGTCATTATAGTTCTGAGAATTTGTAGGGATTGCTCTAATGAGACATTTACTCAGAATGAAAGTTGGGGAAAAATAAAGATAATAGAGTAATTAACAAGGAGATTTCTGCCAAGATATGTAACACTTGGCTTGTGGGTAATTCCGTGGTACAGCAAGACTTCTCAGCTTGAGTGAGGTTACAGAGGCAGCCCCCAGCACAGCATGGACATCTGTGCACATTGTCTGTCTGTCGGTACCATCTGGGCTAGTTCTCCATCTCTGCCAAGGCAAGATATGGGCATGGTGTCCTACATCTTCAACCCAGCACTCAAGAGACAGAAGCCAACAGATTTCTGTGAGTTCCAGGCTAGCCAGAGCTACATCATGAGACCGTGTCTTGGGGGTAGGTAAGCAGGACCATAGGTGCCTGTAACCAGTTTGTAGCCTGTGTCAGCAAGAGAATAAATCATGAACACTGAAGGGAACACAGGGTGAAGGGGCCCTATGCAGAGCTGGGAGCAATACAAACAAGTATGGCCATGATGACACCAGTGCGGGGTTCCCCAGAAATAAAAGGTGGGGCAACTGTAGGATGTGATGAGAGCCTGCGAGTCCATCTATCCGAGATGGCTAATCTTGATAGTCAACTTGATTGGATCTGGAATTAACCCGGAGATGTGCCTCTGGGCAGGAACAGGAAGGTATTTCAGGAAGGATTAGCAGAGGGGAAAGCCTTTAGACCTTCCTCTTCCGTCTGGGACTGCTGACATGCTTGTTCATGGAGTGAGATGCTATCTGCTCCTAGGCTCTCCAGCATGCAGACAGCCATTCTTCACTGCCTAGCCTGTACAAGCTAATCTAATAAGTCCTCTTTTGTGATACGTAGTCATTCCACAGTCCCATTCTCCCCGAAAACCCTGACTAATGCATACTTAAAAGGATTAAGTCAACATACCACAGAGAATCTTGCATATCCATGTTTATGGTGTTCACAAGAGTCAAGATGGAGAAACAGCTCAGATGTCTGTCAACAGATGAATGGTATATATACACAACTGAGTTTTTATTCAGCCCTGTGTAATCATGAAATTAGGTCACTTCAGGAAAATGGATAGAACTGGAGATCCTCATGGTGAAACAAGCCAGATTGGCAAAGACAAGCAACACATATTTCCTCTCATATGCAGAATCTAGATTTTACACATGTGCACATACACATGCACATAATATGATGTGAGAATAGAAGCAAGGGGTGTGTGGGGGAATGAAAGGATGAAATGATCAAGAAAATATACTAGGGAGGGGAGAGTAATATCATATTTTTCTTCATATGCAGAATCTAAATGTGTATGAGTATATGCATACACACACACACACATATGGAATGAAAGTAGGGCTTCTTTGGTGGATAGAAAAAAAACAAGAAGGAGATGAAGAGTAGGTGGGAGGGAGGGCAAATATAAGCCAAATATAATGATATGCATATATGTGTATATAGGTACATATGTATTTCATATATATATATACACATATACATATATACATATATATGTGTGTGTATATATATATATATATATATATATATATATGAGCAGCATAATGGCATAATGAAATCCATTATTAGTAAACGTTACTATTTTGACCTCACGGCCTATAATAGACACATGCACGTCATGGTCTGGATCATCTTCTCCAGTCTGCTGATGGAGGCAGACAAGAGGACGCTTCCAGAGTAAGATGCTTCTCTGAGCTGAGACGCTTCCCTGCTGCATCCTAAATGGTTTTCTTTCTCGGCTCTGGGGCACTTCCTGTTTTTGAAGAATGATATCGAATACTCAACACTAGATCAATACGGTCGTGATCTCTACAATAAAAACCATATCTTCTTATTAACATGCTTCATTTCAGACTGAGCTATGAGTTTATTGTCCCAGACAGCAGACAGGTCACGGACCTAGTGGACAGAGTTTAGAGCATAGTCACTGCAGGTACAGCAGGTTGAAACCAGAAGACAGGGGTTATGACCTCCTCATGGCCATGGAAGGAAGCATGTAGGTAAGGAGAGGCATGTAGGTAACGGTCTCCTTTTGTCCTGAAGACTTTGGGCCTGCTTGTAATAGAGAGCACAGGCTTTCGGGTGTTCTCACTGGCTATGTGTGTCTCCACTGTTAGAACTGATTGCCAATTACTCACATCTAGTGAGCACTGGTGGACTCTGGAGGGTTTCTTTCTGCTGTTCTCATTTCTAACAGTTCACTTCATCTCCAACAGAGCTTCCTTCCCTGCGGTTTGATTTTAGGCATACATTCTGTTTGATCTATCTTAGGGCTCCTTGTTCATTTTTTTTTTCTAAGTCCTTACCCATGCTTCAGCTGCTTTTAAGGCACCTTTAAATTCTTTATAATAAATTTGCCAAAGATCCTGAAAAGACTTGAGTCTGTATCATATTTGTTTATAGCTTATACACAGGTTCCCATAAGAATGGATGAGGCCCTTACAATCCAGGGATCTTGCCTATTCGTGGGCTATAGTGATGATATGAAAACTCAAACTGACAGCCCTCCCTTCAGAAGTCCATGCCCACACAGAGGCATGCAGCCTTTTTATGTCTCTCCGATGACGTGCTTAAATCTATATTAAAGCTGTTTTGTTAATCTATTTGAAAAATTATGTGTATTTGTGTGCGGAGAGAGGGTGCACATATAAGCACTGGTGTCTTTGGAAGCCAGATAGACCCTTGGAGCTGGAGTTACAGGCTCTTGCAAGCTGCCTGACTTAGAATTCGGGAACTGAACTCAGGTCCTCTGGAAGAGCGGCACGTGCCTTTAACCACTGGGCCCCTCCAGCTCCTTAAGTTGCCTCATCTGGAGAGCCTCACGCCCCAACTTCCTTTGTTAGGATAGTATCATGTTCTAAAAAACTATCCCATGATGAGGTATCTCAACACACAAAAACGGAAGCATTTGCTTCCAAGTGCCTTCCCATAATGACTGTTAACGCCACTGAGTGAGAGTGTAGACCCTTACCCAATTCTTTGGTCTAATTACGCAAGCTTTATTTCTGTCAGACAGGGGTGTCTCCCTAAAATAGGGTTTGAGAAAATAGCATCAAACATAGGAGACATGGAGTTTTGTATAGCCCACCAAAACTGCAAAGCTAGGGGATTTTCAAGGGGTCCCAGTGACATGGGAACTTGCCAGAGCATTTCAAAATTATTTGTCAGAACATCTTATTTTATCAGGTGGAAGTCAGAGTATAGGTGTGGAACATATCAAGTTCCAGAAAATGGGTCAAGACCTGTTTAACTTAAAGTTTTACAGAAAACAGGGATGAAATCATTTTGATATTGTGACAAGATGGAGTCTTAAATGGTCTCTAATCTTAAATGGAGTCAGGCTGGCCCATCATGACCCTCTTGTTTGTCCACTTTAGAATATTTCATGAGGTATGGCTGCTTCTGAATTGTTTGATAGGATATATTATGAACAGCACATATAACATTATTCTTCATTGATTCACTAAATATGGCATGCCAGCAAGAGTTCTTTATGCCAAAAAATTCACATCCTTTGTAAAAAAAAAAAATTAGGTAGCATGAGTAAACAAAAAAGGAAAAATCAATATATAGTATTAAAAATTCTACTACCCTGTACTGGCTGGTTTTGTGTCAACTTGACACAGGCTGGAGTTATCACAGAGAAAGGAGCTTCAGTTGAGGAAATGCCTTCATGAAATCCAACTGTAAGGCATTTTCTCAATTAGTGATCAAGAGGGTAGGGCTCCTTGTGGGTGGTGCCATCCCTGGGTTGGTAGTCTTGGGTTCTGTATTAGTCAGGGTTTCTATTCCTGCACAAACATCATGACCAAGAAGCAAGTTGGGGAGGAAGGGGTTTATTCGGCTTACTTCCACATGGCTGTTCATCACCAAAGGAAGTCAGGACTGGAACTCAAGCAGGTCAGGAAGCAGGAGCTGATGCAGAGGCCATGGAGGGATGTTCTTACTGGCTTGCTTCCCCTGGCTTGCTCAGCCTGCTCTCTTATAGAGCCCAAGACCTCCAGCCCAGGGATGGCACCACCCACAAGGGGCCCTACCGGCTTGATCACTAATTGAGAAAATGCCCCACAGCTGGACCTCATGGAGGCACTTCCCCAACTGAAGCTCCCTTCTGTGATAACTCCAGCCTGTATCAAGTTGACACACAAAACTAGCCAGTACATGTTCTATAAGAAAGCAAGTTGAGCAAGCTAAGGGAAGCAAGCCAGTAAGGAACATCCCTCCATGGCGTCTGCATCAGCTCCTGCTTCCTGACCTGCTTGAGCTCCAGTCCTGACTTCCTTTGGTGATGAACAGCAATGTGGAAGTAAGCTGAATAAACCCTTTCCTCCCCAACTTGCTTCTTGGGCATGATGTTTGTGCAGGAATAGAAACTCTGACTAAGACATACCCTAAAATTAATTCCTTTTGTACTTTTTGTGTATTTGTAAAACTGGAAAGAAGACCAATAGGGCTGCCTGTGCCTTATAAAAGATTCTCCTTTTATGGCTCCACCACTTACGTGGCTATATTTGGTGACCTGTGACCCTATTCCACAAGCCACACAGATTAGGACAATGATGAATGCCTACCTGTTATTAGTCAGGGTTTAGTCAAGAAAACAGACACCACCCTAGAGGTTCCTCAAGCCAAATAAAGAAGAACTTTAATAAGGAAAGTGGTTACACAGGAAGTAGAAACGCTGAGAAGCATGAGGCAATGGAGAGGCACCCAGAGGCAGCACTCAGAGAGGCGAGCAATACCCCAGAGCTGAAGGGACAAGAAAGCAATTGTATCAAAGCGCAGGTGTGGCCAATCAAAAGGAAGAGAACTGAGAGGGGGGATTTCCCAGTTGTAACTGGAACCCCATGGGAAGGGTCTGTTTAGGGGACTTCTGGAAGCATGGAAGGGCATAGCTGAAGACTTCAGAAGGAGAAAGACTAACCCAGCCTCTCCTCTCCTTGTTGCTCCAGTTACCACCATTGTCTCCTTAACCAAACTTACCCATAAGCTGCTGGCCAGAGGACCTTGGGTAATTATAGGGGATGGGATGGAAGTGAGCCAAAATAAGCAGTTGGCCAGCAACTGTCAAAGGGCCCTGTGCTCATAGGTTACAGTTGTGAAGATCTGTCTTCATGTGGAATTCCTAACAGCGGGAGCAGGGGCTGTCTCTGACTCTGTTGCCTGCCTCTGGGACCCTTTCTTCATACTGGGCTGCCTTGTCGAGCCTCAATAAGAGATGTGTCTAGTCTTAGTGCAACTTGATATGCCAAGGCTGGTTGATATCCATGGGAGGCCTCTGCTTCTCTGAAGAGGAAATGGAGGTGGAGAGGAAGTGGGGGAGGGGAGGACACAAAGGACTGTGAGGAGGAGAGGATATAAAGTAAATTAATTAATCTTTAAAGAAGTTGGTCAATCACTACTATTGCCATACACGAGTAAGCAGGGTGAGAAGGATCCAGGATGTAGCTTGGTCTATACAGGGTTCACCCAGCACCCTTAATACCCAGGGTTCCGTCGCCAGCACTGCATAACTTCTGATTAGTGCGCATACCTACAATTCCAGAACTCGTGAAGCAAAGGCAGGAGGATCAGAAGTACAAGGTCATTCTCAGCTACCAAGTAGGTTTGAAGCCAGGCTCGGCTGCCTGAGATTCTATCTTTTTAAAAAAGACATATACAAAGCAACCCGCCTGTACTCCCCAAAATGTTAATGTCAGAAATAGAGGGAAAAGCCCAAAGAACTTCCCTAAACTTAAGATCACTGGGGGGAGATGGCAGGAGATGGCAGTGTGAGACCACAGACTGAGTACTGCGTCAAAAAGGAATCCCATACAAAGAGTGTTATGGGCAACTGTGAAAATACAGAAGTACTGGATCAGATGCTATTACACTTAGGAGTTAAGTTTGTTGGTGTGTGATAATTTGGTTGTGGTTATGCTAGACAGTACCCTTGTTCTCAGGAGGAAGATCTGAAGAATTGAAGGGACAAACAAGCTCATGATCTTCTAACAAACTCCTTACAAATAAGAGGAGGCAGGGAACATGAGGCCACACAGAAGGCGGGTACTGACACTGGCAAAGCTCAACACTTGGCCCAGGCACTATGCTCGCACCTATCCCAGGGGCTTAATGTTTTCAGCCTAGAAAGAAAGAGAAAGGGGCTGGTGTCAGGTCTCCAACTCCTCACATGAAGGGGAAGCAAGACTGAACTAAGGCATTCTTGAGAATTTGAGACTGAAAAATTTGTAAAGGATTTGCTAGCTAGCAGCAAAGTCTGAAGATAACAGGACAAAACAAAACGAGTAGAACCGGGCACTAGTGAGCGAAAGCTCATCAAGGCAAAGTGAATACATGAAAGGAAAAACACAAAAGCCAGCCCATTGTTTGAAAAGCAGCCTCAGGCCTTCAACTTCTCCCACCCAGAGTGACATCTGATTTGAACTAGCCCCGTGGCTTGCTTTCACCAGCAGAATGCAGCAGAACTGGCCACTTGCTAGTTCCTGCCTGTTTGCCAGCTTCTCATCTCCCTCTTTGCCTCTGTTGGCGACTAAGCCACCCTCTGAGGAAGGCTGTGTCACCGGAAATTCTGAAGCCAGTGTCCTCAGTTGTTTTCACCCTTCAGCCAAAGCTAGAGTCCCGCCACACCCCAGTGAAGCCGACCCAGTCATCACCTCATAGAGCAAAGCCAAGGTGTTCCTGCGAATCCCTCCTCAAACTACAGCACCGTGTGCCAAAAAATAAAGGCTGCTTGCTATTTAAATCATTGAAAGGTGGGGGGATTTCTGACACAGTCAAAAGCCAAACCGAGCAGACAGATAGAGATGCCTGTGAGGAAAGTGGAAAGCTCTGGCTTTTGGTGTTTTCATTAATTCTATTTTGGCTCAAAATAGCTTCTACTCATTTCTTGGTTAACACTGACTAGGCTTGTATTCATTGCAACCAAAATAAAATAAAATAACTAAATAAATAAATAAGAAGAACCAGTAACAAGTAGCCTTTCTTGTCCTTTCCTCTTGCAAATATTGTCATTTTCTACAGATTCTGAACAAACATTTTTTTTTTAATTTGGTTTTAAGTGTTTTTGCTTACATGTTTGTGTGCACCATGTGCAGTGTCTGTGGGAGGACAGAAGAGGTCATCAGATGGATGTGGGTGCTGGGAATCGAACCAGGCTCCCTCTGGAAGAGCAGCCAGTCTCTAACCACTGAACCATCCCTCCTGCCCCTGACTGAACACTTCTTGTCTTCGGCTCATTTACCCTGTCCTGGGTAACAGCACCTGATAAGCGATGGGCACAGATAGAATGGGGAGTGATGTAAGTGGCATTATTTAAGCAGAAGAGGGTGTTATTTCAGGTACCTTCTCACTTTGTTTAGAAAACATGACAGCTCTTTAGAAAGGTTCGGTCCTCCTCGCTTACCATCTCTTTGCCCTCAGGGATAACCCATCATGACCTCTGTGAGGTCACTGCCATTTTCCCTTTACAGGCAGCAGAGCACTTAATTTTACAAAACAGCGGTAGGCACTGACCTAGGAGAGAAAGGAAAGATGCTTCCGCTGGCAGAAGGAGGCTCGGCATGGGGCAAATGAACTGAGCAGTCAGTCTCTGGGTGGTTGTCTGGCTTGGGCTTCTCAGCATTTATTAGAGCCTTTTATGGGAAAGGCGTTGAGCAAGGCAGTGAGTAAGCTTGGAGACAGGGCTGGGCACCGTTGAGACACGTAGTGACTGAGGAGCACGGGCCAGGCTTCAGATGTTTGGCCAGGTTGCAGTCAGAGAGACAAGGCTGTACGCTGTGACTTCCCCTCTCCCTACTAGGAGAGGTCAAAGCTGAATATTTCTAGACAATATGGACAACACAGCCAGCCTAGAAGAGAGACAGGGGCCTTGTCAACTTACAGTGAGAGTGGTTGTAGGGCACAGAATACCCTGGGCCACACTCTAAGTATAGAGTTTAAAAGTGAGCACCCTGAACTCAGAGTGGTGGTACATGACTGCAGGCTAGCTCTCAATAAGCAGAGGTTGGACCATGATTTCAAGGACAGCCTGGACTATATAGTATCAAAGAAAGGAAGGAAGGAAGGGAGGGAGGAAAGAAGGAAGGAAGGAAGGAAGGAAGGAAGGAAGGAAGGAAGGAAGGAAGGAAGAAAACAGTGAGGGAGATTCTGATGGGAAGAGCCCTCCATCTCTCTCTATCCCTCTATACCTCCATATACCTGGAATCCTGGGCATCTGAACCCAGTATCTAGCTGTCATAGTGGACTCCCTTTACTGGATTCTCTTCACTGCTGTCTATCTGATGTCTTGTCTCCAGGCTCTCTTCTGATTTGTTCTTCCATCCAAAAGGCTCAGCCAGCCTCCCAGGAAATTCCTGAGAAAGACTACATAAGAAGCAATATTCACATAGGGACATGTGTGTTTGTTTTGCTGTTCTATACGATCAATAATTTAGCTAGGAACAAAACTCTAGGGGATCTTTGTCCTTCAGAATTTTGAAAGCATTGCCCTTGCCTTCTTGTTTAAGAACACAGCCACCCTCGTCCTTTGTATATGATCTCTGTTCTCTGTACCCCCCCCCCACCTCCTTCTGGCCTTTTAAGATCTTCCACCAGCTATGTTCTGAAATTCCAGACCGTGTGTCTAGATGAGCCATTTTCATTTATTTTTTTTCTCTAGGCACTTCAAGGACCTTTCACAGTAAAGTCTTGTTCTTTAGTTCTGGCAATTCTCTCTCTCCCTCTCCCCCACTTTCTCCCTCTACCCCTGCCCCCCCATACACACATAGAGCCTCACTATGTAGCCATGGCCAAGCTGACCTACAGAGACCCCCACACACACCTTTGCCTGGAATTATATGACACCACCACCATGCTTCTGTACTTCTGGACAGTGGCTTCTCCTATGCATCCTCTGCCATCATCCACCCCAGCTTCTGGGCTGTGTTGTGTGACAGCCTCCTGTTCTCTTTCTCGTACACCTGTCATTCAGATATTGAGGCTCCCAGGATTATTCTCCAGTCTTTGTTTGTTTGTTTGTTTGTTTAATGTGAATACACTCTCATATTTTCTAGTCTCATCTCTTCTCTCCATGGTCTCTTCTGTTTTCTTGGATGTCCTCCAGCTCTTCTTCTTACTACTACTGTGTATGTGTGTGAGAAAGAGAGGGACAGAGAGACAGAGGGACAGGGAGAGAAAGAGATAGAGAGACAGAGACACAGAGAGACATAGAGAAACACAGAGAGACACACAGAGAAAGAGACAGAGAGATAAAGAGACAAAGAGAGAAACATACAGAGACAAAAACAGAAAGATAGAGGGGGGGACAGAGAGACAGAGACACAGAGAGAGATAGAGACAGAGAGACATACACAGAGAGACACAGAGAGACACATAAAGAGATAGAGATAAAGAGACAAAGAGAGAAAAACAGAGAGACAGACACACACACACAGGGAGAGAGAAAGAGAAGAGAGCGCACACACAGGCACATTTATGCTATGGAACACATGTGGAGGTCAGGGGACAGACAGTTGGCAGGAATCACTTCTGCCGTCCCATCATGGGTTCCTGGGGTCAGCTTCCTCCAGTTCTATTATCCTTCTTTAAATTAAGGGATGGCTTTTTTTTTTACTGTCTTTATCATAATCATGCCCTGTTCTTATGGATATAACTTATCTTCTTAGCATTCTGATCATTTTAACAACGTATTTTGCGACTGGGGGTTTTGCTTTTATTGGGGGCTCTATCTTCACTGTGTGAAGCAACATCTGGTCTCTTTGAAGACCTGCTATGCCCCACCTTCTTAGTTCACAGGGGTGAACTCACCATGTGCCGATTCTTTTATCTTTATACTTGACCTGCATGGGCTTCAGTTTCTTTACTAATAAAACAGGAACGATAGACGTTGTCTCACGAGGGTTGCCCAAGCTACACCCTGCGTCGTGGAACTCAGACTCATAATTGGACACAACTGGCTCAATAAATTTCAGCTGTAATCATTCTCACACAGCTCAGGTGGGATTCACAGCACTTCTCAGCTGAAGAGACGATGATGCGATCCAGCACCAGGTTTTTGCAGGGATGAGCTTGATCAGGTTATTAAACAGGCGAGAAGACCATCAAAGGGCTGGCTGTGGTGGCACAGGCCTTTAAGACCAGCACTCTAGGGGCAGAGGCAGGCAGATCTCTGTGGGTTCAAGACCAGCCCAATTCTACATAGTGAGGTCCAGGACAGTGAGAAGACCCTGTCTCAAAAATACAAACAAAATCCACAAGGTCAATGCTGCTGATAGTCATCTTTAACACCACTTACAGAAACACATGTCACATTCGGCCTTCAGTGGGCCTCCTAACAGTGGGAGCAGGGGCTGCCTCTGACTGTGCCTGTTTTGGGACCCTTTCAACCTACTGGGTTGCTTTGTCTAGACTTAAAAGAGGAGGTGTTTAGTCTTACTGCAACTTGAGATACCCTGGCTGGTTGCTATCCATCAAGGGCTGCCCTTTTCTGAAGAGAAGGGGAGGAGTGGATGGGGAGGGAAGAAGAGGGGAAGAGGGAGATGGGGGAGAGGCTTGGAGGCTCAGAGGGAGGGGAAACTGTGGCTGAGATGCAAAATAAATAAAGTGAAATAAAGTCTATCAAGGGCAAAACCAATATCAAATGGAGCTGAGGGCTGGGGATGTAGCCTACTAGAGGGATACTGATCAACTAGAGGGGGTTTGGGAGGGGCTGTTGAATCATGATCCACCTTGTCTGAGGCACTATGACTCCTGGGCTTTCCAACACTTAGGTCAGTCAATACATTCTTTTTCTTTCTCTCTTTTAACTATTTTTTTTTGTTGTTGTTGTTGAATTTGATTGCTTGCTACAAGAAGAATCCTTTGTACTATTGAAAAATTGAGAATATACATTTTAAATTCTAGGTATTAAACTTGATATGACATTATCATATTCTCATCTTATTAAAATTACTCTCCAACACTACTTTTTTTTTTTTTTTTTTTTTTTTTTTTTTTTTTTTCGAGACAGGGTTTCTCTGTATAGCCCTGGCTGTCCTGGAACTCACTCTGTAGACCGCCTGCCTCTGCCTCCCAAGTGCTGGAATTAAAGGCGTGCGCCACCACCGCCCGGCTCTCCAACACTACTTTATGTCTGGGGTTTGCTTTATGATGCTCATAATGAACAGATAATGTATTAAAATTTCAATGCAATAAATAACATTAGAATGAGGATGTCACTAAGTTTTTTGTGTGTAGCTTCATTGTTTCCTGAAAATCCCAAAGGTGGACCTTCCAGGTCAAAAGTTGCGCAAGACATTAAGAATTTTGCTACACAGAGAAAAATTGGTACCGTTCCACTGGAAAGGTAAAACCAACTCGCCCTCGGGTCACGAGCATAGGAGAACACCTGTTTCTTCTGTCATCGCCCGCAGTGGTTAATACCTTTCTTACAGTCTGCCAGATAATCATGAGCTCTGTGAAACAATAGAACACTCTACTCTGTATGTCTTTCTTATGTGAGTCACCAGCCATGCATCGATTTGCACACACTATACGGTGGGTTTACCTACAGGACCTGGTAATTGGCTCTCCCTTTGTTCTGTTGCTGAGGTTTCTTGAGCTTTATTCTAGTTCTACAAAATAGAAACACAGATATTTGGGCTGGAGAGATGGCTCAGCTGTTCAGAGCCCCCGCTGTTCTTCCAGAGGTTCTGAGTTCAAGTCCCAGCACTCAGATGGTGGCTCACAACCATCTGTCATGGGATCTGATGCCCTCTTTGACATGCAGATAGAACACTCATATGAGTATACATAAGATATGTAAATTAATAAGTCTTAAAAATAAAAGGGAATGCAGAGGTTTAAAGATAGATGTAGATTGATTCTGGCCAACTTAATCCTCATCCTGAGGAGAGAGGGGGGACCTAGAGGAAGCAAGACTCAAAAAACCTGGAATAGCATGGCCAGTGGGGGCTCAAGGTCCTGAAAAAGGTGATACACGAAGCTAAAATCATCTTTCTCATATCTTCCAGGACCACCTGCTCAGGGGTGGAATCATCCAGAGTGGGGCGGGCCCTTGGTGGGCCCTCCCACATCCATCAATAATCAAGAAAATGCCACATAAAAACACTTACAGGCCAATTTGATACAGGCATTTCCTCTGTAGGTATAATTTCTTGTACACTGTGTAAAAGCATCAACTGTCAATCAAAAGCTGATGCCCTGTTAGAAAAAGACAGGAAGTAGAAGGTGGGAGTTCTGGTAAAGAAACTTGAACTGTGGGAAGAGTCAGAGACAGGAAATTCACCACCCAGACTCGGAGGAAGTTGGATGTATGAAACTGAACTATGTGACAAATATAGAATAGTATAAATCCATTAAGTGAGTTAGTGCTAGTCGGGAAATAAGCCTGGCTTAAGGCCTAGGCATTTGTTAATAAATAATAAGCTTCCAAGTTGTTATTTGAGAGCTGGGGAGCCAGTGGAACAGCCTGTGCTTGCATTCCTCAGTTGAAGTCTCTCCCTTCCAAGTGTTTGTGTTTGTGCCAAGTTGATAAAAGCTAACCAGCAGAGCAGGTGGGCTTGGCCTGGGAGAGCTTGATTGTTACTGCTGCATAACACGTCCACTCACCGCTGGGCAGTGCTGGTGCATGCCCTTAATCCCAGCACTCCAGACGGAGGCAGAGGCAGGAGGATCTCTGGGTTTCAGGACAGCCAGGGTTACATAGAGAAACCCTCCCTGCCTTGAAAACAAGAACAACAAAAGGGCTTTAAAAATGGTTTGCTTTTACTAAAGACTCTGAGTGTGAGAACTGAAGAGTGGACACAGTAGAAAACCCCCTCTCCATGACATCTGGGGCCTCTACTGGGAAGAACAGGACCGGACAGCCAGAGGAGGCTCAATTGCAGTATCACATCCTAACTGGGAGAAGTTTGAGTTACCTTAAATTAGCATCCATACATGCCTCTCCTCTGTGGCCTGGGCCTAGATTTGTCACCTTATAGCTCAGAGAGCCCCAAACAAATGTTCAGCAAACTCAACAGACTCAGAATTCACTCATAGTTTCTGCTAAAAGTCCAGTGTAAATGCCTACAGTGGACACTCAGGTCTGGGGTAAGGAAGACAGAAGCCATATCTTTCAGTGTACAGGGTGTTCACTGTGGAAAAAAGACCCCCCGCTCTGCAATAAATTTTTTATTAGATATTTTCTTCATTTACATGTCATATGATTTTTCCTTTCCCAGTTTCCCCTCTAAACAAACAAACAAACAAACAAAAACAACAAGAACAAACCCCTGTTGCATCCCCCATCTCCATGCTTGCCACCCAACCCTCTCCCACTTATTTCCCCTACACTGGGGCATAGAACCTTCACAGGGCCAAGGGCCTCTCCTCCCATTGATGATTGATTTTGAAATCCTCTACTATACACATGCTGCCAGAACAATCAGTCCCACCATGTGTACTCCTTGGCTGGTGGTTGAGTCCCTGGGAGCTCTGAGGGTACTAGTTAGTTCATATTGTTGTTCGTCCTAAAGGGCTGCAAACCCTTCAGCTCCTTTGGTCCTTTCTCTAACTTCTTCATTGGGTCTGCAATAAATTTTAAGGAGAATAGTGAAAGTGAAGTAGTTCTTGATATACTGCTCTGCAGACAGACAGACAGACAGACACACACATACACACACACACACACACACACACACACACACAGAGGGAGGAAAGGCAGAAATGGCTGGCTGTGGTGATCTGACAAAAGACAGTGCATTTATTGTTGTTTTGTAAGAAGGAACCAAACTGAAACCATTTTGAGTAAAGCTTCCATTTTGAATAGGGGTCAAACAAAGTTTAAGTTCCTAAGACCTCCCTGGGTAACTGATATCCTGCTTGGCAGAGAGAGAGATGTACATGGGTAACTGACATCCAGGGTGACAAGTTGAGACATGAATGGTAGGTAAGTCACCCAACATAGTTGAATAAACCAACCAAGGAGAACAGGATAAATGTACCACAAAGACATGTTCCAAAGGAAGTCCCCTGTCCCTAAATCCTGACTGATGGAAAAATGTAACTGTAACTTGGCCCAGATGTTTGTTCTTTTCAAGCTTAACAGCTGTGTAACATTCTGGCTCAGGGTAGAAATTCAGATCTGCAGTCCTGATCAACAGCAGCTTGATTACAATAAATTTTGTTATCTGCTTTGACCTGATGTTTGAGTTATGTTAGATCTAAGTGGACCTCATAACCGTTTTTGGTTATGTTTTTTGGTGTTTCCAGGCCAGCTTTCTCTGTGTAGCCCTGACTGTCCTGGAACTTGCTCTGTAGACCAAGCTGCCCTCCAACTCACATACTTCTCAACTGACCTCCAACTCACAGCCTGTCTTTGCCTCCTGCTGGGATTAAAGGAGAGCACCACCAGGTCAGACAGTGTTTTTTTTAAAGTCCCAGATCAGGAGAAACTCCGCCCACCCCCCTTTCCCATAGGCTGGAACTTGGAGAGGTACAGTATTCATGCTCTTATAGCATGGCCCCTTCCCATTCTGTTGGTTCAGGACATGAATATCCCCAGGCTTCAGACTGCCCGGTGTTCTGAACCTGAGCTCAGTCAACTTTGTAGCTCAGAGCTTTGAAACAGCGGGTGCCAGGCGCCTGCAGGAGACAGAGAGGCCCAGTGCCTTCTATTTACCTGAGACTTTTCTGTGTTGTTAATTGCACCTCATACTGAAGATGGACAGTAACAATTTATCTCTTACAATATCTGTGGGCACCTGTGTGTATACATGTATGTGTGTGTGGCACATGTGTGTGCATGTGTGCATGGCGAGCATGTGTGTGTATGTGTGCCTGTGTATGTGCGCATGAATGTGGGTGGCACGTGTATGCACGAACATGTGTGTGTGTGCATGTATGCATGCATGTGTATGTGTGTATGTGTATGTGTGTGTGTGTCTCACACCCTACATAATTTGCTTAATATTTAGTCTGTGACCTCCATATATTTTCAACAAAGCAAAGGACACCTACAATTTTATGACTAAAACTAAGTAATTTTTAGGCTCTGAAAAGGAATTTAAATGGTGTTCTCTGACAGCCATTAACGGGAGTATCTTAAGTCCTAATAATAGAGAAAAACCTAAAGTAGTTTAAATTTACCAGAGACGGTGTAATTACTGCAGAGATCTCAGGGTTTCTCAGGGAGCCCAAGAGCAAAGATGAGGCCTTGTGCCAGGAACAGGCTCTGATTAGATGCTGGAACCACACAGGTACATGCAAAGTTGTCTTTATCTCACCACGGATCTAGCTTCTTTGTATTTGCTGTGTTTGTTTTTGTGCTGCAACATAAGTTACCATTGTTTTTCAATCCATTGTGTGAGTTTACTTTCTGATACTGTGATAAAGGTGCCAGATCAAGAGTAATTGGGGGGGGGGGGCTGGCGAGATGGCTCAGCGGGTAAGAGCACTGACTGCTCTTCCGAAGGTCCTGAGTGCGGATCCCAGCAACCACATGGTGGCTCACAACCACCCACAATGAGATCGGATGCCCTCTTCTGGTGCGTCTGATGACAGCTGCAGAAAATTACGCCAGAGCGAGCTGGCTGAAGTGATTGGGGCTGGAGCGAGCAGGGCCGGAGCGAGCCTGAGCAGAGGTCCTGAGATCAACAGCAGCCACGCACATGATCGAACACAGTCATCTGTACAACTACAGTGTACTCATACACATAAAAATGGAATAAAATCTTTAAAAAAAAAAAAGAGTAATTGGGGAGGAAAGAGTTCATTTGGCTTACAGGTGGCGGTCCATCATCAGGGGAAGCCGAGGCAGGAACTGAAGCAGAGACCATGGAGGAATGTTGCCTATGCTCAATCAGCTTATTTTTTTATTCAATGAAAGACCACGGCCTAGGGAATGGAGCCCCACCCAGTGGGCTGGGCTCACTCACATCAACCATCAATCAAGAAAATATCTCCACAGACTTGGCTACTGGCCAAACTAATGGAGACGTTTCTCAGTTGAGATTCCCCTTTCCCAGGTGAGTCTAGCTTGTGTCAAGTTAATAAAAAACAAAACAAAACAAAACTGACCAACACAAAGCTTAGTGGAAAAAAAAAAAGTCAATGCTACCAGTGGTCTCAAGTTTATAATTCGCCAATTCTAGGGACCATTTCTCTGAACTGAAATCTCAGTCTTACTTAATTCTGAATGACTGCCTTGGTGCTCATCTTTACAAATGTAGCTCGGTCGGCTACAGAAAGCAGGAGCCTGGCTCCTGCACTTGTCAGCTTGCCAGCAGAGGGTGGGAAGATTCCTAAAAACTGGCAGAGGTGAAGAGGAGTGGAGGAATGGCTCCTTTGGATGAGTGCGAGTTCTGAAGACTCAAATATAAAACTTAGGAAAGGAACAAAAATAGGGGAGGGGTGGACTTCTTGATCTGGCCAAATGTTCTGGACACTTCTTTTTTGATGAACAAAGCTAGAATTTGTTCCTAGAACTAACAAGCATCCTGACTATTTCCATATCTGCAAGCTGGGCATATATAGCCAGCAGTTCATCTCTACGTCTCAGTATCTCTTCTCTTTCCTACTCCTGTGCCTCAGGTGCTGTCTGTGTGCTGACGGTGGTGTATTAGGGTCCACCGCACAGCAAGAATACCCTTGGCCAGATCCAGACATAAGAATCCCAAGCCCCTCGTATAAGGCTAGCCTGAATGTGATGGGTTAGATACACCAGGCAAAAGTGGATCTCATCATAATTCCTAGGCAGTTTTGGTCTGAGAAAAGAGATACAAAATGTAGAGAAATTAAAGGATTCAAGAACCATGTAAGAAATAAGATCAGCTCCAGAGAGACCAGAGCTCATTGGTTAGAGTTCTGACTGCTCTTGCAGAAGACTCAGGTTTGATTCCCAGCTCACAGCCACCTGTAACTCAAGTTTTGGGGAATCTGATGCTGTCTTTTGACCTCAGCCACACAGGTGGCTCATGTATATACATGCAGTCAAAACACTCATACACATAAATAAATACAAAAAAAAAAGAAATATAATCCATGAAGCTTGGAAAACAGACAGAGGAGGGATGGATGACTAGATCCATGTAACTAGATATATGGTGGAAGGAACCCAGGGTGACAGAGGCTGCTAGAATGAGATTAGATTTAATGAGGGGAAATCTTGACTGACGGTTGAAAGGGCTAAGTCTAAGGTGGCGTCTACTCTCTGCAAATTACAGGCACATGCCTGTAATCCCAGGGCTTGGAATGCTGAGACAGGAGAATTGTAAGGAACACATGACAACAGGATGCCTCAAAAGCCAGAATAAATAACCAAGACGTTAACACACATGAAAGGTCCCATCCCTGAAGCAGAGGTCTGGGCTGGAGGGGAGTGAGGCTCTCTTAATTCCTTCCCCTCATGTGATGCTGTGACCCCACTGGTCTCTTCTGCAGCCACAGCAGCAGCAGTGAATTTCTTTAAGTGTTCCAATATGGTTTAAACTTGTTCTATCAACTTTAAAACTAAAATAAAAAATATAGAACTACACTGTCTTAGTGAGGGTTTTACTGCTGTGAACAGGTACCATGACCAAGGCAACTCTTATAAGGACAACATTTAATTGGGGCTGGCTTACAGATTCAGAGGTTCAGTTCATTATCATCAAGGTGGATGGCAGCATCCAGGCAGGCATGGTGCAGGAGGAGATGAGAGTTCTACATCTTCATCTGAAGGCTGCTAGCAGAATACTGACTTCCAAACAGCCAGGATGAGAGTGAGTCTTAAAGCCCATGCCCACAGTAACACACCTACTCCAAAAAGGCCACACTTTTTTTTTATTTATTTATATTTCAAATGTTATCTCCTTTCCTGGATCCCCTCCAAAAACCCTCTATCCCCTTCCCATTCCCCCTGCTCACCAACCTCCCACTCCCCTAGGGTCATACCTTCTAATAGTGCCACTCCCTGGGCCGAGCATATACAAACCATCACATAGGCTTTCCCAGCAATGACAGGCCAGACCACAGTTAGCTTGTCGCTGCCACAAACAGGCAGCACTTGGCAAAAGACACTCATCAAAACACTTGATTGTGATTCTCCACTATCTTCAAACCTGTACACCTGGATTCCATTGCAATCTCGTCTCTCTTTTAAAGTTTTATTAAGATATAATGTGTACACAGAAGACTATCCGTATCTTTTGTATACAGTTCAATAAATGTTCACAAGCTTAATATAATTGTATAATTAACATCAAAGACCCTAAAGCTTTTCATGTCGTTTTGGCTATTAGAACAATGAAAATTTCAGGCGTAAAAGTTCTCATGAAACCAGGCATGATGGCACACGCCTGTAATCCCAGTCATAGGGAAAGGAAACAGGGGACTCAGTAGGTCAGGACTGGAGCGACGAGCCGACTTGGTGGCTCAGGGCACTGGCTTCTTTTGCAGAGGACCCAGGTTTGATTCCCAGCAGGCACACGATGGCTCACACCCATCTGTAACTCCAGTTCTAGGGCGTCTGATTCCTCTTCAGATCTGTGTGGGCAGCAAGCACACACATGTTATGTTATGTGGTGCACATATACACGTGCAGGCATAAAATTTAAAAATCTCAAAAAAAAAAAAAAAGCAGATCTTCAAGGTCATCCTTGGTTAAATGAGACCCTGTTTCAAAACAAACAAACAAATTCTCACTCTGTTGCTTAATCCATTCTCAGATTTTCAGTTTTCATTCAGTTCAAAACTTACTCCTCAATCCCCAGCACAGGCCTGGCTGACAGAACCCAGGAAAAGGGAATCCAGAGAAGTGATCTGTGTCTCTAACGCTTTTTCCTTCATCTCCTCCCTCCCTTACTTCCTCTCTCATCTATCTCCTGTCTTTGTCTCCTCCAGAGTTGGCACAGAAGGATGGCCAGGGAGGGGACAAAGATCAGCTGTCACCCTGAGTACCTCCCTGTTCCCATAGGATGTAACTCAAGCTTCATGAACCTTCCATCAGACTTCTGTGCTGGCTGGTGTCAGCGGCTCCTCCGGCATCCGGCATCCCAAGAGCGTTGGTGTCTCTTTCCAGAAGGCACCACCCCTGGGCTGTTCCCAGCCTCCTTAACTTGACCATTCTGAGCTACTGACTCCCCAAAGGAACAGTCAACACTCTCTAACTAATCCCTATTTTCTGTTAAATACTCTATTAAAGGGATCCAGCCATGCTTGTTAAGGTAGAGTGAGGTGGAGTTTCTTTAGGACCACTGTGTGGTAAGTATAGGGGCCACTGCAGTTCAGTCTTAAAGTGGCAGAGGGGCTGGGCTCCATTCAAATACAGGACAGGAAACAGGGCTCTATAGCCAAGGAATACCACTGGAGTCCATGACTCAAAAATTACCAAGAGGAAACATTAGTGCTATGGAGGGTTCTAGCTACATTGTCCTGGAGACACCAGGGTGAGCAGATGTCACCTGAGTGATGGTGGGGGGTTGCGTGGGTGAGCTTTCTGGCAGAGTCTGTGGGTGGGCCTCTGATTGTGGGAGGCTCCACAAGTCTGTGGTGGGCTTCTGAACCATGTGCTGGTTGTTGTACACTCCTCCCCTTCTCCCTGTTCTGGACATATTATGTTCAGCCATACCCCTCCACAACCACATGTCTGGCCCCCACGGATAGGCTCCAGTGCATCTCCACGTGTGACCCACAGCTGCTCCCACAGACGTCATATGAACCTCCACAGCAGCAACAGACCTCTTTCTCTACATTCTTCCCTGTTTTGGATTGATTGATTGATTGATTGATTGATTGATTGATTTTGAGATGGAGCCTTACTTTGTAGTCCAGGCTGGCCTTGAACTCATGATCATTCTGTTTCCTAAGCATCAGGATTACATACACAGCCTACCATGCCTAGTCTACAAATCTTAACACCTCCCTCAACCTTGTAGAGTTAAAAGAAAATGAGAACATTTAAACTTCCGAGGGCCATCCTGAGGGCCGTGAACTGGAGGCTCTGCACGCCAGTCATCCTTGACTTTGTGCACATGATTCTAGGAGCTCCTTGCTAAGGGAGCATAGTGAAGAGGCAGCCAGAGTAGAAACAGTGTGGTTCAGAGACATCCCACCCGAGCTGGGCTCGCTGTGGCCAGTCAGTGAAGCCTCGAGGAGACAGTGGGTTCTTAACATGTGAGGAGACCCTGTGCTGCCTCCCTTGACCTGAGAACTTAGGATAAGCATAGCTAAGGCATCTGAGGACCACTAGGAGCAGGGGAAGTGGACAGAGTACAGGATGCAGGCTTGCAGGACCATGAAGAGTCAAGGGAATCTGATACCACAAAAGGGAGAAGTTTCAAAGCAGCAGGTGAACAACAGGAAACACTCAACAGAGACAGCCAGCAGCCAGGCATGGCTCAAGTACCTCCAAGCCCAGCCACTTGGGAAACTGGGACAGCCAAATGGGAAGTTTGAGACCAGGCCGGTCTGGGTAACACACATGCACCCCCCCCCACACACACACACACAGGGTGGGGGAGTAGACAGACAGACAGACAGAAGCAGAGACACACTGAGGGAGACACAGAAAGCCAGCTCCCCATTGAAACCTTCATGACTCTTCTACTCTGAGTTCCTAGGCCTCAATTATAATTCCTTTTTATATTTGTCTGTGTGTCTCTGTGTGTTTATACCAGCACATGCGTGAGACATACATTTAGCCAGAGGACAACTTGGGGGATCTAGTCCTCCATTCCCACCATGCGGATTATGAAGATCTGAACTCAGATCATCAGGCTTGGCAAGCAGTGAGCCATCCCACTCAGTGAGATGAACTCACTGGCCTTAGAATTTTTATGTATTTCATTTTTCTTGTTACCACAGAACTGCTTCGTCAAGCAGGCGCTAGGGTCACCACACAAACTAACATAGGGCTCCCTATATGTTATTTTAATCTCTATAAAGGTATTCACCTGTAACCCTCCCCCAAACCATAAGATAGGGGTACTATTATTTTTAATTTACAAGTGAAGAAACTGAGGCCTAAGATGACACATCTAGAGAAAGTGTTAAAAGTCTTAGTTCTCAGCTCATCTGTACCGCCCCCACATCTGTACTGCCCCCGTGTACCAGTACCGGGTATTGGCTGTACTCTCTGACTAACTCTATTTTAAGATTACCCAACTATGTTTGTGCATGTAACATATTTTAAGATGTATTAAATTGAGGACATGCCAGTAGAAATCAAGATGTTTAAAATATAGCTGAATTTAAAGGTAGGGGGACTAAAAGGAGAGAAGGATTTTTTTTTTTTTAAAACAGAGGGAGAGAAATAGAAAAAGGAGGGGAAGCTGGTCTTAAAAATCTCTCTGTTACACACACACACACACACACACACACACACACACACACACACAAGCACACACAGGCACATTGCTTTCCCACAATAGACAAAATCCCAGGTAGCTATTCTGTGATGATGAACAAGAGAATCTCATTTTTTAAAGACAAAGGCAAAGGATTTAAAGACCCCAAACAATTATACCTGACTTCCAGACTGGTGGAGAGCTGGCAAATTAGTGTTTGACTATACAGCAATACAACATCTTAACTCTATAAGTAGTAAGGCTTATTATCACCACTGTAATTTTGACATACTAGACTCTTAGATTAATGGAACAGAGTCCAAGATGAGGCCACACAAGTACAGCCATTGAGTTTCAAAAGGTAGCGGAATGATCAGACCAGGACTGTGCCAAGGATACCTTTAACCCTTACCTCACCACACAAAGTCAGTCAGAGCAGCTTACAACCCTCAGTACATGGGCAGAGTCTATAACACTTTCAGACACAAATGTAAGAAAAAACATTTGTGATTTCAGCTATAGCCATGTTTTCTTAGAACACAAAAATATGAATTTAAAAAAAAAAACCAGTAAAACACTTAATAAAAATTATGAAGTGTACTCTACACAAGCCACTCTCAAGACAATGAAGACACAAGTCATAGACTGGGGTAAAATATTTGTACAACTTGCACCTAACTTTAAAAATTGTATTCAAAATATATAAAGAACTTTCAGGGCTGGAGAGATGGGAGATGGCTCAGTGATTAAGAGTACTGACTGCTCTTCCAGAGGTCCTGAGTTCAATTCCAGCAACCACATGGTGGCTCACAACCATCTGTAATAGTATCTGATACCCTCTTCTGGTGTGTCTGAAGACAGCAACAGTGTACTCACATACATAAAATAAATAACATATATATATGTATATATATGTATATATATGGAGAGAGAGAGAGAAAGAGAGAGAGAGAACTTAGAAAAAGACTAAAAGAAAAAAGACCAACAACCCAATTAAAAAAAAAACTAAGCCAGACATTTTAATAATAGACCCTTGATTGACAAAGGTAAATTAGCCTATGAATGGATGTTTAACATTATCAGCTGCCAGGGAATTGCAAACAAAAAGTAAAATGACTAAAATACAGAAGACTGTTGAGAACAAAACCAAACGTTGCCGAGGCTGTGGTACATCTGGAAGCCAGCCGGTGGGAAAGTGAAATGAACATCTATTGAAAACAACTTGACAGTTTCTCATAAAGTTCAACAGGATTGCCACATGACTCAGTGATTCCGCTCGTAGGTGTTTACCCAACAGAAATGGAAACATATGCCCACACGGAGATCTGACGACGTGTATTCATAACAGCATTAAACTGTGTTCAAAGCAGTAGCATTTCATAAAGCCAAAATGTGGCAACGGTCCAAATGCTCCTAACAGGTAAATGGATTGACAGAATGCAGTACTTCTATATGGTGCAATTGTGCCCATGTATGTAAGGAATGAAGGTACAGGCCTGTAACCCCAGCTACTTAGGAAACTGAGGCAGGAGGATCATGGTCATGTTCAAGGCCTGTCTGAGATACAGAGCAAGTTCAAAGTTATCTTGGGCATGTGAGTGAAGATCTGACACCCTTTTCTGACCTCTAAGGGCAGTAAGCACATGGAACACATACATATATGCAGGGGAAACACACACATAATATAAAAAAATGAAGTAAATACATCTAAAACATTTTAAGAGTCAGTCATGGTCATACTTTTTGTTTTGTTTTGTTTTTGTTTTGTTTTTTTTTTTCAAGACAGAGTCTCTCTGTATAGCCTTGGCTGTCTTGGAGCTCACTCTGTAGACCGGGCTGGCCTCGAACTCAGAAATCCACCTGCCTCTGCCTCCCAAGTGCTGGGATTAAAGATGTGCGCCACCATGCCCAGCAAGGACATACTTTTAATCCTAGCATTTAGGAGGCAGACACAAGCAGATCTGTGTGAGTTCAAGGCCAGCCTAGTCTACATAGCAAATTCCAGTCAAGGCAGGGCTACATAGTATGAATTGCTCTCAAAATAGATAGATAGATAGATAGATAGATAGATAGATAGATAGATAGATAGATAGTAGATAGATAGATTATATAAATAAAGCAATTGAAGATGAACATGAATGAGCTGTAAGTGAAATTGAAGCATTCATTTCTAAGTCTGCCACTAAGTATAAATTGAAAGTAGAGACATTATAGCAGAGAGGAAACACGATAACTATAGAAGCTAGGGGTGGAAGCAGGGAGATCAGGAGTTCAAGTCACCATTGGCTACATAGTGAGTTCTAGGCCACCCTTGTTATATAGACTCTCATAAAAAAGAAGAAACAGGTTTTCCTTTAAAATTTTTTTTCTTTTTTTTTTTTCCTTTAAAATTTTAAGTGGAGATACTGTGATAGTTTGTATATGCCTGGCCCAGAGAGTGGCAGTATTAGGAGGTGTGGCCCTGTTGGAGTAGGTGTGGCCCTGTTGGAGTAGGTGTGTCACTGTGGGCGTGGGCTTTTTAAGACCCTCGTCCTAGCTGCCTGGAAGTCAGCCTTCTAGCAGCCTTCAGATGAAGATGTAGAACTCTCAGCTCCTCCTGCACCATGCCTGCCTGGATGCAGCCATGTTCCCGCCTTGATGATAGCAGACTGAACCTCTGAACCTGTAAGCCAGCCCCCAACTAAATGCTGTAAGAGTTGCCTTGGTCACAGTGTCTGCTCACAGCAGTGAAACCCTCACTAAGATAAATGGAGACCTGAAAGTCTCAGGAATGGCATGGCTTGAGATCTCTGGATAGTCAAGCAGTTTGCTTCTTTGCTGTTTGGTTGGTTGTAGTTGTTTAAATTTTAATGGCTTATTGGGTATACCACAGATTATCAGGATCCACTTCCCCTTTGAGCTGTATACAGAGCAGGTAATCATCAAATGTTTGTTCATATTCTTCAGGGATTTTAAGTTTTTTTTATCATGTGTGTGTTTCATGCCACTATGCATGGGCCCATAGATGACAGAAGAAGGGTCAGATCCCATGGAGCTGGAGTTATCAGCAATTGTGAGCCACCAGAGCTGATGCTAGGAGCCCAACTTGGATCTTCTGGAAGAGCAACGAACACTCTTAGTCA
Source organism: Mastomys coucha (assembly GCF_008632895.1). Taxonomy (NCBI): domain Eukaryota; kingdom Metazoa; phylum Chordata; class Mammalia; order Rodentia; family Muridae; genus Mastomys; species Mastomys coucha. Next base: position 65,548,579 of record NW_022196911.1, on the reverse strand, counting down.
GAGGGTTATCTCTCCAGTCCTTTGTCTGGGCCCTACACATCTGGTACTGGATGCTAGGGATGCTTCTATGGACACCAGTGACCAGTAGGCACAAGCAACACTTCTAAGAAACTCTCTTAGATCAACAGATCAGGAAATGGATGGTCTGATGGGCATGTCTAAAAGCTTTTGTCTTGTTAGACTATCCCTTTCCTGGTCTGCAGTTCTGAGAAAGTGGCATGAATGTTATGGGAGCAAATAATTACTTTTCATTTAGATTTAAGGTCTACTCCACAAAATAGAACCGTGCTTGTAGCTGTAAACCTGGCCCAGAAACCATGGCTGGAGAGAGAATCTACTACTGTTATTTTTGCTAAATGGGCATACTATTAAATAGCTTCTCAACACTTATTTCTACATCTATAAATTGATGCAGCTCTCAACCCTCATCAGACATGCTTCATTTTGCAGAAAATATCAATTAATAACAAAGGCCCTCATATGATTGGAGTGCAGAAGTTCAATTACTGTAGAATCCTCAGCCCAAAATGATACATCTATTTCCTGGCCCTCCCTGCATTCACCAGGGAACTTTGCAGAAGGGGTTCGAGGAAGACTGCAAGAGCCAGAGGTTACAGAGACTGCTGAGAAAGTGCCTTCTGGATATGTCAGAACTGCTCCACCCATGAACTTAGGGTGTCTGTTTGCCTTCTCAGGGCATATTCAAGATCATTCCGGTCAACATTCATCAGAGAGCAGGAAAAGGCTTCACAAACCCACCCCCTGGCTGAGGAGCTCTTATTCCCACCCAATGAGAGTAAAGACCATTACCTAAATTCTTTGCTCAAATTATACAAGCTTTATTTTCTGTCTGACAGGGCTATCCCCCTAAAGCAGGGTTTGAGAACGTAGTACTGAACACAGGAGAGGGTGAGGGATGACATTAGCCCCAAAGCTATGAGGTTAGGGGGGTTTCAGGGTGTTTGGTTACATAAAGAACTTGGCAGAACATCTTAACTTATCAGGATGGGGATAAGTGTATAGGGGTGAAACATGTCAAATACCAGAAAATGAATCAAGACAAGGTCAACTCCAAGTTTAACTTACTGTGACCTTGTAACAAGATGGCTTTTAATGTTAAAGCGGAGTCAGGCCAGTCCATGAGAGCTTTGGCAATCGAAGTCTTCTGGGGTAGGGAGAGTCAGCTTTTGATCAGAGAAGTGGCCCATAAGGACACTGATGCTCCCACAAATGGTCTTACATCCATGCACATAAAGACGACATAAGAGAACGTGAAGTTGTTAAAGGAGGAGTTGGGGATTGTTGGGGGGCTGTTGGAGGAAGAAGGGAGTGATATGGTCAAAATACATTGCCCTTGTGTGGAATTCTCAAAGAATAAAGATTTAAAAAACAAAAACCCTTTTAGGTAATAATCACCCTGTGCCAGCAAATACCAGTAAGTGACCACAGCCCTGTCACCCCATCAGCTAGAACTTAGTGGGGATTCAGACTCCTATCATCTACAACAAATCATATGTAACGTTTTCCTTGCACATCAGAGAACACCCAAAGACAGATGCTATGGACAGAGAGATGGCTCACAGGCTAAGAGCACTGGCTGCTCTTCCAGAGGACCTGAGTTTGATTCCCAGCTCCTACATGATGACTAACAACCATCTGTAACTCCAGTTCCAGGGGATCTTATGACCTCTTTGGCCTGTATAGGCACTGCACACATATGTTACACAGACATACATGCAGGTGAAACACCATATACATAACATAAAGTATTTAAACATCAAATGCTTGCAGAATATGGTGGTTCAATAAGCATTTGTACTCAGAGCCAGGAATGGACATTCCATTAACCCTTGATGGTGGCACTATGGCTGCACATAGTGGGGCTCACTGAAAATGTGCCAGAAAAGCAAATGTCTGTCAAATGCCTACATCATCCTACCTGGTCAGCCAATTCCTCTTGCTCCTGTTCCTGCTCCTGCTCCTGCTCCTGGTCTTCCTCCTCTTCCTGCTCCTCCTCCTCTTCCTCTACCACAGAGGACTAGATAGAAGTTTATTCTCTGATATAGAAGGGACTCTGGTTTGTGGACGTTAGCAGACATTTCCTGTTGAACATAAAGAACCCAAGGAAAGCCATGCACTAACTGCTGAATCCTCAGCCATCTTCTTCCCATTGATGATGGTTAAGCTTCTGGGACCCAAACAGGCATCTAGAAAGTAGATCTCTGGAGAAATCAAGTGAAAAGAAGATCTACTGATCCTGGCCACAAGTGATCTCATGCCAAACGATGGCATCCCTACCCAGAAGCCCCACCTTACACAGTTAGCTAGCTCAGCATTTCATTCCTAAACGCAAAGAGAAAGCTAAGAACCACCATACAGTAAAGAGAGCCGGAAAAGGACTCAGAGGAAGCAGGAGTCAACTTTAACCATAACTATTGTATTAAGAACTACTAGGGAAGACCTAGCATATTCCTGACAGGATAGTGGGGTTTAAAACATGAAACAGAGGGGATTTCATAATGAAATCAATAAAACCAACAGATAGTTGAGCAAAGGCAAGTGACCATTAGAAGAAACAAAGAGGGTACAGGAACTATGCCACGTGTCTAAGTGGCCATATCTTAAGGTTCCTGTCCCATGCTTCGCTGACCAGCAGCAATGACAACCGAACACCGAGGCTCCTTCTCATGCGGTTTACTCAGGATTTCCTTTTTGTTACAGCTCTTTTAGGTTTCTTAGTGTTACAGCTCTTTCATCTTGTCTTGGTGTTGTGGAATGGCCCTGGCTGCTCAGTGAATGCTGCTTTTATACCCGAGCCCGAGCTCTCGTGGTCCTCCTGGATTGGTTCCCCAGCAATCGCCTCATTAGCATGTACCCGCTTGGGAGTCGCCTCATTAGCATGCACCCAGCTTGGGAGGGGTTGACGCATGTGCAGTGGAACTGTTTCCAAGCGGCTTGCCTACATCTCCCCCTTTTTTATTTTATTTGAAGGCTGCTTACAATAGATCAGGGGGCGATGCACTCTGCCATGGTCCCTGTCTTAAGTCATTCCACTTCGAGCTCACAGCCTTACCTGTTATAGGATTAGCCCCCCCACACACCTGAGGGCTCCATGTCTTAGGTTGGTCTGTGCTCGGGAAAGGTTGCCCGTCTTTGGGTGCCATGGAGCTGGTGCGTTTCGCCAACTCTGAATGTTTGAGGCAGATTATTGTTTGAGTGAAGCCAGCCAAACACTGGGAGATGTGTCATTCTCGATAGCCACCAAGGCTTGGTAAACCACTGCTTTATGTTTAGCATGCTCCCTTTTCATTCGGCAAAGTAGCCAGAAACAGAGGACACAGCCCAGGAGGACCAGGGCTCCCCAGGCAAACATGCCTGTCCATTCTTTAAAATGATCCATCACTGTCTGTATCCAGGAAATCAAACAATCGGCCAGGCTCAGGTCCACCCAAGTGGAGTTAATGTGGACAACTGTCTCTCGCAGCTCTCTCATCTTGTCTTCAAAGTTTGCCGACCAATCCTGTAAGAGGAGCTTTGACAATTGCTTGGACAGATTAGCAGCCTTTGTAAAATTTTGATACTGCACCAAGGTAACACACAAGCCTTGCATCTTCCACTCACACCCCAACTGTGCCAATTGCCAAAGAGTATCAATCTGTTCTTGCATTAAATCTATGCGTTGATTAACTATCATAAGGCCCCCTTTGAGATGGGAATTCACAGAGGCTTGAGTATCCAATGCCTGTGCTACATTGGCTGAAATGTTGTTCACGGTGTTGGCAGTCTGTATAGAACTGGACAAGGCAATAGCTGAGGCAGTAGCCCCCACAGCAGCAACAGTGATGGCAGTAACAATAGCTGCAGTGATGCCAAAATCTCTTTTAGGCCTGAACAGTATCATGGTATTAGGGGTCTCCACGGGAACTGGTACATAGCGAGGCATTCTAGTCACCACAGCCACAGGGAAAACCATGGCACTCCAGCACAGGGCATAAAAGCATGTGTTCGAGGTGCACACTAACTTCTCCTCACCCATAGACGCACTCCCATTGCTTACTATCCACAAAAAAGGAGGCCAGAGGCACACTGGCAAGACTGAAAATGTCTTATTGTGGTAAGAGTGGAAACTAGATAATGAACCCCAAGTACCAGAATTACCACTGTTAGAAAAATCCATACTGGCAATAGACCCGAGGGAAAATTTACCCTTTTGATAAATTCCTCCTCCAAGCATAATCATGGGTCCCAAATCCATACAGCTATCATTTGTTCCACACAGAAGTCATAAATCAAAAGGGTTGGTGATAACTTGCTGAGGATCCCTAGTAGATATATTAAGCATTCCTGTACAGGACTTGTTCACTATGTTACTAATCATGGGGCTAAAGGAAAAATAATCTTGTCGAACCCAAACTGCTCTGTGCCCCTGACATCCAGTCCAGGGAAAAGGTCCTTCCTCACCTGCGGATCCTTTACAAAAGGGTGCCCAGCGTGGCTGTCTGGGAGGATCCCGGTCAGAGACTTGGGTGGGCCACCACCCCACAAGACGAGAACCGTTACCTGAAAAGAAACTAGTACCCCCATCCCCAAACTTCAGTCGTGGTAGAAAATCTGCTGACTGTTGAGACAATTTGATGCATTTTGTGTCATCTGACCTGTTAAAGCTCATTAGGAAGCACAGGTTACCTTCTAAGCCGACATTTCGATTACCCTCTATAGTGCTCATCTGATCATCAAAGGGAAGGTAGGGTAAGCCTAAGCTCCTATTGCTACTGAATAAGCGTGGAAATGTACGGCCTTGGCCAATTCCCCCTTTTTGTTTTTGTAAAAGTTCTTTAAGAGTGAGATGCACATGCTCCATGATGCCCTGCCCTTGAGGATTATATGGCAGTCCATGGGAAACATGAACTTCCATCTGTTTACAAAATGACATAAAGGTTTGAGCTGTATAGGCAGGTCCATTATCTAATTTTAGCTGCTGGGGTTTGCCCAGGCAGCCCATGCCTCTAGGCAATGCGAGATGACATTGCATGCCTTTTCTTCACTCAAAGGTGTGGCGTGTATGATACCTGAACAGGTATCTACAGACACATGAACATATTTTAAGGTTCCAAACTCAGAAATGTGGGTGACATCCATTTGCCAGATCTTAAGTGGCATCAACCTTCTAGGGTTCACTCCCACACCGGGAGGATGATGATGAATCACACACTGAGGACAATCCAAGACCATTTGTCTGGCATCTGCTCTGGACAGATGGAATTTTTGTTGCAAAGTTCTTGTGTTTACATGGAATGATTGATGAAACTGTCTGGCTTGGTCTAAAGATGAGCTCAGAAAAATACATTCCATTCTAGTCCATTGATCAACCTTATCATTACCCTCACTCAATGATCCAGACAATCCTGTATGCACTCTAATATGTTGAATATAAAAACACCTTTTCCTTTGCCAAATTAAATCTTGTAACTCTTGTAATAAGGCGCATACAGTACTACTAATCTTAATAGGGCCTGCTATCTCTAAAATTTTCACTGCATTAACCACATATGCTGAATCTGAAATCAAATTGAATGCAAATTGACATCTTTTAAACACTTCTATTACAATTTTCAATTCCACAATTTGGGGAGAGCCTGGTTGAAACTGACATAACACAGGCTCCTGCTTTTCTACCATATAGGCCCCACAGCCTGTCTTTGAACCATCAGTGAAAACATTTGGTGTCCCCTTAAGGGAATATGTAGAGGTAATTTTTGGAAAAATTACAGGATGTTCCTTAAAAAAATGACAACAAAGGATGTTTTGGATAGTTATTATCAATCACTCCATCAAAACCACATTGTAAAATAGCCCAATCATCTATAGTGCTGCACAAAACCTTAATCTGATGACTAGAGTAGGGCACTATAATCATGGCAAGAGCAACTCCAAAAAACTGCAAACATTGCTGTATACCATTTAAGGCTAGAGCAGCAACTGCAGTGGGGTAATGCTCTATGGATTTAGCTGGGGAAACTTTTGGATATATCCATAATAACTGTCCTTCTTGCCATAGCAATCCTGTAGGCTGACCATAAGTAGCAAATATGCACAATGCAATGGGCTGTCCTTCCTGCCATCTCTGTAGAAAGGCACTCTGCAGCCTTTCCTTCACTTTACATAAGGCTTTTCTTGCTTCCTCTGTTAACTGCCTAGGAGAATCAAGTGCCGAATCACCTATTAGAGTCTTATATAGGGGTCATAATTCGCAATTTGGTAACTTCAAATAGCCTCTTACCCAATTGATATCTGCTAATAACTTTTGAAAATCATTTAGAGTCTTTATCTTTCCTTATCTCAATCTTTTGAGCTACTATTTTTTCAGGTCCAATTTTCGCTCCTAAATAATTAACCACATTCTACTTTTGAACCTTTTCAGGGGAAATAAACAACCTTTTCTTTTTTAATAACTTAACTAATTCTTCATAGGCCTGATCTAATATTTGTTCACTCTTAGCTGAAAGCAAAATGTCATCCATGTAGTGAAGGCATCTCAAGTCTGGAAAATTCTTTCTCAAAGGGGCAATGGCTTCACCCACATAGAGCTGACACATAGTGGGGCTATTAGCCATGCCTTGTGGTAAAACTACCCATTCGAATCTCTGATCAGGTTCTTCATGATTACATGATGGAATAGTAAATGCAAATCTCACACTATCTTTTGTACACAGAGGAATGGAGAAAAAGCAATCTTTTATGTCTATAACTATTATGGGCCATGAGGCTGGCAAAGATGATAAAAGCGGTAAGCCACGTTGCACTGGGCCCATGATCTGCATTTGTTGATTAATGGCACGCAGATCATGCAACAATCTCCATTTTCCAGATTTCTTTTTAATGACAAAGATAGGGGTATTCCAGGGTGACACAGACGGTTTTACATGCCTTAAGGACATCTGTTCAGCCACCAACTCTCTCGCTGCAACCAATTTTTCAGAGGATAGTGGCCACTGAAGAACCCACACTGAATCCTCCATCTTCCAAGTTATGGGGATGCCCTCCTCAGTGGCCCCTAGGAAAAACCCAGGCCCTGTCTCTTTTGTCTTAGCTGTGCAGGTATTGGACTTTTCCTCCCTTGCAAATACTTTCCTATTCCAAAGCCTGGAGCATATCCCATATCTTGCATCATGTGTTGCGTCGAATCAGAATACTCATTGCTTAATTTGAATCCCATGTCTTTTAAAAGGTCTCTTCCCCAAAGGGAGATGGGGAACTCAAGTACATATGGTTGCATATGTCCTGAGTGACCCTCCTGGTCCTGCCACTTTAATTGCCTTGCACTCATGTCAGGAGTTTTTGCATAGCCTAGGCCTTGGAGTGTTTGAGAAGAGGCTTGTACAGGCCAACCTGAAGGCCAGTCTTTTTTTTGCTATAATACTCCTGTCCGCCCTAGTTATAGGGGCAGCTGATGCAATCTTTGGAAAGATCACAGGATGCACTCTAAAGGAGGACTGAGCATCTTGAAAAACTGGGCAGGCGAGCTGGAGCTCTGACTTCACCGCTCACCAAACCTCTGGGTAAAAGGAGAGTCCTGGACCTCCACTGTTGATTGGATTATAGGGGGGAGGCGCTGACAGCACGAAGCCTGGGGGGCCTTTGTCAGTCTCTGGCCCCCTTTTCTTCTGCTTCTTCCTAAGGGAGCTTTTCTCTATCCTCTCAATTAGATCTTGTAATTCCTCATCTGTATCAGACCAGTCTGTGCCTGAGTTCCCCTTTCCTGATTTCACTGACTGCTCCTCTTTCAGCTGTTTCAGAGCTGTCTGCCCTTCCTCAACTGTCTTACAACACTTCTGATCTTCTAGGCAGCTCTCTTTAAATTGGGATGACCCCTCTATCTCATACACCTTAGAACTAACAGATCCAGGTTCATCATTTTTCCCAAAAGAGGGATAGATGACCACTGAGAATCTCAGTTGCCTACCATCAATAAAGACTGTGGAAGAATTAGGATCAGGTTTAGATAAAAAGAGTCTGGGAGGCATCCACTCTAACCTAGAAAATGAGCTCATAGACTGAGAATTTGTGCCAAACAATCGAATTGAAACATTTCTTCCCTTAAAGATACAATGTTGGTTCTTTTCTCCCTGCATGCTTCATTCCTCCTGGTAAAAGGACATCTACTTAAGGAACATGGGTGAGGGGAACACAGCCTTGACCATTTCCTTCCGATCTCTGAGGGTGAGAGCCTGGTGGGCAAAGCCCTCAAGAATGGTCTCTACCCAGGGTGAATGAGAGCCATCCTTTGCCACTGCTTTCTTTAGTCCCCTAAGGTCTTGGGCTTCCCAGGGATACCAAGCTGCTGCCAGGGTTAACATTAACCAGAAACAGGTGGCTAGTATCTCCCAAGCTGAATTCACCCACCCCCGCATAGGCCTGGGTGCTGAAGGCAGCTCTTCCACGGCCTTACAACAGTGCTGATCTTCCCAACAGCTCCTAACGAGCTTCCACACAGGTCTTAACAGCTCTTGAAGAGTCAGAAAAATTGAATTTGACATTAACAGCTCTTGGAAAGCCAGAAAAATTGAATAACAATGCTTCTCCCTCCTGCTCCTCCTGCCTGCTTCTTCTACTTCTGCCTTCTGCCTCCTGCTCTAATCTTATGCCTTCTGCCTCTCTGGCACCAGATGCAGAAGCAACCAATGGCAACAAGCTTAGCCAAATAAAGGCTAGCTCCTCTCAGGGCTCGGCTCTCCGTGCTTTCACTTTTCCTTGTCAATGTGCTGCTCTAAAAGCAGATTTTCCAGTCCCTTAACCGGGAGCTTTCCTGACGGCTCAATTTTACTGAGCACTTACCGATCGATCGCCCTGTCCATCGAGAGTTCTGGAATCTCCTACGGGTCACTTTGACACGAAGCTCCCTGTCCTGGGCCACCACTTGTCCCGCGCTTTTGCTGACCAGCAGCAATGACGATAGAACACTGAGGCTCCTTCTCATGTGGTTTACTCAGGATTTCCTTTTTGTTACAGCTCTTTTAGGTTTCTTAGTGTTACAGCTCTTTCATCTTGTCTTGGTGTTGTGGAATGGCCCCGGCTGCTCAGTGAATGCTGCTTTTATACCCGAGCCCGAGCTCTCGTGGTCCTCCTGGATTGGTTCCCTGGCAATCGCCTCATTAGCATGTACCCGCTTAGGAGTCGCCTCATTAGCATGCACCCGCTCGGGAGTCACCTCATTAGCATGCACCCAGCTTGGGAGGGGTTGACGCATGTGCAGTGGAACTGTTTCCAAGCGACTGCCTACAGGTTCCCTTGTCAAAAGCCTAACTACACTTCCACTCACAAACCTCCCAAATTCTGAGGGAATTTTACTTTTCACCATAGTTCCCTTCTTATACAAAATAGCCAATAAACCAAGAGTTGAGTAAAAGCATTTTCAAATAGATTCCTATTTGATCTCAAATCATCTTCCTTAAGTGTTCTTCTCAAAGACATGACTGAATTAAGTATGAATGCCAAGCACCAGGTGCAACAGGCATCTGAAGACTGCAGATATAAATAGTACTTTACCTCTCAGTACATACTGTTCTACATATTCATTAGTAAGTCATCACACTTGTATAGGCCAATAAATTTTGTCATAAAAATTTAAGCATGTCATTTATCCATAGGCTTGGAAGATGGTTCAGAAGTTGAGAACATTTGCTGCTTTTGCAGAGCACCCAGGTTTAATATGTAGTATCTACATGGTGGCTCACAAACACACAGTTACCCTCTGTAACTGCAGTTCCAGGGGATTTGATATCTTCTTCTGGTTTCTGTAGATGTCAGGTATGTACACACACACACACACACACACACACACACCACCACCACCACCACCACCACCACCACCACCACCACCTATACATCTAAAATAAAATAAAGTTTTAAATAAATCATTTATACAGATAAGGGGCCTACAAAAATATACTCGTTTGAGACCCCACATACCCTAAGAACAGTCTTAGACAAAGTCTAAGATCACCTAAAAAAGTTAAAAATTGGTAAGGTTCCTATTACTTTATATGCTGATCTAAAATTTTTAATTTAAAGATGAGTAACTTAGAGGTAAGCTTGGGGTAGATTTATTATAGTGACAAGACAAAGAGCAACACTGAAGAATCACAGACAGAATGATGATGAGATTCGAGCTCATGACACTGTCTAGGCTGTTAAACCTTTGTGTTCTAAGATATTGACAGAATCCCTTCTGCCAAGGACCAGCCTGAGCTTCTGAGAGAAGGGATGTCTGGGATCAGCGAGACAAACAACTCGAAGTCAAATTGTGAGTTCAAGCTGATGGCCTATGTTCTGCTCGAGCCAGCTTTCCACATTGTTCTCTCTGTCTCTGTCTGTCTCTGTCTGTCTGTCTCTCTCTGTCTCTGTGTGTATGTGTGTGTGTTCTGCTTGAGACAGTTTCTTTTTTATTCTCAAAACTCTCTCTATAGCTCAACTCTTACAGATCAAAAGTCCAGTCTTTTATTTACATATCAATTCAGTTATTACCCCAGGTTCCCGTTTGATTAAACCAACAATTAGCATCCCATGTCCACCTCTTGGTTCTTAGAAAGAGAGAGCAAGTACAAGCACAAACAATGAGATAGATGGGGTTATCATTCCTACCACACCGAGGCCTGGACATAAACTCCCTCTGTTCCAGGCTGTCCTTGAACTCAGAAATCTGCCTGCCTTTGTAAGCATTAACATAAAAATTTAGCTGGGTTGGATCTTTCCTGTGATCACCACTCCTGAAAGCTCTTTAGCTCCTTCCTTAGCATCTTTCTGACAGGCTGGCTCACATTGTAGCTCCCTCTGTGCCTTTAGATCTGTGAAGCTCCTTATATAATTCATTCACATCCTTATATTTTGCATATTTGAGAAATTATATATTTTTGAACTGATGTTTTCAGCGTTCTTTCCCACAGCCTTAAGAGCTGTCCTGAAGGTCACAGTGTTCTACCATTTTGCTGAGACACATCCTCGCCTCCCAAATTTGTGTTGTCTCTGATTATCATGGATTCATTAACCCTGGCAGAGAGGACATTCTTCCAAAGGAGAAACACAAAGCTGTATGTATGTATGTACATATGTACATATGTATGTATATGTATGCATTACACACACATACACACATACACAAGCCTTATGCCCACAGCAACTGCTGACATTCATAGAGGCCGACTGGCTCTATTCCAGGGGCAGGAACCATGTCACACTGTCCCTGTCATGGCTGATCAGGACTTGGCACCCTTCTTTGAGCTTCAGTGTCTAAGTATAAAGCTAGGATAATAATTATTTATCAGAAATTTGTAGGAGTAAATTAGACACATTAAATTCCTTAGTTCAAACACATCATCAGTGTCCTTTGGAGAAGGCAGTATGTGGTTTTGTTTGCTTGTGTTTAAGACAGGGTCTTGAGCCCAGGCTGGCCTCAACTCCTGATCCTCCTTGACTCTGCCTCCTGAATCCTGGGATTACAGACATTCAGCACTATACACTGCCTTGTTTAGTGTAGAGACACTGGGAGAAAACAGTTAACATCAGAGAGCTTCATTCTGGAAAATCATTGAGTTAGCTGTTAATGAGCTAAGTAGATGGCCATACATAACTTACCTTGAAGATCACCTTGGTTTTGGAAACATGGGGAGCAGGGCAGATCTTAACAAAGAAATAAGACTTTAAAAGGTATTTTTTTAAAAACATAGTAAAATAATATTAGAGATTAGGTATAGTTCAGAGGTAGAGTACATGCTTAGCATTCATGAGGTTTTGGGATAGGTCCCCAGCACCCCTCCCAGAGAATATGAATTGCCTTCAATACGCCATTACTGAGGAGAAAGTCTGAAAATAAACAAAGCGTCCGTGGTGTGGGGGATGTGGGTGTTGTAGACCAAGTCAGCCAAAGGGACATTTCTGATGACAGGAATGGTTCAAACCATTTTAAGTATACAGAGGGTAGCTGGACATGGTGTCACTACCTTCCTGCCAATTTCACAGAAAAGAACCCACAAGCCACCAGATTTATTACAAGCGCCCATTCCTAAGTTCCTATGCACTGAGGCTCCTGGGTAGGCTCTCTTTTTTCCAGTCACAAGGGAGGAGGTGTCCCCTGCTACTTAGGGCCACATTTCTCTGCCCTTTCTTTATTATTGCCCCGCTCTTGGAGTCTGTGGGGCATTATTTTCTAATTGCTATGTGTGCTGCCTCATAAAAGTTGAATACTTTCATAGACTTTTACATACTGTGCTTCTTGGGGGGCCACAGCCTTTGGAATAGGTATGATGTTTGTGTCCCGTCCCCTTTGATGAGATGGCAGCACTAAGAAACCGTTCTTCCACACATTCTCAGAATTTTCTTTTCTTCTACACCAGAGGTTCTCAACCTGCCGGTCGAGACCTCTTTGGGGGGGTCAAATGACCCGTTCACAGGGGTCACCTAAGACCATTGAAAAATACAGGTATTAAAAAAAAAGAAGAAGAAAAAAGAAAAATACAGGTATTTACACTGTGGTTCATAACAAAAGCAAAATTACAGTTATGAAGTAGCAACGAAAATAATGCCTTGGTTCGAGCTCACCACAACATGAGGAACTGTATTAAAGGTTTGCAGCATTAGGAAGGTTGGGAACTGCTGGTCTGCAGGGTCTTCACTTCTCCAGCAACTCGGCTCTCCCACTCACTAGCCCTCCTGATTGCCCTTGCCAGCTCCAGCCCTCCCTTCTACTCATCATGTCCTTAATACTTGAAAGGCTGATTATGCTTCTGCCTCATCTCAGCTGAACTGTGCTCCTCCCTGCACGGGGAGCTCAGTTCTCTGCCTCACCCACACAGACTTCGTTCACCTGGGCTCCCAGGTGAAAGAATGTTAGCTATGTTAGCCAGGAGAATGCAAAATCAGGTGCTGGTTGAAACTTTGCCCCTGCTCTGTGGAGGCACAATGGAAAAGTAAAAGTTGTACATTTTATGGCACATGTGATGGTTATGTAGACATTGTGAAATCATTGCTGTAATTAAACAACATGTCAGGCTGGAGAGATGGCTCAGCGGTTAAGAGCACGGACTGCTCTTCCAGAGGTCCTGAGTTCAATTCCCAGCAACCACATGGTGGCTCACAACCATCTGTAATGGGCATCTGATGCCCTCTTCTGGTGTGTCTGAAGATAGCAACAGTGTACCCACATACATGAAATAAATACATCTTTTAAAAATAAACCAAACCAAAAATAAAAATAAAAAAAAAACAAACAATTAACATGGCTACATCTCATCTAGTTACCACCTTATTCTATGTATACCTATTATATATATTTATTATGATTATTTTATAATAGAAACTTCTTTTGGGGGTTGGCGTTCAAAACAGAGTTTCTTTGTGTAGCCCTGCTGGAATTTGCTCTGCTGACCAGGCTGGCCTCGAACTCACAGAGATCCACCTGCCTCTGTCTCCCAAGTACTGGGATTAAAGGCATGAGCCACCATCACCTGGCATTATAATGAATACTTATTTGATATGGGAACACTTGAATTCTCTTAGTAAATTTAGTATCTACATTATTATGAGCTGGGCTGTGTTCTTGATTCTCATAAGTGAGGTCTTGTATACTGTGACCAGTACTTCCCCTTTTCTTCCAACCCCTCTAAGTGATGATTAGTTTTTGTCAACACGCTATAAGTAGAGTCATCTGTGAAAAGGAACTTCAATAATGACTTCCAGCTGACTGCTCTGAGGGCATTTCTCTGAGGCTCTTTTCTTTTCTCTTCTTTCCTTTTCTTTCCTTTCTTCTGAAAGATGTTTTCTCTGTATAACCCTGGCTACCCTGGAATTCACTCCATAGACCAGCTGGCCTCGCAGAGCTTCACCTGCCTCTGGAGCATCTTCTGCATTGATGGTTCAATGTGGGAAGGCTCAGTTTCCTGCCTCTTCTCCTGTGTGAGCTTCTGCCCTGACTCCCCTCAATGGTGGATATGAGCCAAAAACAAAAACAAAAACCCCTTTCTTCTCCAAGCTGCGTTGGGTTAGAGTTTCATTCCAGAAACATCGAGTCAAACTGGGGCATGCCAGTGCCCCGGAGCCACCATTTCACTGTTAGACATTCAACTTCTCTTCAGGTCCCATATAAGGTGGAAAACAAGGAGATTATCTGGTGTCAATTTCTGGCCTATATACACACACACACACCAATTAAAAAAGATAAAAAGAATGAATCAGATGTCTAACTACAGAGCTCCAGAGATTTCTGAGATGAGTCAGGCCACATACACCCTTTCTCTTTGAGACAAGGTTGTATACCACCATGCCTGTCTCTGCTCTTAACTACTGGAGTTAAAGGTGTGAGCCAACCATGCTCTCTAGGAAAGCTTCTCCACTCTGACACTCCTGTCATACAGAGTTGGTGGTAGAGCAAAAGGAAAGGAGGGAGCCAGTGGTGTTCTTTTACATGTCCAGTGTTTAGTTCTCTCTGAAAGTCTGAGAAAGTCTCAGGAGAGGTCTGGCATTAGGGAAAGAATACCCATGACCTCAAAGGAGAACCCTCCCTGACCAGATCTCAACTTCAAGCCTCAGGATACAGGAGACTAAGGATGGACAGAGCCTTGGCACAGCCCGGAGCATCACAGTCCTGCTTGGAGACCTTGTCCAAAATTCTGAGAACCCAGAGTTTGGAAGCTCGAGCTTGTGTCATTGCTGTGGCCCATGCAGGCATCTTGGGAGCCTTAGGAAATGACTTATTAGATTTCACAGGACAAAGTTCCTTCTGTCACATCAGAAAACACCAGATAGCAATAACCACACTCAGAGAGGAAAGTCCTGGCCTTCCTGCAGTAGAGGCAGGTGTTGTAGCCAACTTTACTAATTAGAAAAGTAAATGTTGCATTATCTGCCTTGAAATCACGTCCTGTGATCACACACTTAACATTACATGGCTAATAATGTAATGATAATTTCTTATGAGTACATGCCTCAAGAAGCTTATATGAGTCTATATAGTCCTGTGCCATACACAAGCTCCAAGCAACACAGCAGAGATGGTAGAGACATCATCCAAAAAGAAAAGAAAAAAGACAAAGAAAGTGACTGCAAAGTGAGGCATTTGGCACAGGAGAAGGAAAGGGGATGGAATTGTTACGTTTAGAAAACATCTTAAGAAGCATTTTGGCTATGGAGTAAAGCAAGGGTCGCAGTGCTCGTCCATATCCCCGGGGTATAACCCAGTGAGAAAAGCTTTGATCCAGAAGTTAAAAGTTGCAGAGACAGGTCAGGGGAGAGTGGGAGTTGGCTTCTGGCACAGACAGCAGGCAAGAGAGGTTAGCTTTGAAGGTCCTCGACAAGGGAAGGTACTGCTCCTGCTTGTGCCCTATGTAGGTAGAGGACAGCATCAGAAGACAGATTTAAAATGTGATGTTGAATTCTCTGTATTAAAGAGCAAGAGAAGGAGCTGAGCATGGTGGTGCATGCCTTTAATCTCTGTGAGTTCTAAGCCAGCCTGGCCTACATAGTAAAAAATTCTCTCTCTCAGATAGATAGGTAGATAGATAGATAGACAGATAGATAGATAGATAGATAGATAGATAGATAGATAGATAGATAGATGGATAGATGGATAGATGGACAGATGGATGGATGGGCAGACATATATGGGGGGGGGGTCTGAAGGCATGTGTCAGAAAACTAGTAAGTTCTTATCTGTTTCCGTGTAATGAAGCTGGCCCAAGGCTTGTTTAGGTTTGTAGATTGACATAAGTTCCTCAGAGACAGAAATATGTTAGGCCTGAGTACTCAGCACTACAGAAAACAATTAAAAATTAAATGTATCTTCTCAATATACTACATGGGCTTAAAAACTGAAAAGCGAGTGGGGAGCAGGTCTTGGAAGTGAACATCCTGGTAGAAACTGAGGAAGCAGCGGGTGAGGGAAGAAATAGGAGAGGGATTCATGACATTTCATCATGAATAATAATATGTTAATACACAGGGGGCTATGTGTCAAACATTGTACTAAGTGTCTAAGTGTTTGAGCACATCATGCCATTACACTTATGTAGAAGCTCAGTTCTCTTTTTTAGTGTTCTCTCTCTCTCTCTGTCTCTGTCTCTCTCTCTCTCTCTCTCTGTCTCTCTCTCTCTCTCTCTTTCATGTTACCTCACAGCACACCAAAGTGGCAGAAAACTAGTCATAAAGCAGCAGAGAGGAAGGAATCATCTAGAGGATACAAACTCTTCAAGAAGGCAAAACATGAGAGCACTGGTTCCCAGAAATTGTCCTTTGATGTCCCCCTGAATGTATGTGGCATGTATGTACATATGCATAGGCATGCTAAATAAATAGGATACAGTGAAAAGAGAAAAACAAAAGAAAATGCATGTGGAGAGGGCCACGGCCTGCTGTCGTGGACCAGGGGGACATACAGAAATGGGTGACGCTGAAACATTGAAGGGAAGGGGGGGCTGTCACTTGACAGACACTCAATCCAGAACACAGAACTTCTAGGCAGGAATGAGCCCGGAAAATGTGCAATGGTAACCCACGAAGGACCTGACATGCCTCAGGGTTTGGAAGCCTGAAGGTGTGACCCAGACTTTCCCTTCCCAAAAGCAACAGCATACTATGTCCAGAGAACAGATCCCCTGGCCTAGCCACCAAACTATAACGTCTTAGTTCACAAAGAAATCTAGTCTGGGACATGTACATGTGTCAAAGCCTGAGTCCCTACCAAGCGTCGTTCTAACTGCTGTTCATGACTTTCCTTTTCTGAGACCCAAGGCCAGGAGTTAAATAAGTTGGGGAGAAAAATCCAATCTGGGATCCTCTAAAGAAAGGCTCACTTTCCTTACCTGGAAGAAATAAACTCATGAAACTCACCCATTCCTGCTGGGTGCTTAACTGATTCCATACTGCACCCTCATACTCGGGCTGGCACACTGCACCCACTGTCTGGCGGTTGGACAAAATCATTCACTGTCCTTGGCCTCCCTCAAGATGTGTGGTCCATGACATTTTGTGTATTTGAAATCTTAAAGTCAGAGCTGGAGTGGTGTCTCAGTGGTTAAGAGCACTGACTGCTCTTCCAAAGGTCCTGAGTTCAATTCTTAGCAACCACATGGTAGCTCACAACCATCTGTAATAGGATCCAGTGCCCTCTTCTGATGTGTCTAAGACAGTGACAGTGTGTTTACATACATAAAATAAATAAGTAAATCTTTTTTAAAAAAAGAAAGAAAGAAAAGGAAATCTTAAAGTCTTGATGTTCAGGTGAGTGGGGGGCGATGAGTTGGGGGAGAAGGGAGGGGTGGGGTTCTAAGTCTGGACGCTGTCTTTTCAGGCTCAAGGCAGCCCGGGAATCCCTGGGGCTTTATTGAAGGAGTGATTTCAAAAGTACAGAACAGGGACTTAGGGTGTTTTGGGACCACAGATGGTTTAGCAGCTGGGCATCGCCAGGCTCACCTGCTATGAGCATTCCTCTCAGTCCAGAAAAGACACTTTTCCCTCCTCCATTTGAAACATGGTTTCAACCCCTTTGCAAGTTTTCCTAGAAGCCCAGAGACTTTGGGAAGGGCTCTAAGCCTCTTAGCTCCGGCTGGAAAGCTCCTGCACTATGGATCATCTTTAAGTCTAGAGAGTCCCCTGCCATATCTAAGCTCTGAGCCTCCCCCTCCCATCCCTAACCCTCCAGCCAGGGTCCCTTTGGTTTCTCTCACACTGTAGCTGATCCAAAGGCACAGCCCTTTCCCAAAGCCTGTTCTTGGGTTGGGCTAGCAGGTTAAGGCTAGTCTGGGGCGGGGACTTGGGAGTGCCTAGGAGTTGTGAGGGCGGGGACACAGATCCATCTTTTTAAAGTCTTGGACCTGGCCCTGAGGCGACCGTGGCCCTGGGCGGTCTTCGAATTGAACTTGACTTGGGTTGCCTCCTGAGAGGCCAGAGAGCACCATGGGCCGCTACCGCGTCCGCGTGGTCACTGGGGCCTGGCTCTTCTCCGGATCCCTCAACCTAGTGCGTCTGTGGCTGGTTGGGGCGCACCGGGAGGCGAAATTGGAGCTGCAGCTGCGGCCAGCGCGGGGGAAGGTCAGTGGGCAAGAGCTGGGGCCCTCTAGTGTCCGAGTAGGGAGTAGGAGGTTGGCAAGGGACTGGAGGCTGGGGTCTGTGACAGTATGACCGCGATGGAGTTTTGTGGAGGTGGGACGCCGGGAGTGATGTCAATTACGGCCTGGGGTAGTCTCCTTTCCCAGACCCCGGCCCAGGCAGCTTCTGAGTCCTGCATTCGTAGCCCCAGAGCCGATATAATACAGAACTTGAGGTTAGTCGAAGCTCCTCCAAGTTCCAGTGTGGTGGGAGCTCAGTGAACGGGATGAGACAGGTGATGATTGTCATCACCTGCTCAAATCTCTGATCAGCTCAATGTAGACGCTGGTCTTCCCTCAGAAATGGGACACCTTAGACCCGCCAGACAGGTTAGAGGTGGAAGAGAGGAGGAGAGCAGGGGCGAGGAGTGTTCTTTGAGGGCTGAGGTAAAACTGAGGCTCCACAAAGGGGAGAGGCTCGGCCACCGAAAGGCTTCTCCCAATCCCTTCTATTAAGTGTGGTCCCCGCAGGAGGAGGAGTTTGACTTCGACGTTCCCGAGGACTTGGGGCCACTGCAGTTTGTGAAATTGCACAAACAGCACACAGTTGTGGATGACGCCTGGTTCTGCAACCTCATCACAGTTCAGGGGCCCGGGACGAGTGCAGAGGTCTTGTTCCCCTGCTACCGCTGGGTGCAGGGAGAGGGAATCCTGAGCCTGCCAGAGGGGACAGGTGAGCAAGCAGCGTCCTACCCTGGGGAAGAGGACGACGAAGGGGGAAAGAAAGAGCAGTGCTGGTAGAGATGGGGTGGAGGGATAGGGCTAAAGAAGAGGAGAGGGGGAAAAACGTGGAGAAAGGATGGGCAGGCATGGAATAGTGAGTTTCCAGGGCACAAGTGAGGAAATGAGAAGTTATGAATTCCCCCAAGTGTTTTCCAGAAGAAGTGATGTTGCAAATGAATTAAAGAGGGAAGTAAGAGATCTGGATACTCTGTTCTCCTAGATAGGAAGAAGGTCATGGAGCGGGGGACACAAACGGAGAAGCAAAGAAAAACAGTAGTTCTGTGACTCAGAACCAGTGAGGACAGGGACAGGTGAGGGGCTCACAGAACAAGAGCTGGCCAATGAGCAACGGGCAGCGAGGAGGGGCCAATGGTCAGCTGATTTGATTGGATAGTGGGGACCACCCGGCAGGAGAAGGCATGCGAAAGAGCTGTAAAACTTCACATTTTTACCATGGGAAACAAGAGAAAGAGATATGCAGAGGCAAGTGAAAGCCAGGGTGGTAAGGGTGGGAACACCTGGAGACAGGTGGATCTCATTGAGGTGGCACCCAGGACAAGTCAGTAGCTGTAGAATGGTGATCAGCTCCAGAGGCGAAGCCAGGTTATGAAAGTACGGCTGAACGTGAACAGATGAAGTTTAGGGTGTGAGGTTAGTCAAAGCAACAAGTAGCTATAGGTGTGGTGTTGGTGACGATTTCATCACCTTAATTAGCGTGATTCTCCCCCCCCCAAAAAACTTTAGATATTGATGAAATAGAGGCAGGTAAGAGAATGTGAACATAAGGAACAGGGAAATATGGCAGATATGGGATTCTGGTCTGGAAGGGAAAGATGTGGGTTGAAGAGCTCAAACCAGCAAGAACTGGATGAATGTGTCCGGGGATCAGTCAAGGAAGGCAACGTCAGAAATAAAGACCACAGAGCTCAGCAGAAAACATGGACCCTGGCTACAAAGCGAGAGTAGGGGACAAGCGGAAAAGCGCTCAAAACCCAGACAAGATGTGTAGCTGATTGTTTACTTTCCCCAGCCCGCCTGGCAGGAGACAACGCCTTGGATGTCTTCCAGAAGCATCGAGAAAAGGAACTGAAGGAAAGACAACAGACATACTGGTAACCATCTACTCAGAGGCCTCCCAACTGTCCTGCTCCCCTCCCTGCCCCACACCTATCACTGATCTCAACACTCTCTCTGAAGTGTTGTCCCCAACTTGTAGCTGGGCCACCTGGAAGGAAGGCTTACCTCAGACAATAGCAGCGGACTGTAAGGATGACTTACCTCCAAATATGAGATTCCATGAGGAGAAGAGACTGGACTTTGAATGGACACTGAAGGCAGGGTAAGGAGAGGGTGGACACTCATGGGATGGGGGCTGGGAGATTCAAGCATGGAGGTATATATATGGTGAGGAGTTGAGGGTCAGGTGATGGGCTCATGTCTTAACACCCATCCTAGGGTTCTGGAAATGGGCCTCAAACGTGTTTATACCCTCCTGAGAAGCTGGAACCGTCTGGAAGACTTTGATCAGATCTTCTGGGGCCAGAAGAGTGCCTTAGCTGGTCAGTGGCTTCCCCATAACCCCCTTCCTAGTGGTCCCTTTTCATTACGATCCATGGTCCCCATGGGTCCTTGCCAAATTAAGGTATATTATGCCTGATATTCTCACAGAGGCCTTGGAAGTGACAAAAATAAAAATGGGATGAACATAGGATAGTCTAAATCCCTTAGGTTCAATGGGAAGAACAGAAACATCTAAGCTGTGGTAAATCTCGTCCTTTCTGTGCCCTCCCACCCCCACCCCAGAGAAGGTTCACCAGTGTTGGCAGGAAGATGAACTCTTTGGCTACCAGTTCCTCAACGGTGCCAACCCTATGCTGTTGAGACGTTCCACCTCTCTGCCCTCCAGGCTGGTACTGCCCTCTGGGACAGAGGAGCTTCAAGCTCAGTTGGAGAAAGAACTCAAGGTACCTTCTTGCCTGGCATTTCTCTCTTGTTACTAGTGTGTAAGACCTCATGAGGTTGTGATGATGGAAAAGGAGGCATCCCTGGGTGCATGTTCTAGTAAGAAACGGCCCTGAAAAATGGCACTATCGTGTAAAAGCTACAAGGAACTCCTATATGAATTGGGGAAAGAGGATGGATTCCTAGGGCACAGGCTGGGTCCAGAGACCTTAGCTGGAACAATGACATTCTTGCTAAGTGAGGTTTTCTTCTGGACTCCAGTGACCTTGGCAGATAAAAACAAAAAGCCTGTGCCGTGGCACCCAGAGATACAGGAGGTTTTCTGGGAAATGTTTAGAGATGAGAGATTGGGAAGTGGCCGCCAGGAGGGTAACACTGTAAACTGTGAACACTATATTCAGTGGCACTGGTGGCTCTGCAAGCTCAGTGAAATATTCCTCAGGGTAGGTGAGATTCTTATAGAGCTGATGAGGGGTTGCTGAGGTGGTGGAAGCTGAGAGCAGAAAGACCACTTAGGAAGAATGAGATGGGGGACTGGCCATCTGGACACTGAGTCAGGCTGATAGTGCTTGTGAAGCAAACTGGATTGAGCAGGCCTATTCTGTACCCAGATCTACCTGTATTCCCCACACAGGATACATCAGGCTGGGTTTGGTTTTGTTTTGGTTTAAGATTAGAAGAACTGGACCAACCAGGTACAATAGCTCTGCCAAGAGGAAGGACAGTGAAAGAAGCTGGAATCAATGTCTGTAAATGCCTTAACCATTGTCTTGGCCCTTCCGTGTGTGAACTCTGAACTCTAAGAATGGCCGCACTCCTTTCTCCAGAATGGATCCCTGTTTGAAGCTGACTTTATCCTGCTGGACGGAATTCCAGCTAATGTGATCCGAGGAGAACAGCAGTACCTGGCTGCCCCTCTTGTCATGCTGAGGATGGACCCACGTGGGAAGCTGCTACCCATGGCTATCCAAGTAAGGCTCTCTGGGTATCTTGTTCCTGATGCTGTTCTCTGTTACTTAAACCTCTGCATCCAGAAATCCAATTTCTGGGTGCTTGGCTCCCAGGCCCTACCTCTACTGAGACCGACCCTCATTTCACAGTCCAGTCCCACTCACTCACCCAAATGAAAGTGCTTATTTGTGAGTCACAGAAGCAGCTGGGTGTAGTGGTGCATAACCATAATCCCAATACTCTGGAGGCAGGAGGATCTTGAGTTCAAGACTACCCAAGGATACACAACACGTTTCAGGCCAGCCTGAGTAACATAGTAAGATCTTAAAACAAACAAAAACCAAGCGGCCTCTTGAGTCCTCATGCCATTATCAGCAGCTCTCAAATGTTGTGCTTCTGAATCACCTGTTAGAAACACAGGTTTCTGCATTGTGGATGATGCTCAGTGCACAGCACTTACCTAGGATGCACAGGGCCGTGGGTGGGGCAGAAGGGGAAAGGAGGTTTGTTAAGTCCGACCCCAAGATGTTCTCGTTCAGTGTATCTGAAGTGGGATCTAAGAAAGTGCTTTCTTTACAAATTCCAAATTAATGTGGAGACTAAGTAGCTGAGGGCCACACTGGGAACTGCGTTTAATCCCCTGGTGTCCTCTGCTTCTAAACATCAATTGTCAGCTGACTGTCTCTTCACCCATTGCTTCCATCAACCATTGACGAATGCCATTAATAGTCTTACACATCCATCTTTGTTCTGTTTCTGTTGTCCTTTGAGGCAGGGTCTCACTGTGTAGCCTTGGCTGGCCTAGAATTCACCAAGTAAATCAGGCTGGCCTTGAACCCACAGAGACCCACCTGCCTTTGCTTCCTGAGTGTTAAGAGTTGAAGTGTCGCACACCACACTAGCTCACATCCATCCAGCCTTCACTCTCTTTCATCACTTGATCTCCGAGCCCCACTACATTTTCCCCACACCACTCTGAGGAGCTCCTTTCTGGACCCCATCTCCAGAACCCAGCATGCCCACGGTGGTGCTATAGCTAAGGAAGCAGAGTGACAGGTTTCTCATCCCTTCCACTTGAGTGTAAGCTGGACGGAAAAGGTTTTTCTTAGTCATCAATTTCCCCAGGAATTGTGACTACATCATACATGGAGTGGGAGTTAAGTAACTACTCAATTTCTATTTTTCCCAGATTCAGCCTCCCAGTCCCACCTCCCCAGCTCCAACATTGTTCCTGCCCTCAGATCCTCCACTGGCCTGGCTCTTAGCTAAGATCTGGGTTCGAAATTCAGATTTCCAACTGCAGGAGCTCCAGTTCCATTTGCTGAACACTCATCTGGTGGCTGAGGTCATTGCTGTTGCTACCATGAGATGCCTCCCAGGACTGCACCCTATCTTCAAGGTACAGACTTGACCCTCTGTCCTGTCTCCCTTAGTCCTAAACAAGCTATCTGGAGATAGAGTATCTAACTGGACCTGGAGCTCACCATTTTGTCTAGACTGGCTGGCCAGCAAGTCCCTGGAATCCACCTGTCTCTACCATTCCCCCAACTCAAAGGAGGTAGATACGACATCAAAAATCTTCATCACAGACTGTGAGTGAGAAGCTGGGGACTCGAAACTGTATCATTACCTTGGAGTTTATTTTAATCGAGCTGAGTCCTTTAATGTCTCTTTGGGACAATTATAAATGAGATCTCTGAAATTCTCAAATATCTGGCAGTCTCACAACGAGCTTACCACATAGCCAAAATATTGTCAGGTGGGAGTGGAGGGAGTTTTATTCCTACCTTAGAAGATTTAGTATTTAGTCAGGAAGACAAGTGGCTAAGAACCAACCGAGGATGGAGGAGGTGGCTAGTGGATAAAATGCTTGCTGCTCAAGCATGAGGACCTGAGTTTAGATCCCCAGCACCTGTGCAAAATCCAAATGTAGTGGTGCGTCTGTAGCCCCAGCAGTGTGATGGAGGGAGGAGAGAGAGAGGAGGGAACCAACTTCCTCCAGCTTCCACATGGGCACCACCACACACACATGCCCCTCCCCACAAACTGGCAAGCAAATGAAACAATAACAAAAATGAAAAGATCTGAAAAATCTCAATGACATTTCACACGTAGAGAATATGCCAGAGATCACAAAATTGGTGCAAGCTTCTAAAAGAATGTGATTGTCAGAGCTAGTAGAAGGGACAAAGGAGGTGTTTGGTGTTAGCCACATGGTGTATAAAGTGTTGGCGGGGTATCCAGCTGGATGCTTCCATCTGACCTCCCAGGCCTGGCCAATATAGCTGTGACCCCTTTGGAAACATCCCCTGGGTAACACAGTCTGGTTAACAGTGTTTTGGATTTTATTGACTACACGAGGCTCCCTGCATCTGTGTCTTTTCATCAGTGTGTGTAGTTAAAGCCACTATTCACACATGAATGCTTCCTTTTGGACTCAGCCTCCTCTTGTCTCCACCCATCCTAACAACTACATCCCATGGCAAACTGCTTCATATCATGGGACACAGACAAGGCCTAAATGCACAAATGTCCCAAGGGCCTCCCTCCTGTTCACTTTATGCACTTTGTGATTGTCAGAGTATAAATTTCAAATCTTGCCTGCATATTTTCCAAGTATGTTTTGTTTTGTTTTGTCTTGTTTTGTTTTGCTTTGCTTTTGGGACAGAGAGCTCATACAGCCCGGGCTGGCCTCAAACTCTCTATAACCAAAGATTTCCTTACACTTCTCTGGTCCTCCTGTGTCCATGCTTAGACTGGAGGTGTGCAGCACCACACCCAGCTTATGGGGTGCTGGGAATTGAGCCTGGAGGCTTTATATATACAGTCCAAGCATTTTGCCATCTCCAGCCTAGATGTGCACATTTTAAAATGATGTCAGGTCTCTGGTAGGTTTGTTAAAGGATAAATGACATAAATTATAATGTGACATATACTAAATGCTATCCAAAAAGTTCTAGCAATTGTTCTTAGGGGTTTTTCCAGGCGTCTTTTCTCCTCGTGTGGACTTGGGCCGATCTATGTCATTCCGAATCTTGTGTGAATTTTCCAAGTAATCTCAGACCAATGTGAACTGCTTTGATAACTCAAAATCAGAGAGAGCACTGAGTCACTCCTATGTTTGGCATAAACAATTCAGATAAACACCAAGATTAGATTAAGCATGAATATTAACTGTGTAAAGAGAATACAGAAGGAAGGGTATGAGAATGAGGTAGTGTTTTGTAACAGCCAAGGAGGAGAGGGGAAGCCAACAGTACCAACACAGCTGGGGACAGGATGGGTGGCAACACCTCTGCTGTATAAGCAAACAGCTTCATATACCCTTCCCTCCAGGCACTCCTGAAGAAACCCAAGAGTCAAATAACCAAAGACTGGCGGTATAGTTTTGGTAAGGAATATACAGGCTAATTTAAGCTATGCAGATATAAATGATAGAATATAAGAAAATCAAAAGTGGCTCAGAACCCCTAAAAGACACCCCCACTCAAGGTGGAAGGGAATGAATAACAGCTATTAATGGGGATCCTTTTTAAGGACAAACACTTCACCGGTCACCTACACCGTCACACACATTGCTACAGCTCCCCCAGATAAGAGCCTATCACTGCCCCCTGTTGGCAGATGAGGACAGTGCAGATTAGACAGTAATTATCTTGGCCAAGTGTCTGAGCATGGGCTGAAATCCTGGTCAGATGAAAAGATCTGAAAAATCTAGTGGTTCTAGCGGACAATTCCTGAGGAGTTTAGAGAATATGAATGAGAGATCAGAGAAGCAAGAGACCAGCCTGTTAGAGATCAGCCTGAATGAAAGCACCTAGAGGACAGGAGGACATTATGCTTGGTGTCGGGTGTCACCTTGGTGTCAGGTCCTACAAGGATGGTCTCAAGTACAGCCCCTTTAATCTCCACCCAGCTCCTAGTTCCACACATCCGTTACACTATGGAAATTAACACACGAAGCCGGACCCAGCTCATCTCAGATGGAGGAATATTTGATCAGGTAAGGGAGGTATGGAGCGACCTGTTGATAGCCTGAACACTTGGCGATCCCAGACTAACGTCCATGAAAATCTCAAGCCCTGACCTACGAGTCCTGTCCCTCCATATACATGACTATAAATCTGGAAACTCCACCTCTGAGCCCTCTATAGTCCTGGTTCTCTACCCTGGCTTCCATCCATCAAGACTTGTCAACTCTCTTGTCCCAGGTAGTGAGCACAGGTGGAGGTGGCCATGTTCAGCTGCTCTCTAGGGCAGTGGCTCAGCTGACTTATCGTTCTCTCTGTCCTCCTGATGATCTGGCTAACCGAGGCCTGCTGAGAATCCCAGGTGCTCTCTATGCTCAGGATGCTTTACAGCTCTGGGAAGTCACTGCCAGGTGAGTGAGAGGGAACCAGTGGTGAAATGGGCGAAATCTGGGTGGGGCAAAAGCATCTCCCTAGAGAGAGAAATTTAAGGACCAGGTGGAGTCAGTTGTAAGGTTTAAAAACAAAGAGACTAGAGTAGGGGTGGGACCCAGATGAGGGGGGCTGCCAGAGGGGAGGCTGGGGGATCTGGAGGACTCAAGGTTTTGTTAGGAGTGCCTAGCAGTCAGGTGTAGATGCACAGAATTACTTTTATCTCTTTTCCTTACATCAATATACCCAAGCCCTGAGAGCCCTGGGGTGTAACTCAACCACAGCATGCTTGTTTAGTATGAGCAAGGACTTCATTTTGATCCCAGTACTGTAATAAACTAGTTGAATTTTTAAATGAGAATTAAAACTTCAAAACACAAATCTGGTAGGATCTGGCCCAGGCACAGTGAGAGCCAGACTCGAGGCAGCTATAGACATGGGGTGCAGAGGTGAGAGGGAGGAGCCTTCTGCTCTCAGCTCTGCTTCCTTCTCTGGGCAGGTATGTGAAGGGGATGGTCCATCTCTTCTACCAGAATGATGATATTGTGAGGGGAGACCCAGAGCTGCAGGCCTGGTGTCGGGAGATCACTGAGGTGGGGCTGCGCCATGCCCAGGACAGAGGTAAGATCTGTCCCAGAGATGGTGCCCAGACAGAAACCCAGCAAGTGCCCCTCCCCAGACCTCAGGGACAGAACTCCCTAATCACACCTTCCCTTCTATTCATGAAAGCATCCACCATGCCTCCAAACACCCAGGAGCATCCTATATACCCAGGTTATCCTCATAAAGAGACATGCCCATCACTCATGCCCATCAGTCATGTCCATAGCATGCCATAGCACCAGGCTCAACCAGTCCAGAGCCACAGCCAGTGAGTTCTGCCCAGTCCTTGTTGGTCCCTTCAGATCTGACCATGGCTATCCATTTTCCTCATGCCTGCTGCCATCCACACACACACAGGCTTCTGGCAGACTGCAAGGTCATTTCTAGGTGCCATCTCAATGATATCTGCATGCTCACATCTGAATTCAGTGCCCTGATCCTTGGCGGCTCAGGTTTCTCTGGCCCTTGATCTCCACCTCCCCTACCAGCAGTGAGGATGCAATCTCTATTTCCAGTCAACTTCTATCTATTTCCTCCTTTACCTACTGAGAGAACTAGCCCTTCATGGGTTATCTAAACATAAGGTCCCCCCTCTCTGGCTTTGAGGTCCCCTCCATACTCAAGACTCCTGTCTTAGTTAGGATTTTACCGCTGTAAAATCTGAACAGATCTGAACAGATACCATAAGGACAACATTTAATTGGGGCTGGCTTACAGGTTTAGAGGTTCAGTCCAGTATCATCTAGGCAGGTATGGTGCAGGGGAAGCTGAGAGTTCTACATCTTCATCTGAAGGCTGCTAGCAGAATACTCACTTCCAGGCAGCTAGGATGAGGGTATTAAAGCCCACACCCACAGTGACACACAGTGATACACCTACTCCAACAAGGCTGCACCTCCTAATAGTACCACTTCCTGGGTCAAGCATATACAAATATTCCAACTACCAGCATCCCATCCTCTGCTTCTTTATGGCATGGGAGAACCATGATGGCTAGACTCTGCAGTGCAGGAACACCTGCACCCTGGAGAGATCACCTTCCTGAGAAAGACCCTTCTGGGACCAAGCTTTCTCTAATGTTTCTGGGTCCGGACACTTAAGCTTTTTCACTTGCGTCCAAAAAGACTCTTCTTCTCCCTGGCCGACTCCTCGGGCAGTATCTACATCCTGAAATTTATGATAAATATTTAGCGTCTTAGTCCATTTGTACTGAAATAATGAAATGAGACAGGCTTAAGCATCAGAGGTGTATTTCTTACTGTTCTGGGGACTGAAAGTCTGAGGTCTGGTGCCAGCATGTTTGGGCTCTGGAGGACACTCCTCCAGGTTGCACAGGTAACTTTCATGGCACTACATCCTCTCTCATAAGGACACTGCCATCGCTCATGAGAGCTCCACCTTCATGACCTTATAACGTTCCAAAGACTCCTCACATCTACACTAGTGAATGATTTCAAAATACTAACTTGGGGGTGGAAACAAGCAAACATTCATTCTACGCCCTAAGTGTTGACTTTAACCCCCACAAATAGCTTCTTGGCCCCTCCTCACTCTGTTCTCTCTCAACTCTCAGAGCTCATTTTTGCCTGATTTCCCTGATGGACTTAGAGGAAGTATGCTGAAGTTAAAATGAGTAATGGAATAGCAGCCAGGAACCCGAGTTCAAAGTTAGTCTCTGCTTTCCCTGCCAGGGTAATCTCCCCGGTCTTTGGTTTTCTTATCTAGAAAACAAGTGTAACTATATATGTACCAGCTCAACTCAAAGCCCCCACATCACTGTAAAATAAAGTTGGCTCCATGCTCTTCCTGCCTCAACCTCCCAAGTGCTGGGCTCATAGGCATGTTAACAGGATGTCTCTTATTTTTTATTTTATAACAGAGAGACTGCCTAGAAATAGAAAGAATCATGAAATTCTTCATCACTAGGGATAACTGATCACCCAGTCCCTAATCTTTCCATAATAACAGTATCTGTATTTGCTGAGCACTATTTAAACTTTAAGATTTATTTTATATATATATATATACATATATATATACACACATATATATATATATACACATACATACACTGTAGCTGTCTTCAGACACACCAGAAGAGGGCATCAGATCCCTTTACATGTGGTTGCTGGGAATTGAACTTAGAATAGTGCTCTTAACCACTGAGCTATCTCTCTGGCACCCTATTTAAACTTTTTGATGTTTTTTTTGTTTGTTTGTTTGTTTGTTTTTGTTTGGTTTTTTTGTTTGGTTTTTTTGGTTTTTTTGTTTTTTTGACAAACCTCACTTTGTGGCCCCAGACAATGGTGCAGGCTGGGCTGGCCAGGAACTCACAATCCTCCTGCCTGATCTGGGGCTATATGTATGCACCACTACATCCATTGTGCAGATGGAAAAATTGGAATGTGGAGAGGTTAGGTAACTGGTCTAAAGTAACCAAGATGTAAGTGATGAGGCCGGTATTGAAACCCTTGTCTGATACAAATACATCTACACAAACAAACAAATACACACCCATTCTAAAATACAGACCCACCAAACCATCTTTATTACTTTTCTCCTTAAATCTTGTTCTTTTCCTGTTTAGGATTCCCTGTTTCCTTCCAGTCCCGGGCCCAGCTCTGCCATTTCCTCACCATGTGTGTCTTCACATGCACTTCCCAGCATGCTGCCATCAACCAGGGCCAGGTATGGAGAGCTGAAGGCCCAGGCCCCTGAAAGCAAGTGTCTGTGTCTTGGGAGATCCAAGGGAGATGTGGGGATTCAAATCCTAATACCTAGGTTCTAAAGCCTCGGTCTCCTTCTGCAGCTGGACTGGTACGGTTGGGTACCTAATGCTCCATGCACAATGAGGATGCCTCCACCCACCAGCAAGGACGATGTGACGATGGAGACTGTGATGGGGTCGCTACCTGATATTCAGAAGTCCTGTCTTCAGATGACTATCACATGGCATCTGGGTCGACTCCAGCCAGACATGGTGAGTAATGACCATGGAGTGGGAAGTAACAACTGGGGGAACGTGTCACTGCAAGGGGCTAGGCGTCTGTCTTCGGACTGGAGCCTGAGTGGTCCTTTCTGTCTCAGGTACCTCTAGGACACCACAAAGAAAAATATTTCTCAGACCCAAGGACCAAAGCTGTGCTCAGCCAATTTCAAGCAGATTTGAAAAATTTGGAGAATGAGATTACAACCCGGAATGAGCAGCTCGACCTGCCCTATGAATACCTCATGCCCAGTCGCATAGAGAACAGCATCACCATCTGAGGCAGACCCAGAAGACTTCGTTAGCTCTAAGGCTGCCACTATCCACTTGGTTCTGTGCCTTCCTATGTCTGCTGCTGAGACTCTAATTTCTCTCCTGACTAAACTCTCCACATCAGTATTCTATTGCAGGGCACTAAATGGTTTGCTGTTAAGAGGAACAGTTTAGTTTTTGGAGGGCCACCCACTTTCTACCACAGTCACTTAACTCTCTCACTATACCACTAATGTGTGACTATGTTCCAATAAAATTTTAGGTATGAACACTGAGATATGAACTTCACATGTCACGGGGTCATCTTTCAGCTTTTTTGGCCATTTAAAAGCAAAAACAGAGCCAGGCATGGTGGTGCACTCCTTTGATCTCAGTACCTTTAATCTCAGGAGGCAGATGCAGCAGATCTCTGAATTCAAAGCCAGCCTGGCCTACAGAGTAAGCTCCAGGACAGCCAGGGCTGAAACCTTGTCTCAACAAAACAAAACCAGATACGAAAACAAAAGTGCTTTGCATGATTTCAGGTTAGATTTGGTCTAATCTCATACAAGACTCAGGTCCCAAACCCCATTTTCAAAACATCCAAGAGCCCTGGCTGAGGAGAGGAAAATTATATTTCTGGATGAAATCAACTAC
The DNA here is from genome assembly GCF_008632895.1 of Mastomys coucha. Taxonomy (NCBI): domain Eukaryota; kingdom Metazoa; phylum Chordata; class Mammalia; order Rodentia; family Muridae; genus Mastomys; species Mastomys coucha. The sequence continues at coordinate 65,517,914 of NW_022196911.1, read as the reverse complement.
TTCAGCTAATTCGCCTTTTCCAGGAACCAGACCTCATGCTTGATGGCCAACGTGTAAATTCCAGACTCTCACTTTTCCATTTTGAACACATACCCTGAACAGTTCTAAACAAAGGTGTTACTGGCCCCAAATAAACACCATCTCATGGAGTTGCTTCCTTTCCTAACAGTCACAAACAAGAGAGGTAGGAAACCCTTGTTTTGAGCCCACACTCCCAGCTCACTTACACGCAGTAATTACGGTGTGCTTCACAGGTTCTCTTCCCCAACCATTAAAAGAACAATATCCACAAAATAAACAGAAAGAATGGCACACGATTCCAGTCCATGACCGTGTTCCTGTTTGGTGCTGGGGGCTTGAGATTAAAATGTGTTCTCTCAATTGTTCTGTGGCTGCTGTCCTTACTAGGATGGGCACACCAACCTCAGTGCAGAATTCTTTTTCATCACTAGCCCTAAGTTGGAACCCCAGCTCTGGAGGGGAGTGAGTGTTCCTTAAACATCTCTAATTACCCCCAAATACTACAAATGTTTCTTACTAGTGGAGTTACCAAATTTCTCTGTTGGAGAGGAAGGCCTCCTCTTACTTTTACATCTTGTGGGGCTTTGAATGAAAATGGCCCCATAGGTTCATATGGTTGAATGCTTGGTCATCAGGAGTAGAATCCTTTGAAAGGATTACAAGGGCTAGGAAGTGTGGCCTTGTTGGAGGAAGTGTGTCACTAGGGGGTGGGCTTTGAGGTTTCAAAAATCCATGCCAGGCCGGGCAGTGGTAGTACATGCCTTTAATGCACTTGGGAGGCAGAGGCAGGTGGGTTTCTAGGTTCGAGGGCAGCCTGGTCTACAGAGTGAGTTCCAGGACAGCCAGGGCTATACAGAGGCCTCCCCTCCCCCCCCACACACACAAATATACCACGCCAGTCAGTCCTGCCTCCCACCCCCAATCAGGATTTAGCCCTCAGCTACTGCTTCAGGCCACGCCGTGCATGCTGCCTCGCTCCACCACCACCCCCCCATCATGGTAATGGACTAAATCTCTGGAGCTTTAAGCCAGCCCCCCGCTAAATCCTTTGTTTTGTAAGAGTTGCTGTGAGCACAGTGTTTCCTGACAGCACTGGAACAGTGGCCAAGTCACAGCTTGTGTCTTGTCTTACTCAAGTAGCAGCAGCTTCTTTTGTGGAGAAAGAAGCTGCAGGAATATTTCTGTTTATTTTCTCCTTTCTCCAGTACACTTAGCAAAGCCGCTTTCCTTCATGTGTCCAACGAGTCTGCCTTTCCTACTTCCTTATTTTTACTGAATGTAGCATTTATAACGATACAGCATTTCCAGTGAAGCATTTCCAGGATCAAGAAGCCAACTATTTAAAAGCGTCCCTCCCTCAAAGCAGGATGCTCAGCCTCAGGAGGAGACTCTCCTTTTTCTTTTTCAAAGCATCTTTCTAAAGGGAGACCTGGATAGAAGCGATAGGCCCGCACGTCGAGTCTCCCGGACTCGCCTACCGGTTTTCCCATCACAGAAGACCACCCAAGACTAAGAAAGTATGTGAGGATCCAGACGACCCCAAGCTTCTCGTCCTCACAAAACAATCCTAACACAACGCAACAGTTTTGTGGACTCCCTCCTGACACCAAGTTACAGCTGGTTCCTGGTCATGTGATCAGTCAAAGCAGGTCACGTGAGACGCCCGCCCCTTCCATTCCAAGCCGGGGTAGGCGACGACCGAGAACCCTCAGGCCCTACTTCCTGCAGACTCACGCTCCTGCCACCCGGTTCAAGGTGGACTTGTAGGGTTCCGGCATCCATTTCCGACACCGTGTCCCCCCTCTCCAGTCTTGGCCCACCACGCGTCACAGCGTTCTCTTCTGAAAGTCACCCCTCAGAGTGGTCCGCGCCCAAGGCCACGCCCCCCCGTCGCTCTGCGCCGCGCAAGTCCCCAACTCCAGCTCCCGTCCCAGCGTCTCCAGGGTTCCCTCTCCCGGCATCTGCGCTGCGCTCCGCTCAGTCTCTGGCGAACCCTCCCTCTCTCCTCCATGGCGTCGCTCCTGTGCTGTGGGCCTAAGCTGGCCGCCTGTGGCATCGTCCTCAGCGCCTGGGGAGTGATCATGTTGGTGAGGGGACTAACCCGCGAGAATCGGAGCGGGTCTGAGGGGTTCTGGGGTTGAAGGGCTAGGACACGAGGAACCCGCAGGCCTTAGGAAGCAGCAGACTGATTAAGGGGCTGGCTAAACAGCCGCTGGAAAACGAGACGGAACTCAGATCGAAGCAACTAGGGGACTGGAGCGAAGGGGAGCTGGGGCAGGACCCTTGGGAATGGGAGCCAGCTCTGGCAAATTTGCGGACCCCTCAAGGTAAACAAGAGCAAGGTCCCTGAGACTTGCGTGCGTTGAATGGAGGCGAGGGGGAAGTGTGCTTGCCCCGAAAACGGTAGCTGGGGCCTTGATTCTCCAGGACTCTTAACGACAGCCACTTCCAGAAATATGAAGTGTTTCCCTCATCTCTTCCGTCTGCTCCCATGATAATGACTCGTTTTGGAGAGCTGTTTGCTATATACCTCCTTATACCCAGTCACTCTTCCCAGTGTCCTACCCTCACGCCCTGTTCCAGACGGCTGAGTCCGAAATCCAGATACAACCACCCGGCTCCTAGCCCTTTCTAGTTAATCTCTGGCGCAAGTGTTGGGCCAACCTTAGAAATGGGAGGAGTCTAGGGAGCGACCCAAGAAAGTAAGAATTTGACAACCTATCTATTTCCTTCCTCTTCCAGATAATGCTCGGAATATTTTTCAATGTCCATTCTGCTGTGTTAATTGAGGACGTTCCCTTCACGGAGAAAGATTTTGAGTAAGTGGTCGGGTACTTGGGCGAGTTGGGCGTACATGAGAGGTAGCATGGTTTAGATGGAGGACACGTCTGAAGATTGGACATTTATGGCCCTAGGTTGGGGACTTCAAGAAGAGGGCTGCTCTCTACGAAGTAGTTAGAGTGGCAACACGCAGGGTCCTAGTTTCAATCCCCAGCACGAGAGAGACAGAGACTCAGAGAGGTCTGTACTTAGAAGCAGTCTTGCAAGCCAGGTTTCCGTGGCCACCCCAAGCCCACCACCTTAGATGCGGCCTCTTCCAATAGTTTGCCCTCCTCTTCCTTAGTCTACCTCTGTAAAATGGATACCATGATAAAACTCATCTGGTATGATTCTCGGGAAGACTAATAGAAGTCAAAGTGCTTTTTTAGCATGGTGTCTGATACACAGAACTTGCGTATTGGATGCTCTGAATGGTTGACATTTCCCTGCTCACTCGCCACCCTCAGGAACGGCCCTCAGAACATATACAACCTGTACGAGCAAGTCAGCTACAACTGCTTCATCGCCGCGGGCCTCTACCTCGTCCTCGGAGGCTTCTCCTTCTGCCAAGTTCGTCTCAACAAGCGCAAGGAATACATGGTGCGCTAGAGCGCAGTCTGACTCTCCCTCCCCATCCCCTTCCTCTATTTAAAGACCCCTCAGACCGTCTGTCCCACTCATCTGGCGTCCTTTGGGACTGCAACCCCGGAGAGACGTCATCCCCGGCCCTGCAAAACTGTTGCCCATCCTCTGGAGGGGGCCGGGGGTGACCGCGCCCTGTTCTGAACTCCAATAAAAAGAAGCGGTTCCCCTAAGCTTGGTGTCTGTGCTTTCAGGGAGGGGGCGGGCCTGGGCTTGAAGGACTGAGACCGGCCTCAACGAGGAGCCCGGAGCCCTGGACGGAAGTGGAATGAAGCCAGCCGGAAGTGAAGCGACGTCTTCCACCTCGTCTTCCTCCCCGCAGCGAGGCCACTTGAGTGACTGGGGAGAGGCCGGGTCTCAGCCAATCAGCTGCAGGGAGGGCGGGACTTCCTGCGCGGGAGCCAGAGCGGCCGGCTGCCGGGCTCTCCGTGGTTTCCAGCTCGCGTGGTGGTGGCGGCGGAGCGTCTCCGTGAGGAGGTGCGCGGGGCCATGACGTCAGCGTCCACCAAGGTTCGACCTCCCTCGCGGACTGCGCTCCCTGGCGGCCACGGGAGGGTGGGCCCCCTGCCTGGCTCCCGGCTGGTGCGCGCTGGGCGGGGGGCGGGCGGATCCGAGGCTGGGGTGGGACGGCGCGCTGCCGGCCCCCCGTAATGCTGCTCCGCCCCCAGGTTGGAGAGATCTTCTCCGCGGCCGGCGCCGCCTTCACGAAGCTCGGGGAGTTGACGATGCAGCTGCATCCAGTGTCGGACTCTTCCCCTGCCGGGTACGTGAGACCAGTCTAGGACCTGGACGCCGAGAGCAGACGCTTGGACTCAGTCACAGACACGACCCTCTCTAGAGCAGGGAGATAGATTAATTCCTCTGTGCCTGGCCCAGCGCAGTGTAGGTGTTAATTGTTGAATTAGTGAATGACAGGTAAAGATACTATCGAATCCACAGCCTTCCGCTGTAAACCGACATACTGTCCGCCACCTACCCCAAGCCTTGTGGACTCTCTCAAACTGCTGCTACACATCTTTCAAGGGTTCTGTTTGTAAGGCCCCTACTTGTTGCATTGGCTTCCGTGGGTTGTTTATGGAAGCTGTTACATGATGGAGAGATGTTTTGAAGTGGCCCTGGATGCGATTTCGTGTGGCTAGTGGTTTGTCCCCAGGGATTTTTAAAAGGAGGTCCTTTTTATGAATCTTTGAAAGGTGCCCCTAGAGACTAGGGGGAAGAGGCTGCTGGCTGTGGACGGAATAGCCTGTGGGCTGGTTCCACACATTCCCCTTCCACTTTTGCTATCACCCTTCTCCCCTTCCGACAGTGCCAAGTGGACGGAGACGGAGATAGAGATGCTGAGGGCTGCTGTGAAGCGCTTTGGGGACGATCTTAATCACATCAGCTGTGTCATCAAGGAACGGACAGTGTGAGGGAGGGTGGCTGGCAGAGAGAGGGGAGGGTGGGCAACTTTCTTCCTCCTTACCCTATTGTTCTTTCTCAGAACTCCCTGCTCAGCATCTTCCCGACTTTATTCCTAGTTTTGCTAGCATTTCCTTGAAGACTGAAAGACCGTAATTGTGGCAGTTGGTCGGAAGTTCAGGAAATGCAATGGTCACCAGGGCCTGCAGAGAATTTTATTTTCATGGTGCCCAGATACTCAGTGGGTGTGTGTGATGATAAGAATTCCCTGGCTACTTATATAAAAGCTTTGAGACGAGCGTGTCCAGGGATGCATTCTGAACTAATTAGTTGGTCAGGTTCTGTGACAGAGTCTCAATCTACCTTTAAGTCACCATAGCATACCTGGTGGCCCTACAAATCCACACACATCTCTCCCAGAGGACCATGAAAAGGGCTTTTCTGGCCGCTCAGTTCAGGGACTCCATCATAATCCATTAGCCCTAAGTGGATGCAAAGGTTCTGAAGGTGCGGGAGGTGGAGGGAAGGACCCTTATTACACGTGAATTGGGGCCTTGACCTGGATATTGACGAAGGAACTCCCAGGATTACTTCAGAGTGCCCCATTATTCCCTCCCCTCTCCTCTCCCCTCAGCTTCTCTGATGACTCCCTAATCTGCTCTCTTTCATCTTCAGGGCTCAGATAAAGACCACTGTGAAGCGAAAAGTGTATGAAGATTCCGGCATCCCCCTTCCAACTGAGTCACCCAAGAAAGGACCCAAGAAGATGACATCTGGTGTCCTCTCTCCTCCAAACGCCCCTCCACCTAGCAGCTCCAGTGTCCCTGAAGCTGGGGGTCCTCCCATAAAGAAGCAGAAGGCTGGTGAGGGCTGTGGAGTTGCTGCCTAGGGTAGGGGTTAAAGGTCCTATCTGAGATTCAGTAAGAGAGTTGAGCCTGGGTCAAAGAAGGAGAGACCTCTCTTCTGTACTCTGGGGGTTCCAAATCGGGTAAAAGGGTGTGTAGAGCATGAAGCTTTGGCAAACCGGGAGGAGGGAAAGACAGCAGTCAGGGAAACCTAGAACCTAGCCTATGCCCCCTCCCAGATGTGACACTCAGTGCTCTGAACGACTCCGATGCCAACAGTGACCTGGTGGATGTCGAAGGGCTAGGAGAAACTCCTCCAGCCAAGAAACTCAACTTTGACCAGGGTAGGAGTCCTCCTCCTCCCACATTGGCTGGGGTGGGGAAAATAGTACTCACCTGGATGGTAGGGGAGGGTCCCCGCAGACACCCCCTTCTGGTGCAGGGGCCTCAGAAGGAAGATTCAGTGCAGGGGATTGGGTCAGTTAGTAATGCGACGTTTGAGGAGGTGAGGGTTTTCTTGGAAAAATCCTCCATGCTTGCTCCATCTCTGTCCATTTTACTTCCTGTTCCAGACAGCCTGACCCTGGACTCTGGCCTTCTCTCAACCTCTGCTGATGCTCCTCTCCTCTCCTGCTGAGCCTTCCACCTCCGACCCTCATTGTTCACCCTGGACCTGTGGATCACCTGGGACTCTAAGCAAGGACTGCCTGAGAGAGGGTCAGAGAGCTGCTGGAGCCGTCCACCTTGTTCCTGATAACCATGTGCCCTCCCTTTGACTTCTGTCTGATGGACATTTTTATACAGAAAGTTATAATTAAAAAAAATTCTCTCAGCATGGTGCTGCCAGCTGCTGTTCCCTCTCCTCTCCTTCACCCTTGGGGCTCGGCCCCTTCACAGTAGCTCTCACCACCCTGCCTGGAGCAGCACAGCCAATACTGGCAGACTCACTTCCCCGTGCCAATATTTCTGTGCTGCTAGAGCCAGGAGAGTTGGGTGTGGGCAACAAAGACTCTACTTTGCTCTGAGGGGCCAGAACTCATTCCCAGGGTTCCTGACAAGTAGTATCAGACTACCTAGGGATTGTAGAGGGGCTCTTTCCAGTGTCTCCTATCCCACCTTGCAAGAACTTCATCACAATACCCTAGACCGTGTGTGTGTGTGTGTGTGTGTGTTGCTTCTCCAGAGTGGCCTCCCAGGGCCAGGCCTCAGCGGTGCCTCCCATACCCTCGCTCTAACACCACAGTGTGGTTTGGACGTGGCCACAGTGCCGTACAAACCACAGTGTGCTGCTGGGGCGGGAGCAGGACTGGGGTGTATCCAGAGGAAGACAGCACAGACAGTGCCATGAAGAGCTCCACCTAGAGTGAGATGGAAGTGTGAATGGCAAACATGGCCCCCAAAACACTGGGAAAACAAAATCAGGAACCAGCAAAAGTAGTTCAGCAGGCACCAGGGGGATAGGGCTCTGGAAGATGAGTTCAATGTAATAAGCTTGGAATATTCTTCACCTCTGTAGGAATTCAGCTCTGTGGATCCTCAGGATAGTGGCAGAGGGAATAGGGGATGACTGGGGAAGACCAACAAACTGCCTCCCACAAAGGCAGGAACCTAAGGCTTCCTGTGTCCATTCCTCCCTCCCTAGGTCAGAACCCAAGAGAAATGCTAGAAGAGACGGGGCCAAGGACAGCAGGGTTGGAGTTGGCAGTCCAGAGGTGGTGGGGCTGGAACACGGTTGAGAGAGGGGGGCCGGAAGTTGCCCTGGGCCCTGGGCCTGCCACAAGATGGAGGCTAAAGGCAGGAAATGGAGGCCAGGGAGAAAGGGGAGCAGCAGAGCCCAGGAAGAGGCTCATCTGGACCAGAGGGCAAAGTATTCAACCCCAAATGCTGCTTCCATTACCCATGGTCCCCCAAGACCCACGCCCCACCCACACAGCAACACTCATTAGCCCATTCACCAGGCCCAGGCAGGCAGGCCCACCCCTGAGAGCCACGTTTAAGCAAAGACAAACATGCCTTTCCCCACCCCCAACCCTAGGCCTTCCCTTAGCCCTTTCCTCCTGTCCAAGACTTGATTTTAAAAAGAACCTCCCAGAAGGCAAAAGTTTCTTCTGGAAATTTCAAAACAAAACAAAACTCTGTAAAACCCAGATATTAACCTCCCGTATCCCATCCCGCCTTTTAGCACCCCCAAGCTTCCGACACACCCCCCAAAACTCTTAGCAATCAAAAGATCTAAGATGGTGTGTATAAGCAATCGTTTTAGGGCCCCCTAGTATGCCAGACCCTCACCAAGACTACCAAATCTCCTATACCAAACCCCGCCAAGGCCTCCTGCTCCTTGCACCCTCCAGGACCCCCAGAAACAACTGTTGCCCCCAGCTCTAATGCCAGCAAAGCTTTTGTGGGGGTAAAAAAAAAAAAATCAAACACTATGCTAATGTCTGGGGATATTGGGGGCTCTCAAGTCTCAGGCTTTGGTTTCAATATGAGGTGCTACATCTTAGGGGTACAAAAGAAAGCTTCTCTGGTCATCCCCCCAATTCTAAGAGTTACAAGGCGCAACCCCACCCCAGCACGTACCTCCAAACCTCCCCCCCAACCGCCACGTCTCTCCTGAAAACAGGGGACACTTTCCTCCCCACTTACCTCAGCTACTCTCCCCTGAGATCCTGGTCCCCTATTTTGAAAGGGTGCAAATTTTGGGGTGCATCCCTCACATTTGGGGTGCAGGAGAAAAGAGACGCCCCAGTCGCATCGCTGGCCTCCTTCCTCTCAGCTGGCTCAAGGACTGGGAAGTGCCCTGGGGTGGGGGACCCCCACAAGAGAGCTCTGGAGGGGTTCCTCCACTCCCAGTCAGAACTGGGGACACCCCCCCAAAACCCGTCCCAGCCCATCCGTCTCCAACTCGGCGGGAGAGGCAGCTGCATTGCCCCAGTCAGATTCCCCCAACACTACATTCCTCACCCTATCTAGAGGGGTCCCGGGGCCCCCAAAAAATCCCAAAAAAATCTAGGATGTTGGGAAGACGGTCCTGAACTAGCTACCCAAATTTGGGGTCCTTAGATACCCCCGTTTTTTCAGGAAAATTCTGTCTTTCTCCTGCCTCCCGCCAGCCCTGCTCTGTCCCGATGCCAATTTTGGAAGTCACTCCCTCCTTCCTCCTCCCCGTTTCTCCAGGCCCCCCCGCTTGGGGGCTAGGGTCCAGGACACCTGGCTTCCAGACTGGGGGACACTCTTTAGAGGGTTAGGGGCCAAGAGGTCAAGCTCATTGCCCCTGTCTCAAGGAAGCAGGAAAGCCCGATCCTCCCCTCCCCTCCCCTCCCCCCTGGCTGGTCTCGGTGGTGGTTTAGGAAAGCCTGGAGGACTGGAATCTGCCATTGCTATTGCACAGGCAGTTTTTTTTCCTTGAGTTGGGGGGGTGGGCGGTGGGAGGGAGAGAGGGGAGGAGAGCCGAGGAGAACAGGGACCTAGGCGGGAATATCTGGCCTGGTTTACCCTCTAGCCCCTGCTGCCGTTGGGAACCCCTCCCCCCCTCAGCTCACCCTCATTCCCAATCCTCTGTCTGCTTTCTCTTTGGGGATCTTATCCTAAAAGATCAGGGTGCAAGATTCACCCCCTTGTAGACCACCACAGCCCCTCCTTGCCAGTTTCAGCAGCACTGTGTTAGTCAGGAAGCACCCACTTTAACAAGAGGCACCCCATCTCCTCCAAACGGATTTTTCCTTCCATAAGAAATCGGGGTTCAGAGTATAAAACCACCTTTCCCCCCCGGAGCTCAATAGGCCATATTCTAATAAGTCTATGATGGAACATACTGCTTTTTCCAGGCTTTGCCCTTCAAATTCTGGCCTTATTTGGGGGTTCACTAATTTTTTATTTTTTTACAATCTGGGACAAGAGGGGACTATCAGCAAAAGACAGCCTAAGTCGGAAGTGTGCTCTAGAATAGGTGAATCTCCAAATCAATTTCAATTTGTGATCCACCTCTCAGCTTCACCAAATGTGGCCAGTGACAAAACACCCAGAAACTGGACACCCCCCAAAGTATTCTACCCTGGGGGGGGCTCTTCTCACAGTTTCTCCTCTGAGGAATTTCACACCTAAACATGTACACAGGAATATCCTACCCTCAAAATGAGTCTCCACAAGATTCAAATATAAAACTTTGCCCCCCCCCATCAAGTCCTCAGCTACAGAAAGCCCTCACATCCCCTCCTAGCTTCCTGTTCTGTCTCAACTGTGATCTCTAAAAAGCCCAAATTGACCTTTATGTCCCCAAACACTCTCATCCAAACCTTGAAACAGCACTTGGAAAGAGACTACATCCCCCCTACTAGTCAAGTACTCATGTTCCCCCAGTAGATCAAAGTAACAGAGATGGACAGTTTCGAATGTGAACATAAGATCCTCCCACCCCCAAACTAAGACGGCTTTAAAACCAGCCCTGTACTTCCAATTTGCTATCAGTTCTCAGGACTAAAAACAGGCCTTATTGACTATAATAACTTCTCTGGCAAGTGACACCCCAAAACTCCCAATATCTAACTCCATCCTGACATCAAAGGGAGCCCTTAATGTTTTCACCTCAAAACTGGAGATAAAAATTGGATAGAGGCCAAATAATCTTTACAAAGTAAAGCCACATCGTCATCCAGGGTCCCTAGCTACCCCCAATCCCTAGTTGGTCTGCAGTTTTGTTTGCTGTGTGTCTGCTAAAAAATAAATAAGTAAGTAAATAAATAAATAAAATCAAAACCAATAAAACAAACAAAATGTACGCCACCCCCCAAGAACAGAAGGGAGATGCCTCAGGCCTAGATATGCAGGTCCATTCTTGTTCAACTGCTATGATCCTAACTCCCTACTCAAAGAGCTCCTGCTTCGTACCTGGGCTCAGCTCTGCCCCTCTTCTTCAAAGGAACCTTGTCCTCCTACCCCAAGACTCTTCAAACAAAATCTAAGGGTGTGGTCCCTGCCTAGCTTCTGGATTGAGTGCTTGGTTACCAGGTTCCTCCTGCCCTTTCTCCTCTGTCCTCTCTGTTTACTCCGACCAACGTTCATATTAATGTTCACTGAAAATTCCTGTCTACAAATTAGAAAACAAAACAACCCAAAGGTCTGTGTTCCCAGGCTCAAGACCCCACCTCATCCTAACCATAATATTCATCCCAAAGCCTTCCATAAGAGTTCTAGCCTGAGTTTCCTGCGGAGACCCTAACTCTTCTGTCTTCTACCTACTGCCCCACTAAGAGACAGACGTGCAGAGGAAATTATCAGAAAGAGAAGGTAGCTGAAGGTTTCCTGTAGCCTGGACTGAATACTTCCAGCTTGCTGGTCTGAGCACATCACCAGCCGGGAGGAGACCTAGGGGCGAAGCGAGGCTGGTGCTCGTCCGCCCTCTCGTGGAAGGATGCAGACATTGCCGAGCTTTGCCTACTTGCCGCGCTGGACCCCGGCGTCCCGCCAGACTCTAAGCGCAGCCGACGGGCGGGTGCTCGAAGCCCTAGTGAGCTAGGACTGATGGAGAGCGTCAGGGCTTTAGGCGGGAGTCTGTCTCTCTGGATCCCTATAAGGGCTGAGAAGAGAGTCGAGAGTAAGAGGCCGGACGCCTAGGTCTTCCGAGCGTCTCTCGGTCCCCACCCGGGGTTTTCCCCACCTCCTCGAGGGGAAGCAGCTGCAGGAGCCGTCCGGTCTCAGGACAATGGAAGGAAACGAACTAGAAATCATATCCGCCCTCTCCTTACCCCGCCTGGTCAGAGCTCCACCTCCCCCTTTTCTGGACCCTGCCTGTCAATCACGCCTCCTTCTCCCACTATCTGAGACCCCACGGGAGCCCACAAATGCCTCCCCCAAACCGATACCACTTGGACTGTCTATTTTCTTCCTGAATCCAATACATTGGAAAGGATATTTCCCTTCTCCCTCAACTGGCTGTTGGCACCCGCTTCCGAAACCCAACACTCCAAATCTCGCTGTCCCAGGTCCTCCGACGACACAGGCTCCCACATTACCACCCTCCGCATCACTAACCTCCCCAATTCTAATATCCTCATCCTCGGGTGCTTATTTAATGAACCAAAGCCATCCACGATACGACCACCTCGAGATTCTGAGATACAGTTTGAGACAGAGACCCCGCCCCGGGCTCACCATCTGGAGAGCCGCAGAGGAAGGAAGGATACGGACTCACGGGTTCACCCCACCTCCACCCCCGCCCCCGCCATCCCGGCAGAATAAAGGAGCAGAGACCGAAAGGGGAGAGACCCCGCCCCCCTCGAAGAGAGAAGCCGCAGCCCCTGCAGGACAGGGGTAAGAACCAGACCTTGAGGCTATCAGATTTCTGAGTCCCCAAAGAGGGCTTGGGATTAGTTGATAGTAATAAGACTTGAACCCCAGAAACGGTGCTAAAAAGAGATGGGGAGTACTGGGTCTAGTGATAGGAGTCTCGTAGACGGGCGTGGGCTGCAGATCATATTTGGTCCCCCAGGTAAGGTCTGGTACCTGTGACCCAGGCGCCCGGGAAGCAGAGGAAAGGAAGGTAGTGGATGAGGTAACTAGAATCGAACCAACGCACGGCGGGCGGGAGTGAGGGATTCCTTACACTCGCCCTCCAGGCGGAGGTACGAGAATTTCTCACTTGCTCCAAGATCTCTGCGATCCAGCAAAGGGAAGGAAGCCACCGTTTAGGGCATAGTGAACGAGAGAAATTAAGTGGGGCTGGTGATGCTGGGCCCGCTATCTGATGGCGTTGGCTCTAGGAACAGGTAGAAAACATCAGAGAAGGTAATCTGCTTTAGTAATGCCTGGATCCTCTAACTTTCTCGGTGGCTGGCGCAGGCTTGGGTCGCTATGGGTTCCACAGCGGCCCCAGAAGGAGCTCTGGGCTACGTCCGAGAGTTCACCCGCCACTCCTCCGACGTGCTTAGCAATCTGAATGAGCTGCGCCTGCGCGGGATCCTCACTGACGTCACGCTACTGGTTGGCGGGCAACCCCTAAGAGCGCACAAGGCAGTTCTTATCGCTTGCAGGTTCGAGGGGGGTAGGGCTCCTGGGGACTAACTGGGTAAAGAACAGAGAAACATGGCTGTGGAGAGTAATCGAAAGCATGAGGGAAAGTGAGAATAGAGAGGTCCACACACCTGCAATCCCAGAACTGGAGAGTCAGAAGGGGGGAAGGGAAGGGTGGAAAGAAAAGCTTGGGAGAGCGTCCAAAAATTGAGGCAGCAGTGCTAGTGGGGAGGCAAGACTCTCTTTTGGTCTCCCGGCTTCTAACAGGACCCATCTGTCCTCTCTCCAGTGGCTTCTTCTATTCAATTTTCCGGGGCCGAGCTGGAGTCGGAGTGGATGTACTCTCTCTGCCTGGGGGACCAGAAGCCAGAGGCTTTGCTCCTCTTCTGGACTTCATGTATACTTCAAGGCTTCGCCTCTCTCCGGCCACTGCACCAGCTGTCCTTGCAGCTGCCACCTATTTGCAGATGGATCACGTAGTCCAGGCATGTCACCGTTTCATCCAAGCCAGGTGAAGGAACGATGGGTTTGTGTCCTCCCTAGGAGTTAAGGGCAAAGGCAACGATTAGGAGACGGTGTTAATGATGATCGCACTTTTTCTAGCTATGAACCTCTAGGCATCTCCTTGCGACCCATGGAGGCAGAACCCCCGAGACCCTCAACAGTCGCTCCACCAGGCAGTCCCAGACGCTCAGAAGGACACCCAGACCCACCTACTGAGTCTCGAAGCTGCAGTCAAGGTTCCCCAAGTCCAGCCAGCCCAGACCCCAAGGCCTGCAACTGGAAAAAATACAAATTTATTGTCCTAAATTCCCAGACCTCACAAGCAGGAAGCCTGGTTGGGGAGAGTTCTGGTCAACCTTGCCCACAAACCAGGCTCCCTAGTGGAGATGAAGGCTGCAACAGCAGCAGCAGCGAAGAAGGAGCCACGCCTGGTCTCCAGAGCAGGTATAGAATCTAAAACTCGCAAGAAGTTTAGAGGCTGGCCCACTCTAGGATGCAGAGCCATTGAGCAGGCCATTGTCACTATTTAGGCCTGGTTTCGAAGATACTAACTCACCTTAGGGAGGTGGCCAAAGGCCAGAGTGCAGTGAGACTTAATGACCAATATTAGCTCACTTCCAGAAGATAGGCCTTGAAGTCTGTATTTTCCAGAAAGGGGACGGGGGGTGGGGGGTGGGGAGAAAAGCCGGCGCCCTGCCCCCAATCCCTAACCTTTTCTATGGCTTTTACCATCTGCCTAGAATATCTCTAGCTAATACCACCGCACGATTCAAATGTGGAGCTCTAGCAAATAACTCCTACCTCTTCACACCCCGGGCTCAAGAGACTTCTCTGCCAACTTCTAAGCAGGCTAATCCACCACCAGGTAAGAGGCGTCCTCTTCTGTAGCTGATCCAGGTCAATCTGGACCGAAAGACCTCAGAACAGACCTATTTAATAGTTCCCAAACTTGACTGCATTAGACTCCCCCATCCACCCCCGCTGGGAAACGTTCACCTCAGCGATCAGAATGGCTGAGAGTGAGGACCGATCATACATATTTTAAAGCTCCCCGTGCACTTCCAAAAAGCAACACAGTTTGGGAATTTCTGGCCTAGCCCAATCCAGGACTGAACGATCTGGATCTGCCCAGAGTTTGGCAGGGCCTCTCTGGCAATCTGTCACCCAGAGTGAGACAAGAAAGGGGAGAAACAGAAACCTCCACCCACTTATAAGAACCCCCACATACTGTCAGCACCATTGAAATTAGAAGCATGCTTCTAAATTAGACATATCTTGCTGACTGTATGGCCGTGAGTAAGCCAAATGATCCCCAGTAGCCTCCACAATAATTTAGGGGTACTAGTGTACTGTTGTAGATTTATGGGTACTCCTGGGGAGTCCTCAGTATTTACTAAGATTGTCATTGTTCCCCACCCTTCTTAGGAAGTGAGTTTTTCAGCTGCCAGAACTGCGAGGCAGTGGCTGGGTGCTCATCGGGGCTGGAGCCCTTAGCTCCAGGGGACGAGGACAAGCCCTATAAATGCCAGCTGTGCCGATCTGCCTTCCGTTATAAGGGCAACTTGGCTAGTCACCGCACGGTGCACACAGGTAGGAGAGGGTCGTGGTCTTCGTGCCCATCGTTCTCTTGGCGCGATCTGACTGTCTTTCTACTTGCAGGGGAAAAGCCCTACCGCTGCTCCATCTGCGGAGCACGTTTCAACCGACCCGCTAACCTAAAAACACACAGCCGCATCCATTCTGGAGAGAAACCTTACAAGTGTGAGACCTGCGGCTCGCGTTTCGTTCAGGTGAGGAGAGGGCTGGAAGGCAAGTGGGCGGGGCGAAGAGGGTTCCGCCCCTCCCCGAAGCGATCTCAAGGCTCCGCTCCTCAGGTGGCACACCTACGCGCACACGTGCTCATCCACACTGGAGAGAAGCCCTATCCGTGTCCCACCTGCGGAACCCGCTTCCGCCATCTACAGACCCTCAAAAGCCATGTTCGCATCCACACCGGGGAGAAGCCATACCACGTGGGTACCCTACGCAGTCTAATCATGAAATTATCCCTCGTATACGCAAGGGCGAGTCCTGCCAGAGGTGTTAGGTTTCTTGGAAATAAGCGACAGCCTAGAGTCCTAGTGAATCAGAGGCTTGCACCCGGGAGAGGGGTGAAGGTAGTTATGTACCCCGACTAGGTGCTGTTGTTAGGACTAGCACCTAACAGGTGTTGATGCTTTTGTTAAGTAAGGCAAGGCCCATCTCCAGGGAGCCCCCAGAAGACCTAGAAGGGCCTGAATGCCAAAAGGCTGATTGTCAGCGGAGAGCTGGACAGTTCCCCTTCCCTTCCTAACTAGAAAGGTTGTTGTGGAAGGGTTGAGACCTGACAGATCTGTCCTCCCACAGTGTGACCCCTGCGGCCTGCATTTTCGGCACAAGAGTCAACTGCGGCTGCATCTGCGTCAGAAACACGGGGCTGCTACCAACACTAAAGTGCGCTACCACATCCTCGGGGGATCTTAACCCCTAGGGGCTGTAAAAGCTGTAGGCTTGGTTTCCCTGATGGTCTTGATGATATGGGGGTGTGCTGGGCCACCCTGTGCTGACACCTTAATTTCGCACTGAGGAAGAGCGGGGGTGGCAGATCCTGGCTAGATCTGCCTCTGTTTTGCTGGTCAAAACCTCTTCCTCACGATCCAGATTGGGTAGGTAGGGGCTGGGGGAAAAAAAGAGAGAAACAGGGGACTTGCTCTCTTTAAGGGAACTTCCCCCTCCTTTTCAAATGGTTTATCTGTAAATATAATTTATTGAGGCCTGTAGTTGGTACCAGGGCCTTTATTCTGTTTGCATTTCCGACTTTCTTTTTCCACAAGTGTGATAAAAAAAGACTGGAAACGCAGAAGGGGGGGGCACCACTCTGCGGGCAGAGATACCTAGGCTTGGCCCTCTCCTTTGGCTTGAGTGTCTTACATTGTTTTTTTGTTTTGTTTGTTTTTTTCTTTTTTTAACGTTTCTTTCTGGAATTGCCCTTTCTTTTCCTCTCTTTGTTTGCTTGCTGGTTTACCTCTCCAGTTCTAGAACTGGAACCTTTAGTTTTCCTGGGCCCAGCCCTGAGAACATATAAGGTTGGGTAAGGAATCCTCTGGTATTTTGGATAATGAAAGATCTGTTGCAGGCCAGACATGGAAAGAAACCTTTCAGCTCTTTGAGGGTGATGGGAACCTTTTTTGATGAACCCAAAGTGTAAATAATAAGTTCCTCCGGAAGGCTGGGAAGGCAGGGGCTGGAGTCCTCATCATCCTAAATGAAAGTGGGTAGTCTTCATCAAGAAGGCCCAGCATCAACAGTCCCATCGATCTATTCACCTGGGTTCAGATGCACTACGTCCATCTATCAGACAAAGCCTGCCTAACCGTTTGCACTGAACCCATGATCTTCTCACCGGGACTGACTTCCATATCTCCATAGGGAGAGACCTGAAGATCCTTACTAGAGATTATGGGACCTTTTCTTCACTGTCCAGTTTCTGAGAATGCTATGACTAGAAAGAATTAATGACATTCCCTGACTATGAGTCTGAGGAATCCCTTACTGCATGAGCAGCTGGGTTTGAATGTCCCCTGGGACTCAGTATGCCCTTCTTCTTTGAATGTGTTTTTTTTTTTTTCTTTTTTCTTTTTTGTGTTGGGACAGCTTCTGGCAAGTGTCCAGATTCCAAAAATTTTATCTTTCATGGTTGCTTGAGTAGATTCTTACCTTAAAGTCTGAGTCTGAGACTCAGACTGCCCATCCTTACATTCCTGTCTGGGACCAGTGAATGTACTAGGACTTTCCACGGGAGGAAAAGGGGGGCTCCCTTCTATGGTGCCTTTGCAGTCCTTGGAGATTATTGCTGGAATTACATACTTAAAATCCTTCAAAGCCTGGCTGATGGATAGCCAAAGGGCCCTTCCACTTGAACAAGTTACCAGATAGTGATACAAGGTTGGTTGAGGGCTGCAGTTTCTGGTGTAGAACATGTAGATAAAGATGTCAGGGATGGAGTCCCATGGTTAGATGGAGTGTCTGGGATGTTAGATAGTATCTGGAAGCCTTGATTGACAGTCCTGTTCCTGTTGCCCTGGGACCTATTTGATGTATAGTACTTGGGTAAACAGCAAAACGACTTGAATTTGTAGAGCAGAGACTCCTGAATTAAGGCAGTCCTTGTGGCCAGCAGCTGAGGACAGGTGAGAAAGCCATTCATTCTTCCCGTTCCCATTTGACTCCCCTATCACCTGAATGCAGACTTGAACTGTGGGGGTTGTGGGAGTGGTGACAACAGCAGAGAGATTGAGAAGGCGATTTGATTTCTGTTTAGCAGACTGGCTGGGCACATGGGAAGTGCCAGGGGTGAGGTGTTAGAGCCTGCAAGATCAGATCCTTGGAATAAAGCAGCTCTTCTTTGTGCCATCTGTTGTGTCCTCAGTTTGTGTTTGTGTGTGTTGGGGGTGAGGAAACCGGGGACCTGGAAAGAGGTTCTGGAAACTAATAACTCAGATTCCTTGTTCATTGCACCGTTCCATCCCACTAGTCTTCTATGTTCCTTGCTCTCCCTTCCCTGCCCCAGCCTTCCGCCTCATTGTGTAGGAACCAGTGACTTCATGAAGTTTATCCGGAACCACCTGCATCCTGCCAGTCTGAAGTCACTTCCTGACTGAGGTGGGGAGGCTTTGAGGAGAAAGTAGGAAAGAACTAGGAAGTGCATCTGTGCTAGCTCAGGTTCTTAATGCTTGTGACCAACGCAACCCCCACCTCCTCACACACAACCAGCACCAGAGAGAATGGGTAGGACTTGGGTCCCATAAGAACCACAGAGGCTGGCTAGAGTGCTAGCTGCAAGGGGAAGACTGAGTGTTAGTGTCTATGGGCTTGCTCCATCTCCCACTGGTAGCATCTTGGAGTCTATCTAACGTCTAATACATTTGTCTTTTCCCATGACTTGTGTGGCCAAGGTGCACAGGTGTGTTCCAGGCCCAAGGCCAAAAGTCACCAAGTCTAGTATTTCCTCCCTCTGGACCTTACTCAGATGTCATAAAGACAAAGTCGGTCTCTGAAGCACCCTCACCAACTACAGCTGTGGCTGTGTTTTTTCGTCAGTCTAATGCTCTCCCTTGTAATCTTTAGTGGCTGCCTGTTTTTCTTCACTTTTTTTTTTTTACAAGCCCATAACCTAGGCTATTTTTTTAAAAAAAGGTAGCAAAATATAGAAATTAAGCCTTCTGTTACAGTTTAGCCTCTATCAAAAATAAGATCAGCTATAATTACTTGTAGTATGTTAAATGCACAGACTTACTAATTTAACCCCTGGTAGCTCTAAAAAGTAGGGAGTGATCAGTTAACAGATGACACCAACTGAGAAGTTAAGTATCCTGACGGTGTAAAAAGTGGTAAAATCAAAATGGGGCTGTGATCTGATTCTAAAAGTCTAAAGACTGGGCTCTTTTAAGATTAAACTATTTTCTATACCATTGCCATATCCTTATTAAAAGTCTACTTATAACTGTAGACCCAAGGCATTTCAGCATTTTATTTTCCATAAATGCAGCTGAGAAATGTAACATGGTTTGGTTTGGTTTTGCTTGGTGCAAGGGATTGAACCCAGGGACTTCCACGAGACGCCAAAAGCCCTTGGGTTTTGGGAAGGGAGCTTTTCATTTTACAAATCTAATTAACTAATTTATTATTGTGCGTGCATGTGTGGTATTTTTGTGTGCGCACACCATGGCATGTGTACATGTGGAGGTGAGAGGAGAGCTTTGTGAAGTCAGTCCTCTCCTTCCACGATCCTGTGAGTTTCAGGGATTGAATTCGGGCCATCAGCCTCTCAAAGCAAGCGCTTCGCCTGCTAGGACATCTCCCTAGCCCCTCCTTAGGCTTTAGATGCAGAGTCTTGTATGTAGCTCAAACCTGACTCTGCCTCCTATCGCGAGTAACAGGAGCATGCCAAGTTCACCATTTATTTCCTTAAGATAGGATCTCACTAAATTGCCCAGGTTAGCCTTTACTTCAGTCTGAAGTCCCGGCATGCCTTAAGCTTGCTACCCTCTTACCCCAGTCTCTTAAATAGCTGGGGCTGCAGACAGGCCAGTGCAATCAAACTTGATTTATATACTTATGTTTATGTGTAGCATTTTGCCTACGTGTATTTAAGTGACTCCGGTGGGTACAGTGCCTGTGGAGGCCAGAAGAGAGTGTCAGATCCCCTGGAATAGGAGTTACAGTGTGGGAGCTGACTAGGCCTGAGCCCTCCCTGTTCCTCTGAAAGAACAGCAAGTGCCTTTCACTGCTGAGCCCTCTCTCCAGCTCCTACAGTATGATTTCTTAAAAGCATAGCTCCTTAGCCCATCCCCCTCTTGTTTGCCTCTTTCCCCACTGGTCTGTATATGAATTCTGAGCCCAAGGTTTCAAGGTCAGAGTCCTGGGGAGCCTGAGGTAGAATAAGAGGAAAGCCCAAGTTATTGCTCTAACGAGGTGAAGGGGCAGTGCCTGCTGGAGCCCTGGTTAGATAAGAGGCTGATTGTTCCAGTGGCCAGCATCATGGCTGGTCTCTCTTAAGTAGTTCAGCATAAGACCCAAAAACCCAAAACAAAAACAACTGGTTAGGAAATGGCCAGTATTAGAAGGCTAAGAGAAAGTTTCCAGCAGCGCTGAGGGAAAAGTAGGTGGTAACGGGGGACTCGGATGGTGACAGCCTCCCTTCCTCTCCCCAGTTATTTTTGGTCTCAGTGACCTGCAAGTTTCCTGCTAGTGGGGTCAGAAACGGCAGGAAAAGAATTCTCATTACAGAAACGAATGCCAGGACTCCAACATGTCACCCGTCCTCGTTCTCCGCCTCTCCCCTTTATAACAGCAATGCTGGGAATTGAACCTTCTGTTCAACAGGGCCTGTAAACCCCTTTTAATTATTATTATGATTTTTGAAAATTGAGACAGGGTCTAGCTAAATTGCCCACGTTAAGCATGAGCTTGCCTCTGCCTCCGGGGCAGCTAGAATGTGCTTTCCTGTCCTCCCTCTTCCTCGTCCCCCCTCGACTCAGCCGTCTAGAATTTTCAGGGCTTTTCTAGTCGCCCCAGGTGCTCTCTCAGTTTGACTCTTACCTCATAACCTATCCCTTCGTACCCACGCTGCCTGGCAATTCGTGGATCCCTCACTAAGCAAGTGAGTTTCTGCCTGGCCAGGACCAGTTTCTCCACAACCAGCCCTTTGATGCAAGTCTGAAATGTGATTGACCCAGCACCCGCAGAACCCTCGCGGTAGGTCCCTTGTCACGTGGGACCTATCTTCCTCATGCCCCTCCCTACGCATGCGCCCCTCTCTTACTGCAGGTTCCGAGCAATGCTGTAAACTCCGCCCAGACCCTCTGGACCCACCCCTTGCTCTAGAGACCTGCATCCTAATTGGCGAGCCAAGTGTTGGATGTTGGCCCACTTAGGCAGGTGTTGAATCTTCAAAGATAACATAATCCACAACCAGACTACCTCTTGTTAGGGTTGTAGCCCGAACCCGGTTTTCTTCCTGGCCTCTAAAGAAATCATCTGGCTGGAGTCTGGATCTCGGCTGCGGGCTTAACCCGGCCCTGTGTCGGTGGCAGGTCCCGGTTTATAGGCCTCCCTCCCCTTGGGGAAAGGCGCAGGCGCCACAAGCTTTATCAGTAACTTCCTAGCTACCAGCCCCAGCTTAGTGCTGAGCGTCCTGCAGGGTAGGTGGGAGGGCCAAAGGGAGCGGCTTAAAGCCCTGATCAGGCAGGGGCTCTTAGGAGCTGTCCCTTTGTTCCTTCCGGAATGGTGCGCAGGGCTGAGCCCCCCGACGGGGGCTGGGGATGGATGGTGGTGCTCTCAGCGTTCTTCCAGTCGGCGCTCGTGTTTGGGGTGCTCCGTTCTTTCGGTGTCTTCTTCGTGGAATTTGTGGCGGCGTTTGAGGAGCAGGCAGCCAGAGTATCCTGGATCGCTTCCATAGGGATCGCGGTGCAGCAGTTTGGGAGTGAGTGCTGCGTCCGGGTGCGGTGGCCTGCCATCCTTGGAGAAAAGAGGGAATTTGGGGACCAGAAAGGGGAAAGGGTCGGGAGGATGCTGAGGGAGGATGGCGGAGACCACCTCGCAGAACCCATTCCAATTCCCCAGGCCCAATAGGCAGTGCCCTGAGCACGAAGTTGGGCCCCAGGCCTGTGGTGATGACTGGGGGCATCTTGGCTGCGCTGGGGATGCTGCTTGCTTCATTTGCTACCTCCTTGACCCACCTATACCTGAGTATTGGGCTGCTGTCAGGTGAGACCCTGGGCAAGGGCAGAAGTCCAAGGCCTGGATCTTAAGCCTCTGGGTTTTCTTCACCTTCTTCCACCTCTTTCCAAAAAGGCTTAGGGAGAACCTATATGCCCTGAAGGGAATTCTTAAACTGAATGACTAAGTCAGAGATAATCCTGAAAACACAAGCCCAAACCCATCCGACTGGAGTGTAGAAGGGAGAATGGCTTTAAGATTGTGCTAGGTAGCGACTGAAATAGATATCATTGCTTACTTAAAAAAAATATATAATAATAATAATAATAATAATAATAATAATAATAATGATGATGATGAAACTTTCAGTGCTTATCGATGCTTAAACACACCTGGGTAACGGAAGATTAATGTAGCCAGAAACAGTACATATGGGGCTCTAATTCCAAAGTATTGTGTTAGTTACTTTAGAAACACTATCTTTTGTCTTTCCAGATCCCATAGAGCAGCGGTTCTCAACATGGAGGTAGCGATCCCTTTGGGACGGTCGAACGATCCCTTCATGGGGGTCGCATAGCAGATACCCTGGCATCAGATATTTACATTACAATTCATAACAGTAGCAAAAATACAGTTAGGAAGTAGTAATGAAAATAATCTTATGGTTGGGGGTCACCATGACAGGAGGAACTGTACTGAAGAGTCAAAACATTAGGAAGGTCGGTAACCACTGTCATACAGTGTGTCAACCCCATTTTGCAGATGAGGTGGTAGAGCCTGGGAGAGTAAGCCGAACATACAAAGTCACACAGCTAGAAAGTGTTAAAGCCAGCACTATGAATACCCAGGTTTGTGGGAGTGCAGAGCAGGGGCTTGTTTGCTACAAGGTAGTGTTGGAATTACTGGGTGTTCTGAGCCTCTCCAAAGCCCTTACAGCCTCCCGACTTGTTTTCCTTTTGACAGGCTCGGGCTGGGCCCTGACCTTCACTCCGACTCTGGCCTGCCTCTCCCGTTACTTCTCTCAGCGTCGATCTCTGGCCATGGGGCTGGCCCTGACTGGAGTGGGCATCTCCTCTTTTGCATTTGCCCCCCTCTTCCAGTGGCTGATCAACAACTATGCTTGGAGGGGAGCTCTCTTACTAGTGTCTGCCCTCTCCCTACACCTGATGGCCTGTGGTGCTCTCCTCCGCCCACTCTCCCTGACGGAAGACACTGCTGTGGGTGGCCCTGGGGCCCAGATCACCTCCCTCTTCCATCATGGCCCCTTCCTCCGATACACTGTTGCCCTCACCCTGATCAACACTGGCTACTTCATTCCCTACGTCCACCTGGTGGCCCATCTGCAGGATCTGGGCTGGGACCCGCTGCCTGCGGCCTTCCTACTTTCAGTGGCTGCTATTTCTGACCTTGTGGGGCGTGTGGCATCTGGTTGGCTGGGAGATGCAGTCCCAGGGCCCGTGGCAAGACTTCTGATGCTTTGGACCACCCTGACTGGGGTGTCACTAGCCCTGTTCCCTGTTGCTCAGGCTTCCACAACCCTGGTGGTTCTGGCTGTGGCCTATGGCTTCACATCAGGAGCCCTGACCCCAGTGGCCTTCTCCGTGCTTCCTGAACTGGTGGGGACTGGAAGGATTTACTGTGGTCTGGGACTGGTGCAGATGATAGAGAGTATCGGGGGCCTGCTGGGGGCTCCTCTATCAGGTAAGAGAAATGGGGTTGCCAACCGGGCTGGGGATGTCATGTTGTACAGTTGAGGGAAGTGTTAATAGTGTCCTCTAGTATGTAAACAGTGTACAGCCTGCATAGCCAATCACAACAGTCCTGAAGTGGGTTCACATGAGGACAGATCTTGGGTCTAAGAAGGTCGGAGTGGGAAGACAAGAGTGAAACTGCAAGCTTGGTTTTCAGAAGACCTGGCTTGGCCTAACTTGTCAGCGTCTTTTCTTTTCCTTTGGCCCAGTAGGCCCCTGCCCAAATGTCTGAAACATCTGGTTAAAGTTCTCTGTGCTTAGGATTCCAGAACCTTCCGATCTTTAACATCTTCCTCTTAACTATTAACTGAAGGCTTAAAAGGGCCACTGCTGCCAGAACAAACACACAGATATGCTTGACTTCCTATGGCTCACCAACACATACAGACTGGTTGGGAATCCTTTCTACAGGAGAGTAACAGCCAAAATGACCTTTTGAGGCTGTTTAAGATACTCCAGTCTCATATTCATCCAGTCCTACCTTGGGAGTTCCATCTCTTCCAAGACAATGGATTTTCCTTTGTCCACAAATGGGTCTAGGCCGTTAGCCCCAGTGTGCAGATCACCATGTATGTTTCTTTTTCTCTCTTGGATCCAGGCTACCTCCGGGATGTGACAGGCAACTACACGGCTTCTTTTGTGGTGGCCGGGGCCTTCCTACTTGCAGGAGGTGGAGTTCTTATCACCCTGCCCCAATTCTTCTCCTGCATCTCAGTTTCTACCTCCAGACCCCAGGACCTTGTGATAGACGCACCGGATACCAAAATTCCCCTGCCCAAAGAGGAGGTGATGGGAGAGGACTAAACTCCACCGAGAGCAGTGGTCATGGAAACAGGGCTTGGCAGTGTCAGGTCTTTGGCCTCATCAAGGCATCCACAGAAGCACAGTGCCTTAGGATTCTTGATCTGTCTCCTCCAGAGCAGGCCCAGGGTTTCTACAATTTATGTGCCAACCATTTGTATTTTGCTGAGGACTCACCTATCACCTTTGCTCACAAGAGCTTTTCTTAAGGCTCCAGGAGATCTCACTCCACTGAGTTCTGAATCAAATCTGAAAATCAAAGGCCAAGAGTCTTCTCATGTTTTCCTATGTGATATCTGAAGTCCCTGGTATATAGAACAAATAAGGAAACTGGACAATAATTTTAACCTCAAAAAGAGCTGGGAACCAGGTGCTTGGGGCAGCTAACAGGGCCATGGCTGAGCAAAGGAGTGGAGATGACCGTGATCCCTGGTGATCCAGGGTTACTCCCTCCCGTCCACTTATCGCCCTCTTCTCCACTATTCTGGTGACACAGGGGGAATTTTTTTAAGAGAAAGGCATATGCATGGAAGAAGGTAGCTTGGGAGCAGAAACTGGAACTGATAAAGCCCATGTGTGACATAAGAGCCTTATACTTTTGAGACAGCCTCACCGTGTAGCCCAGGCTGCTCTTGAACTTGAGAACTGGCCTTCTCCCAAGCACTAGGATGGCAGGTGCACACAACCATACCCAGATGGATTTCTGTTCCTCCTAGGCTAATGAAGGTCGATCAAAATGCAAGAAAAAAGTAAGGAGGTTTGAGAGCTAGAAAGGAAGCTCAGTTACGAGCACTTCCTGCTCTTCCAGTATGCCAGAGCACCCACACTAAGTGGTTCACAACTATAATCCAGAGGATCCAATATCCTCTTCTGGTATCCATGGGCACCCCCCCCCACACACACACGGTATACATTCACACAAACGCACATACATAAGGGATAAAAATCTTTTTAAAGGTAGGTCTGAAGAGAGAGCTCAGTATCTAAGAGTACTTGCTGCTCTTCTTGCTGATCTATTTGGGTCCTGGTGCCTACACCCAGCAGTTCACAACTGCCTGTAAGTCCAGCTCTAAGAGATTTGTCCTCCACAAACACACATAAATAAAAATAAATTTTAGAAGTTCAAACAGAAGGTTTAGATGTGCCCCTAACAAACTGGAACTGAGTAGCTGACAATTTCTCAAAGACCCTCTCAAGGTAAGGATTTGGACAAATAAAAACCGGACAGACATCACTCCTCACCGCCAGGACTGCTGGGACCCTGCTGCTTTCAGCTAGTGTTATGAGATATCTTAAGTAGAGATTCTTGGGGTCCTGGATTGGCTAATGGAGCTCTCAATAGGGTAAGATAAAAATTCTTTATTAGGGAAGGGGACAACCAAAAAAAGGATCAACAAGTCGTATCCCGGATGGAGCCAGCGCCCCCCGCAGAGAGCAGGGAGACTTGTGGAACTGGGAGCAGCTCCCCTCTCTCAGGTGGAGGGGTTGCTGGAGGTGAGGCTGGACGGCAGGAGGGGAGGGCTCTCGGCAGCCCCATGTAGATGAAGCTGCCAGAGAGGATGAAAGAGCTGCACACCAGGAAAGAGGCACTGAAGTCTCCCGTCTTATCCCTTAGGAAGCCTGAGAAGAGGGGTAAAGGAATTTAGAAGCCTGGCATCCCAGGGGCAGAAGACAAGTATTGAGCGAATCTGCAGGCTCAGCCCTTACCTGACAGAGGAGGGCCCAGGAGTCCCCCGAGGCTCATCAGCATCATCACCAGTCCTGTGGCCTGCACCACACCTCCAATGCCCACCAGCCCCGGGAGCACACCAAAAACCAGTGGGGCATAACTCCCGGCGCTCAGGCCATAGGCCCCAGCAGCGGTTAGCAGAGGAGCCCCCCAACCCTCCTCCGACCCCACAGTGGGCACTAGTCCCACCGCCAGTACCCCTAATCCAGTCAGAGACCCAAACACCACCAGAAGACGTGGAAGGGGCACCCAGCCCTGGTCTGCCAGCCATCCACTGACCAATCGGGCACAGGCATCTCCCACTGCAGCGACAGCCACCACCAACGCTGCCCCGTAACCACCCATGCCCTGATCTAAAGCGTGAGGACCCAAATGCACGTAGGGGACGAAGTATCCACCCCCGATCAAGGCGGTGCCCAAAGCGAAGACTGAAAAGGCCCGGCGCTTGAACAGACCTAGGCCGAGGGCAGCTAGCGGGGTGCGAGGTGGGGCCAGCGGGTCACCAGAGAGAGCTAAAGGTCGTAGCAAGGCGCCACAGGGTGTGAGGTGAAGGGTGACAGCGCCAAGGAGGAGCAAGGCACCCCGCCAGCCGAAAGTGTCAAGGAGGAACTGCAAGGCAGGTGCCAGGAGCAGCGAGGATGCCCCATTACCGGTGAGCGCCAACCCTACCGCCAAGACCCGACGGCGGGAGAAGTACCGAGAGAGGGTACCCAGGGCTGGGGCGAACACCAGGGCCCAGCCAGAGCCTGCAAATGGATAGGGCAGGATGAGAGTACAGGTATGGCATTCCTTAGCCCCGCTTCTCCCCTGCATGCGCACGCGGACACACACACACACAGTCCTTATACAGTCCCCTACCCTATAAGTTCCTGTCCCCATTATCACCCCTTAAGCATATGGACACCCACCCCATTCTTCTTACCAGCGAGGAGGCCCAGGCCGAGGTAGAGATGCAGGAGGCTTCGGGCGAAAGCCGAGAAGACCAAGCCAAGCGAGGTTAGGACTCCCCCAACCATCACCACGGGGCGTGCCCCCCAGCGAGTGCTCAGGGCGCTGCCCACTGGGCCTAGAAGGGGGCGGAGTCAACGAAGACATGCCCCGGGACCCCCAAACTATCCGCAACATTTCTCATTGGCTGTTTTGCCTGGCCTGGTTAACTCCTCCCTTTGACCTCAAGACCCACACTCTTCTAGAACTTGGTTCCACCAGTAGCTCTCAGGTTGTCTGGTAATCAAGTCTGCTGTCTCCCATCACTACATCCACGGCCTCTCCACCCGATGCCCGCCTCCCACCTCGGGGGGCCCCCCCTCACTGGCTGCCTGCTGCACGGCCAAGGCCAGGGCGCTGACCCACGCAGTGTCCTGGGCGCTTCGTTCAAAGTGCTCCGCGAGGTCGGGGAGGGCAAGGCCCAGGGAGCGTAAGAGCCCGTAGGAGAGCCCGTTCACGGCGAATGCTGCGGCCGCCACCACCCAGCCCCAGCCCCCGTCCGGGGGTCCGGCCGGCTTGGGGGTCATCGCCGTCTGCTGGGGTGGGGAAACACCTGTGAATCAAGTCTCCACGCCTGGGCCTCCGCTAGGGAGCTGACGTCCCTGAGATCCAGCCTCGGGCTGCTCGCCCAGGGTGGGCACGTCGCCCGGAGCATGGGCGCGGGAACCAGGCCTAGGGATAGAAGTCCTGGGTGCGCGTGAGGTCCTGGGATGGGGGGCAGCAGGATCTCCCAGGCCAGAGGCTCATCCTTCCCAAATCCTCTTTCTCTTACCCGACCTCTCCCCGCGTTGGGGGTAGGGAAAGGGCGAAGGTGGGTTCGGCCGGATTTTCTCCGCACTTTCCGGCAGGCAGGGTTCTGCGGAGCAGCTAGCCAGCGCGGAGATGGAGCCCAACTTGGACCGCTCTCTCCGGTAAACAGAGATCACCACAGGGGCCCGAGCCACCTGGGACACGGGGTGGGGGTGGGGGTGAGTACCGAGGGCGGGGGAAGGAGAGACAGCCAATCCACCCAGGCCTGGCTGAGGCCTGACGCCGAGTCCCACGAGGATTGAATTATCCACACACAACCCCCAGCCCTGGATAGGGAACCGCGAGGAATGAGTGTACCTGGTGGCCGCGCCCCGCCTCTCCCCGCGCCTCTCGGCGCCGCGGGGTTCACACCCACGCACCTGCCGTCGGCTGCGCACGAAAGAAGAGCCGGGTTGCAATCCTTGCTCGGCCGACTGCCCACGCGTAAAAAATAGCGGTGGTCTCCAAAACCTAAATGAGTTCTTGGATTCTCGGATTTGTTGCTGAGGACCCTGTAAAGCTCCGACATCAAATCACTGGCCTCCAATGGACAATACCAGCATGCCGTCACTGGAAAGGAAGGAGACTCCTCAGTACCAACACCTAGGATGTTCCAGGCAGTCTTTGCATACTTTGCCATTTCATCTTTACGATATCCCTATGAAGACCGCACTATCTCCATTTTACAAATGGAATAGCTGAGCCTTAAAAAGGTTAGGAAATCCACCCCAAACCATTCAGCTTTAAAAAAAAAAAAAAAAAAAAAAAAAAGTGGACATATTTGGAAATATTTGAATTTAGGTTTATCCTGTCGTGGGAGGATGCGGGAAGAACAGACCTAGGAGTGACACAGAGACTGGTACAGTTGAGGGAAATAGCCTGGAGACAGATTGACGTGAATTGCCATGGAAAGGGCAGAATCCATGCAAAGCCACAGTGCGTGAGATTCTAAACCAGAGGTGACTGGGAATAGCTGTGCTCTTTGCCACCAGCCTCGCTAAAGGCTTAGGCAAGATCCTTTTTTTTAGCGAAACAAGAATTCGGAGAAATAAACTATTCAGGTGTTTTTCTTGAAGACTTTAACGAGCATCCTTCATTAGCAGTCGCTATTGCTTCACTCCAGCCATTTGACTCATTTGGTTTAATCATTAAACAATGCCATTGAGATTTCAGCGATTTGCAGGTTGGAGCGTATATCCACCCATAGCCACAGGATGGCAGTGTTTCCCAACTGATGAGAAGGTATCTGCCTAGAAAGGGAAGCGACATAGCTCAGAAGTCATGAAACCTGAGGATTAAAGAGTGGAGGCACTTTCAGCAGCACACCATTGTGTTCTGGTAAGGCCTCACAACCATTAAAGGCGAGCCAGGCTACCTTCCCATCCCACACTCCTACCCCCGAGGGATCAGCAAATCTACCCTTTTCTCAGTTCTAGGTTTTGGCGTAAATGGTTTTTCTGCTGAAACGTCCTAGAACAGAGAACCATGAAGGTTTGAGGCCCTGCCACATACACTTTAGGAAAGAGGCCTCAGTGGATTCACCAGCCAGGAGCTGTCCGTGGAAGCCACTGGAGTGGTGGCGCCTGCAGGTACTCAGCCACTAGGGAGGAACAACCGGTTGGTTTCTTGAGAAGGGCTGGTAAGGACTCTGCTCCTCTGTAAGTGGAACCCAGCCAGTCAAAAGGAATGGCTCTCTCTGTGGTGAAGTGGAAAGACAGCCAGAGAGGAGACTATTTCTGGGTTGTAGCAAACAGTGCTGTGTACTTTGGCAGAATGTGAAATCTAGAGCCAAGGGTGCTTGGTTGTGAAAGGGCAGGTTCCTCATCTTCCTCATGCTCACAGCCAGGGTTGATGTGTGTTGCTCATGGAGGTAAGGTAATGAACACTGGAAAAATGGATCCCTAACAAGATTTACCCAGCTTGACTTTCGCTTAGCTATCCGAGTGCAAACAACTGTCTGTTTCCTTGTTTTTCAAGTGGTTATAATAACAGTTACCTGATAGGGTTGTTGTAAGGATTAAATTCGTCATGGTGTATGCATGTGTAAGTAAGAGACTTAGAACAGTGTCTGAATAGGATACGTAATCGCCCTCATGGTCACCACTGTAGCCCAGGGCAACTGGACGAGGCTCTACAGCAGTGCTTCCCTTTGCCAGGTGGCCATTTCAGACTCAAAACTGCTCTAGTAACTCAAGGGCAAGGAACCACATCAATCCTGTGAGTTTTTGTAGAATCACGTGGGTTAGAAAGTATGAATGTTTTTAAGAAAATTAAATGGAAAATGTGGCTCCTTTTCTTTTGGGGGAGTGGTGGGAAGAATGGAGCTCATGAAACCCAGGCTGACTCCAAATCACTAGGTAGCTAAGGATGACTTCGAACTTATGCTATCAACCTGGTGCTGAGATTAAAGGTAATCAATCCTTTTGCATCCATATGTAATCCCACCTCTGGCTTTTTCTCCTGCCATAATAAATGTACAACCATGTGTACTAACAGAAGTTCTGTCTATGAAGATTTCCCTTCACCTGTGCCCTTTAAGGTTCCCTAGTCCCAGACAGAGACTGGAATGCACTTTCGGGTGGTGCCTGCACAGCATGCAGAACATCTGTAAACAAGGGTCTAGTCTTCTCTTTCTCAATCAGCAAACTATAAGGCACACCCCATGCAGCTGTAGGTGTGTGTGTGTGCTCGAGGACAGAAAGCCTTGTACAAGAAGCAGGAACCAGAGGCATTTGGGCAACTTCTTCAAGTTCCTGTTTGTGTCTTCAGGACCTGCTCAGGCCCAAACACGTACCATTTCCATTCCATAATGGATTGCAGCTGCGCATGTTCAGCTTTATGGCTTGGTGGGTCAGATGATAACCCAGGTCAGATGATAACCCAGCTCATGCTGCATGATAACCTAGTTAATCCATCATCAAATGTCAAATGTTTAGTTTTCACTAAGGCCCAGTAGCCGGCCAATGGCAGTCTGGAGAGGATGGAGTCATGCCTCCACCGTGATTCACCTCCAGGAGTCTGACAGAGATTCCAAACAGCATCTCTCTCTGCCACCAACCTCAAGTACCATCATCAGGTCTGCTGGGTTTCACGGCCCAAGTGGTAGAGCAGCCTGGAGACCCGCTGACGAGCCGTCTCTTGTTCCAGGCCCCACGCAAAGCTAGTAGCTTTCAGAGTCACTCAGTATATGGACTGGCATAACACACCCAAGTGAGGAATGTGCTGTCTCCAGGATCCAAAGTCACCCACTAAACACTATGCTTCTTTCTTTGTACTAAGAGGGGTCAAATACAAAAGCTTATCCGTCACCATAGAAAGAATGTCTCTATATGCCCCACACCACTGGCCTACTAAAAATCTCACTGAGGTAGAAGACCCTTGAATTTTGGTTTGGATTGATTTCCCATCCTCTGATTTGTGTATGTGTTACCAATGAGTTCAAGTGGTTGCTACTTCCTCCTAACTTTGTTCAATCAGCATAATGTTGCCAATGGAGTGGACTGGTGTGATATCTTATGGAAGAAAAAAAAACCGTGATCAAGCTCACTTTAAGTTACGATTCAGGGCTGGAGAATCAATATATCTTCCTTATCCTGACCAAAACTAAAACCAAAAGAGGACTCAGGATTACTCACTTTTATATATGATGTTTAGAGAGTGGTAATATACATCTATAATCCTAGCACTCAGGTAGCTGGGATAGAGGATCACGGGTTCAAGGCCAGCCTGAGTTACATAAATAATTCCAAGTCAACTGTACTATTGTGGAATGATGTCCTTCAGAGACGACATGGCCACTACCATCTTGACATCAGAGTAGCTTTGACTATCTGGGTGAGATGGTACACTAACATTTCCTTATGCAGTTGGGGAGACTCACAAAGTTTGTGTGGAGACACACAGGGAAGTCACCTGGAGGCACACAGGTGGTCTGTGTGGCACAGGGAAGTCACCTGGAGGCACACAGGTGGTCTGTGTGCTACTCAAAGGTCTCACCACTTCCTAAGAACATGCAAGCATTGAGTAATTGCTGTAGAGAAAGACTCTTCTCTACTGACCTAGATGTCAATAAGTCACTCTGTCACCCCTTCAGGATTTGGTTTGGCTTCACAGGGCTGAGGACGAAGCCTAAGTTTTCTTGAATTCTTCCTCAGTCATGCTTCTGTAAGAAATCCCAATTAAACTCATTGACTCACCAAGCTAGATTTCAGTGGCACTTTTTTTTTTTTTTTTTTTTTTTTTTTTTTTTTTTTTTTTAGAGGAGAGAAGTTGGAACAGGGTCTTACCATGTAACTCCGGCTAGCCTGAAACTTGCTACATGGTAGACCAGGCTGGCCCTAAACTCTCAAGGCTCCACCTAAGGATGAAACTGTGGGTGGGGTACTGGGTTAGAGGTGTTCCCCGCCGTGCCTGGTTGAAGGCATTTCTTTCAACTGTCTTCAGTGCTCTAGCTGGAGTGAACAGACTCTTCTCTTTAAAACATCTGTCCAGGAAAATTATGCACCAGTTGGCACCCAAACAACTGCACGGTGGAACCCAACTGCTTTGGGAGAAGCAGTTACCTTGTCTCCTACTTTGGGTGGGTGATAAGATACGCAACTGAAGATAGACTGAAGGTGGAGTACCTTCAGAGGCAATCCCGGTGTAAGCATTCTCCCCGAGTCCCTCCCTGCATAGTATACCTTGGTATCTTTCTTGCTTGCTGCAGTAGCAGTTGGATTGTTGCTGTTATGCAACCGAGGCTCTGTCATCCCAAGGTGGAATGTCTGTGGAAGGGATCCCAGAATGGTCATCCTCCTCGTGTGGTACAGAATAACACACCTCCTTAGTGAAAGGAGCCTGCCTCATAAGTATGAGAGTCATTTCCCAACCTAACCAAATGGCTGACAGAGTGGAGCATACACAGCAATCCCCTGAAGCCACATATCTGGGACAGGGTTATAAGAAAACCTATGTTGTGTGACCTTTGCTAGAATAATAAGGCATGAGGGCCCTGAAAGATGGCTCAGTGGGTATAAAGACTCTTGTCATGACCCATGACAACTTGAGATTGATTTTTTACACCCACATGGTAGAAGAAGAAAACCAACCTGCCAGGGATCACCCCAGCCGGGTATGGGGGGTGGGGGTGGGGTCCCTGGGATGTGGGTTCTCGAGGCCAGGTGGGTAAGGATTCGGTGGTGACAAACAGAAACAAACATGGAGGCAGTTTGAATCTGAGTGTACTTTGCCACTCTCAAGCAGGGGATTTTATACATTAAAGCCCAAACATTACATCTCTTAGAAACTGTATCCAGTGTAATAATCACAAATACGAACAAACATTATTTGGCACAGTAAAGCACAAAAATATCTCTTAGAAACTGTATCCAGTGAAACAGTCACAAACAGAACAGATAACATCATTATTAATATAAGTCAAAATATAACAATTCTAAAAGGATGTATTCAGTGGGGGCAGTTGTCCAAGGCTAGTGGCATATTTCCAAGAGCAGGTTAATAAATCTGTATGGTCAACTTAACTGCTAAGCTAACTCTCTAGCCCTATATGGTTAATTATTATTTAACATCTAATGCCTGATTTTTTAAATAAATCTTCACATAAATTTAAACAATTTTAATTCTTTCTAATTAAGGCCTTTTTTTTTCCATATACCAAACCCCACCACCGATGACACACATGTAGCCATATGAAATTTTATTGTTGGGAAAGTTTTTTAAGTGATTTAAAAAGTAAGCCGGGTGGTGGTGGCACACACCTCTAATCCCAGCACTTGGGGAGGCAGAAGCAGGCGTATTTCTGAGTTCGAGGCCAGCCTGGTCTACAGAGTGAGTTCCAGGACAGCCAGGGCTACACAGAGAAACCTGTCTCGAAAAAAACAAACAAACAAAAAACAAAAAAACAAACAAACAAAAAAGTAAAGCATTGGTTTTCCCAGGGATAACGTCACGATAGCGACCCCATCTCAAGGGATGGTTTCTTACCCATTTTTCTAGCTTAAGATCCTGCCCTAACCCTGTCTCAAAAAACAAACGAACGAACAAACAAACAAACAAACAAAAAGATCTTGGCCTAGGATAGCAGGAACATGTAAACAAGAAAAGGAATAAGAGAAAACAAAACAGATGTATTGTCATGAGAACTACGGCTCAATAATTTTTCTCCAGTGAAGAGTTCCACCACTGGTTCCAGGAGGCCTCCCCCTTTTGAGGTCAACTGCCTCAGTCTGTGGAACTTGACACACAGATCCCAATGGAGGTGGCGTAGCACTGACCCCCACAGCTCTCCTCTAACTACACATGTACACACGCTTACACACACAAACATGTGTGGTAGAGGGAAGTCATAGAACTGTGGCTCAACTGTCTCCCCAGGGTGGGGGAAAAGCTTGCTTCTGTAAGGGAGAAATTGGAACATGAAAAAGACATTTGGTTTCTATCTTTTTTGATGACCTCTTAATTGATGGGAAATGTGGGGGGAAGAAGGTATTGACTTGCTGTTTCCTAGGGTGGGGTATATAAGGCATATAAGAGAAGACTCCAAATTAAATCTGTGTTAAATAGCTGCTCCTGAAATCCAAAAACTTGGAACCCACAGGACAGTGAATCTGACAATGGGGAGAGGAGGGAATAAAAAACTTAAATAATGGTCCAGTGCAGAAAACCATGGTAATCAGAGACCCACTTCCATGTTATTGGAAAAGACTTAATATGGGACATGGAGGTGGGTGGAGTCAGTCTGAGTGCTATGGAATCGAAGAAACTGAACAATACAGCTACCCCTTCATCCTTGACTCAAAGCTTGTGTATCTGAGAAAATAAGGGAGAAATCAGCCCTGTTGGGGACACTTGGTTATTACTGGCTGCGGTCCCTGTGAGTATCAGGGGCTGGAAGATAACAGAGGAAGGAAGCATTGCTGAGGGGACTGGGCGTAGGAGAGGTGGTGTTGGTGGTGAAGTTCCCTGACCTGATGGGGCTGTGGGCACAGAAGAGTTAGAAAACAAGTTCATGCAGCCGGAAGCTCAGGCCCTTAGTGGTTTTGTTGAGCTCTGCAGTGGGCTATTTTCTTTACAAGATAGGAGAAGTGCTGGTGGATCTGAGTGATTGTTGCTGGCATGTAAATCATGTCTGTAAACTGCTAAAGCAAGCAATACAGGATTCAGATTTAAAAAAAAAAAAAAAAGCCAGGCAGTGGTGGCACACGCCTTTAATCCCAGCTCTTGGGAGGCAGAGGCAGGCAGATTTCTGAGTTCGAGGCCAACCTGGTCTATAGAGTGAGTTCCAGAACAGCCAGGACTACACAGAGAAACCATGTTTCAAAACAAAACAAAACAAAACAAAACAAAAAACAAACAAAAAAAAAAAACAAAGAAAGAAAGAAAAAAAAAAGAAAAAAGCAGATACCGAGCTTTTCCAGGTCACTTGAAAGGAAATGTGGCAAGATTTTTTATGGAGTTGGAGTCCCTGGTGAGGAAACTGTCAGAAAGCCAAAGTCAGTGCTTGTGAGCCTCGAGGGATAAAAGAATGAATGGCAGAACTGTAAATGTGAGACAGAAGACGTTATTCCCAGGAGTGAGAGATCATCTCACCAGAGGATGCTACATACAGTTCTTCTCCACGGATGGAGGTTGCTCACCAAGCCCTGGGCTCTTTGGCAGGCAGATGTGACCAATAGAAAGGCAGCAGCCATGGTAGAACCCATGAAATCCAAGCAGCCAGAACATGTGTAGCAAGCCATGGTTCATACAGCTCTGCTCCTGGTTGCCTCAGACCAAAGAGAACAGTGTGATCCAGACTCACCGAGCCCTTCTGGTATGAGAAGATGCAAGGAGACACTGCACCAGCTCCCAAGGTGAAGAAATGGAGTGACTATGGAGAATGAACATGGGATCTAGAAACCTAGACAGGCTCGTGCCTCTCATCCATGATACCACAGCCTGAATCGATCTCTAGAGGAGACAGCAGATGCAAGGTGACAGAATAGTTTTATGCTTTCTTGGACTTCGCCAACATTTTCTAGCATCCCTTTCGCTACCTAATCCCAAGATCAACTGGCGTTTGCTTGAAATGGTTGGCTGTAGTACATCCTACCCACCATTTGCAGAAAGGTTTCATTCATTATATGACAGCAGCCTCGGAATGTTTTACAGGTTTAGAGAGCATGTGTTTGAGATTGCCATGGGCACACCTAAAGAAGCAAGATGGGAAGCAGTCCACACAGGCTGCGAGGGCCAGGAGAGTGCTGGTACTTGGAATGTACCAAGTTGCCTAAGGTATGAGTGATGCCCAAGAAGATGACAAGAATCTTACAGCAGCCAATGCCTATAAGTTAAAAACAATGGCTAAAGACTTTGAATTAAGGTACTAGATGGGAAAAGGCCCGCCTAGGCCCTGTAAGGTTATGGGAATGAAGACCTCAGTGTCAGAAATGGGCCTCCATCTTATGAAATGTTGGTCAGAGATGTCCTGGAGGCCCCTTATACAAGGCTGGCTATTGCCACTGTCTTTGGGAGCATTCCAGCACTCAGCTTTAAGATGCCGATGCTGGGGGCTGGAGAGATGGCTCAGTGGGTAAGAGCACCGACTGCTCTTCCAAAGGTCCTGAGTTCAAGTCCCAGCAACCACATGATGTCTCACAACCATCCATAATGAGATGTGACCTCTTCTGGGGTGTCTGAAGACAGCTACAGTGTACTTACATATAATAAATAAATCTTTAAAAAAAAAAAAAAGATGCCGATGCTGAAGCCACCACACACTTTAGTTATAAGATTCAGATTGGAATTGAACTCAGAGCTCCTTGCTTTCTCAGTGGCTTTTGAAGTGTCATGGGTGCTGTGTGGACTGCTGAAGAAGTGTCATCCACCGTCTTGCTTGGTTATGGACCCTGCATGCTATGCTGTGACAAGCCGGGGAAGATGTACCCGAGGGCACAAAAGTGGCACAGCTGTTCTGAGTGTAACCAAGGGCTTTCTGGTTGGGTTTGGGACTGTACAGGAAGGGACACACATTTGGTATTATAAGACAAAAATCCCCTAGCGGAGAAGTTATCGCTTTTGTTTCCTGACATGGATATGACGTGCCTGTCAAAACTGCCTTCTAAACATTTATGGTTACGGCCCCAGGTTACTGCTCTTATTGGTCTTGGCTGGGAAAGCTTTTTTTATAGAGTGGGTTGCACGCATACTGTGGAAAGTATACATGAATATTACTGCAGTATAGTGGACCAATGATCAGCCTTGAGTGGGAAAGGTAATCATGCACCCATATCATCTCTCCCAAGGCTCAGGCAACATGGTGGAAGAGAGAGTGGAAAGAATGAAGAGCTGGAGAGAAGGGTATAGTGTTGCAGAGCTGTCTCCTCTGGACATAGCAGGGCTGCTTCTGTCTTGGAATCCTGTGGCCATCTGCATAAGACAATCACATGACTGAGCCCACTAATGTCCCCGTGAGGAGGCGGGAGAGTTCATAAGGCTCACAAGGGAGCGTGAGTGCAGTCTGAGGGACTCATGGGAAGTCTCATGCACCCACCCTTCCTCAAGGATACGTGTGGATAACTGCCAGGGAGGGAGGCTTTTCTCCCATGCTGTCTCCCACAGCTTGCCTGTGCTCCTGTAAGTAACCCCAGTTAAACTTTCCGATTAACGAGCTAGATGGTTTCTTTGTTTGATCATCATTGCATTGTCTGCGGGTGAATAGGTTCACATTTCCCCAGGAAAAGTCATACAGACTATATATAGAAAGCTCTGCCTGAAAAACTGTGTGTGTATGTGTGTGTGTGTGTGTGTGTGTATGTGGGTAGATATTTGTCATGACCATCACTGGCCTTAG
Source organism: Mastomys coucha (assembly GCF_008632895.1). Classification (NCBI taxonomy): domain Eukaryota; kingdom Metazoa; phylum Chordata; class Mammalia; order Rodentia; family Muridae; genus Mastomys; species Mastomys coucha. The sequence continues at coordinate 65,480,546 of NW_022196911.1, read as the reverse complement.
GAATAAGGATACATGCATGAATAATATATGTCTTTCCTTTCCTAGCCCCCACAATCAAATCAGAGAAATAGTCACAGAAAAGAAATCTCATCCCAGCACTTGGGAGGCAGAGGCAGGCGGATTTCTAAGTTCAAGGCCAGCCTGATCTACAGAGTGAGTTCCAGGACAGCCAGGGCTACACAGAGAAACCGTGTCTCGAAGACCGGACCTGTTTGCAGGCTCTCTAGAAGAGGATCCCTTAAGCCAGGCCTTGAAGGGCGAGTAGGAGTTTGCCAGATGAATGTGTTGGTAGGGGACATTCCAGGTGAATGGCACTTGTTGAAAACTTTGGCATGTTGTTTCTTGTTTACAGAGCCTGTAGACAGTTCCTGCGTAGGGCAACGGTGTAGGACAATCTGAAGACAGCGTCCTGCCTGAAAGGCCTCGAGGCCACACAAGAGACGGTAAACGTCTTCCGGGAGACTTTTCCCCTTAGTTTCCATGGAAGGAGGAGTCACTAAAATGGCAAGCTGGACACTGGAAAGACAGTCATGCCACAGTCAAAGAGGACCGGAGAATATAGAGAACAGGCTTTTACTCCTGAGAAAGCTCTCAGTGTTGTGTTTAACTTGAAAATTCTGAGTATTTTACATTTTACTTTGACGAATATTCATAAGAAACTAATGCTTACACCTTGTCTCCTCATTTTGAGAAGAAGAACACACTCCAGGAAGAGGTACGCAATTGTTCCAAGCTTTTGTTTGCCCTGGCACCCTGCCATTAAGGGCAACAAACCCCTAGATTGAGCAGAAGGACTCCTCCAGGAAGTCCCCCCAGACCACACCTACACCAAATCTGCTTATGGCAGTGGTTCTCAACCTTCCTAACGATGTGACCCCTTAATACAGTTCCTTGTGTTGGGTTGACCCCCAATCATAAAATTATTTTTCTTACTACTTTGTAACTGTAACTTTGTTACTGTTATGAATTGTAACGCAAATAGCTGTGTTTTCCAATGGTTTTAGGTAATCCTTGTGAAAAGGTCATTCATCCCCAAAGGTGTTGAGATCCATATGTTGAGAACCTCTGACCTACCCATTTGTTTGTTTGCTTGAGGTTGGGTCTTGTTATGTAACTGAGGCTGCTCTGAAACTCACTGTGGCCACAAACTCCTCATGGTTCTCCTGCCTCAGCCTCCATGTGTTGGAATTGGTGGGATCATCAGCAGAACTGGCTTAGTCGGCCTATGTTAGCCTCCTTCAGAATGCTATGGCTCGCCAGGAAATTGTCTGCTTTCGTCTTTGGCTCCCCATCCCCCTGCGTGATGTTCTTCTTACACCATGAGGCCTTAGAAATTGGACCCCAACATTTTAATCTCTAGGGCTTTCACATCCAAAGATGGTAAAGGTGAATGGTTAAGTTGCTGAAGGCGACATGTACCTGAGGAAGAAGGTCTGAGTGAGCAGACTCAGTGCCTAAATCACCACAGCATGGTTGTTTGACATGCCTGCCCATGTGGAGAAGACACGGGGGTAGATGAGGAGCCAGATAAAGGCTTTAGTTAGAGAAGCCATAAGGAAGACTGAGAACCATATAAACAGTATTTATTTTGGGGACACAGGATCTAGGAGCATGTCTACATTAGTGAACTCTAGTGGCTTTTATAGGAGCCCTGTGAATCCTTAAGACCTTCTGCTGGCAACCTCTGTGAAGTCTTGCTTTCCCCTGTTCCCTGTGCACATGTATCAGGGGAGCTATCTGCAGAGGTGGCTAGGACTAGAAGAGCAAGGAGTGCGCGTCATCCTCAAGAAACGTTGCTGTTTGAGGAACTCAAAAACAAGAGTCTTTCTAGTATCGGCTTAGTTAATCTGGGGCTTCCAAAGCTTAACAGATGAGCCTCCCCCTCCCCAGACCTCTTCCCCCATTTCCCCTGTTCACCCAGTGACCAGGTCACAGGAAGGCAGAGTTCAGATGCACAGCCAGCAAAGCACATGACCTGGGAAGGAGGTAAGGACATGCTGGCCCAGGTTTGAGGTTCAATGCCAGAGGAACACTGCTGGGACAGGTAATGATGTTGGAAGGTTGTAAGGCCCACTGCGCACAGGAGCAAGTCTGCTTGATGACCTCACGAACTGGCTGGACAGAAAGCTACATTGAGAGTGGTGCATGATGGTGCATGCCTTTAATCCCAGCACTTGGGAGGCAGAAACATGTGGATCTCTGTGAGTCTGAAGCCAGCCTGGACCATGGAGTGAGTACCCTGGTCTTTAGAGCTAGTTCCAGAATAGCCAGGGCTGCACAGAGAGATCTACCCTTGAAAAACCAACCAACCAGCCAGCCAGCCAAATAAACCAGCCAAAAAAAACTTTGTGAGGAGGTACCACTGCTCAGCCTGTGATTCCAGGACTCAGGAGGCTGAGATAGAGAGTTCCCAAGGCTATCCTGGGCTATATAGCAAGATCATATCTTAAAAATAATACACAAACAAGTGAATAAGGTGAAGGGTTTCTGAAAGGAAGGGGTCCAAACTCAAGGCAGCTCACGGTGTCTTTTAACTGTTTTAGTCCCAGTAAACAAATTGTGTCAATCTAAATGGAATCTGAGTCATAACAAGGGCAGATGTGCATCGTGCAGTGGCAGTTGGGGCCTGGTGACTTATGAAAAGTATTGTTCTGGATACTACCATTCTTAGGCATCTGTGAAGAAAGTTAATAATACTCTTTTTTTTTTTTTTCAAGACAGGGTTTCTCTGTATAGCTCTGGCTGTCCTAGAACTCACTCTGTAGACCAGGCTGGCCTCAAACTCAGAAATCCACCTGCCTCTGCCTCCCAAGTGCTGGGATTAAAGGTGTGCACCACCACTGCCTGACTAGGTTAATACTCTTAAGCCAGGATTATCAGTGGCCCTCCAGCGACTGGAAACCTGCAAGGGACTCATTACAAGTCAGGGCACATCACAAGTAGGTTCACTAATCGATAGTATGAGCACCTCTGCTGCTTTTCAGTTCATCCTCATTTCCTCCCCACCCGTTCTCACCCTGTCTTCTCCACCCCATCCTCTCTCTGCCCCAGGCTTGGGTGACTCTCTTATTGGATCCTTTTTGATTTGAACAGGCAGATGAAAGAGGCCAAGAGTGAATCTGTTCTTTTTCTCTCTATTCTGCCCATCTTTTGTGCTATCGCAGAGTTTTCTGTGTCTATCGACCTTTCCAGTCCCAAACTGGTACCTCAGCATACAGTTTACGTGTTCTCTTAGAAGATATATCTAGATAAACCCTGGATAACCCCATTGGGCTACAATGGCTTGTCCTGGCCAGGATCTCTATTTAGCTGAGTCATGTGAGCTTAAAAGCCAGAAGTGGGAGGAGAGAGGGAGTTGGATAACAGGTTTCCCTGCAGCTGTGGGAATGTACACTAGACACCCTGTGGGCGCTACCAAACCAGAGGGTACAGGAGGTCAGCACTGTGTGAAGTTATGATACTTCAGGCAAAAATGTACCTTGTGCAACACTTCTACCGAGGTGCTCTCCTGGACCAAGGAAGCAGAGGGGCCTGCTTTCAAGAGCAAGGCAGATGCCTGGGTGAAGTCTGGCGAGGACTGGTGAGGTCTGGGACGGTTCCCAGTCTGAAGGTTTTGTGACCTGGCAGCCATCACACACCCTCTTCTCGTTTTAGATCTTTTCCCTTTCAGTGCATTTGCTCTGAGCTGAGTTCCTCTTATCTGCCACAAATCTCCTTGTCCAACCCAGTGTCATTTCCTCTGAAAGCTTTCTCCTGCCCCTGTTTTACAACCTTAAAAAATAAAATAAAATAAAATAAAAATAAAAAACCTGGCAGCCTCTCTCCCTGGGGATTTCTGTTCTCTAGCGTATTCAGACAAATAGGTTTACCAAGCTTTATGTAACTGAATTTCAAACTCTCCTAGGAGCTCCCCTTGCCTTGATCCATAACCAGGAGTCGTTTGCTAGGAGACTGCCCTTAATTCAAAATGTATCTGGGCGGGCAGTGTTATGATCTCACCTGTGGGTGACTGTAGACATCCTGATTTATAGGGCATGAGCTTACACCTCACTGGAGCCAGGGATTTGGGAGATGAAAAGTTGGTACCAAAGGCTTTAGAGCAGAAGTTTTAGGACTGGGGCCAGTGAGTGCTCAGAGCTTGAGCTAAGATTCCATACTAAGGGGCTAGCGAGATGGTGAGATGGCTCAGCGGGTAAGAGCACTGACTGCTCTTGAGAAGGATCCTGAGTTCCGATCCCAGCAACCACATGGTGGCTCACAATCACCCGTAATGAGATCTGACATCCTCTTCTGGTGTGTCTGAAGACAGCTACAGTGAATTCCGCAGGAGCAAGTGGGCCAGAGCTCACAGCCATCTGTACAGCTAAAGTGTACTCATACACACAAAAATAAATAAATAAATCTTAAAAAAAAAAAAAAAAAAGATTCCACACTGAGCCTCACCCTATATAAGGCCTGCCTGGCCTCTCCTCTCCTTTTCTTTTGTCTTCTCTTCTCTCTCTATTTTCCTTCCTTCTTTCCTTCCTCTTTCTTCTATTCCTTCTTCTTATTGGAAGGAAGGTCTCTTTGTGTTGCCCAAGCCGACTTTGACTTCTGGGCTGAAAAGATCCTCTCACCTCAACGTCATGGGTAACTGGAACCTACAAATATGTGCCACCTCTCCTGGCTTCCTAGTGGCTCTTAAGAGGCTTGTGGTTTCTGAGTTTATTTCCTTGTTGCCTTTAGGCAAAGGTGACTTGTCTCTTGGGTAAGCAGGCTTAAACTAACTCTTCCCAAGTGTTTACATAAATGCTTGAGAGGTGAGCACTTTTATGGACTCTAAAATATGGGAAGCAAGATTTTAAAATAATGAATGCTTAGATACGTATCTACAAAACATATCGTTAGCCAGTCAGCCACTTGGTTAGCGTCTCAAGCATCAGTATATTAGGAAGCAACTCGAAGTTTGGTTTTCTTTTCTCACTGCTGAAAACTCTTGTTCCTTGTCCATTTCATTATGATCCATAATAACTGATGAGAAATCAATCAACACTAAACTCATTGGGTCCAGGAATCATCACTCAAACCGTACAAACACTGATCTCAGCTAAGCGAGAATAGTTTATTGAACGCATACCTTAATTCTGAATGCTCAGGACCTTGAAAAGGACTCAGAAGCTGTGGTACTAGTCTGCTCGCAGGGTAGGCTTTTTTATAGGAAAAACCACGTACCAGGTTCAACAGCTTGAAGGGCAAGGAGGGGAGCAGTTGACCTCCTAGGAATTATCAGCTAGCCTTTAAGCTGATTGGTCCTGAGTTAGGTAAGGAGGTGGTGGATGGGTGGTGAACAGGGGAATCCGAACATTGCGATAACAGAGCATGAGCATTATAATAATAACTTTTTGGCTTATTAGTAGCATTCCTCAGTGTCAGCCACAAAAACCACAGTGAGCTCATACATAGGTGAAGGAAGGGCTGCCCAGTGGTCAGCTCTGACTCAAGATATTTTAGACATAACAGTTCATCATGAACTTGGAGTTATGGGTCCTGTGTAAAACTCTGTGGTATTTCTTAAGATTACCAAACATCATACAGAACATTCATACAGAACAAAACAGGGTATGTGGTCAGGATGACCTTGCTCTGAGCCAAGTTACCTCTCTGTGTCAATGACTGGCAAGCATGTTACAGCAACAATATGAACTAGCTGGCAGGCATGGAATAAAATGGCTACAGCTATGCTGAGGTGGGTGTCAGAGCATAACACACTCAGTGAGCTCTTTGTAGATAAATACATTTTTAAAATACATGTCTTTTCAAAAAATCAACAGTCACTGAGCCTGGCATTTCAGGCCAATTATCCTAATTCCTTTAGAGCCTAAGGCAGGGAAATTGAATATTTAAAACTTGCCTGAGCTATGGAGATCAAGGCTAGCCTGGGCAAGTTAGTAAGACTTTGTCCTGAAGTAAAAAGAGCTGGGTGTGATGGTGCATGCCTTTAATCTCGGCACGCTGAAGATTGTAAACTGGATAGCAGTCTGGTCTGCATACTGAACTCCAGGCCAGCCAGGGCTGCAGAGTGAGACTCTGTGTCAGAGAAAGAAAGAGAGAAAGAAAGAGAGAAAGAAAGAAAGAAAGAAAGAAAGAGAGAAAGAAAGAAAGAAAGAGAGAGAGAGAGAGAGAAGAAAAAAAGAAGGAAAGGAAGGAAGGAAGGAAGGAAGAAAAAAGGCCAAACAAATAAAAAACACAAACAAACAAAAGTAAAAAATCCAGAGAGACAGGCTGGAGACATGGCTCAGCGGTTAAGAGCATTGATGTACTTCCAGAGGTCCTGAGTTCAATTCCCAGCAACCACATGGTGGCCCACAACCATCTGTAATGGGATTCAATGCCCTCTTCTGGTGTGTATGAAGGCAGTGTACTCATATAAATAAAATAAATAAACCTTAAAAAAAAAAAGTCTAGATAGCTTGGGGGAGTAGAGTTTATGTTAACATGTGTGAGGCTCTGGGTACCATAGAAAATGCACTAACAGTAAAAATACAGCATGGAATATGAGTGTTTTAGTGCACATGGATTCAGGAGGTTCTGTTGAATGGTAGTTAGAATATGAATCTAGAAAGGAGGCCAGCTGCCTTCTAGCTCTGCCTTAGCCAATTAGGGACTGTAGGAATGAGAGGAAGTCTTTGATTTTGTTATGTAACAATTCTCTAATTTATGGAAAAGATGATGGTAAGTCCTATGATCTGAATCTTTATATCCCTCCAGAGTCTACATGTCGAGATCTAATCCCCACTGCAGTAGTATCAGGAGGTGGGGATCTCATGAGGCTATTAAGTGAAGCCCTTGTGAATGAGGTTAGGGTCTTTGTAAAAGGTCTGAGAGCTGTGACTCCCTTCTGCTGTTAGCGTCCTGAAGCTGAGAGTTGGCTATTAGGAGACACTGACTCTGTGGGCTTTCCAGCCTCCAGATTGATGACCAATACATTCCTATCATTTATAAATTATTTGGTCTACAGCATTTTGTTATAGCATCTTAAGTGGACTGGGGACTGAATGATTCAGTATTTATAAAGTGGTAGGAGAAATAACTAGAAAGAAGTAACACTGCCGGGCAGTGGTGGCGCATGCCTTTAATCCCAGCACTTGGGAGGCAGAGGCAGGCGGATTTCTGAGTTCGAGGCCAGCCTGGTCTTCAAAGTGAGCTCCAGCACAGCCAGGGCTACACAGAGAAAGCCTGTCTCGAACCCCCCCCCCCAAAAAAAAACCCACTACTTAAGGATATGTCTACATATTTAAATATATTTAAATGGGGTAGGTGGATGGTTGTAGGAGAGCTCTGTGATCCCTGAGTGTTTATAGATCCATCCATGAGTCTTCAGGAAGGCTCTGCCCATTTAACCTGTGAACCCAGGAGGAAAGGGTGTGACTTAGCCATGGCTATGAGAAGAATCAGGGCACTTGTCTCTCAGGCCCCAAGCAGAAGGAAAACACAGCACCAGAAGGAGCAGCGCAGCCTGAGTGCACCTCCTCCTTGGGCTACTCTATCTGTTTCATTTGGAGGTCCGGTTCTCTCTGGAAACAGGATCTCACATATCCCCGGTTGGCCACTGAAAGGACTGAAATTAGCCCTGGACACATCAAAACCAAGTTCTCAGAACAAAGAATATTTATTTGCCCCAGAGGGGCAAAGAGCTAGGAATAAGCGACAGAGACAGGACATAGAAGATGAGAGAGAAAAGGGGCAAAGAAGATGGGGAAGGGATATTTGTCACCGAGGGACAAAGGACTGCTTCTGGGTAGAGAGAAGACAGATGTGGCCCTGACATAAACACAAGTTTCTAAAGGAGGAAGGGGAGTACCCTCCCCCACCCCTCACCCTCTGTAACCCCACTCCCCACCCCCTGTTAGGATGAGTTGGTTTGTTTTGACTGGGCGTGTTAATTAGGTGGGAGGGGCTTTTGATTACTTCAATACTTTGATAGCTGGACCTTGGTAGTCAGCCTCAGGAGGGGGAAGTGGCCAAATAAGGGACTAGACCTTGGTGGCTAGCTTTAGGAATGGAATCTAACAGTTTAGCACTGCTTGCCAGAATCATGTTCACCGTGCCTGGGCCTACTAGGGCCCTTCCTTCTCCAATTCACTATGTAGCTAAGCATGGCCTTGAACTTCTGATCCTCCTGACTCTGTCTCTGAATGCTGGAATTACAGCCGTGTACCACCATGCCCAAGCTTTATGTAGTTCTGGGGATCAAATTCAGGGCTCCATAAGTGCTAGACAACTGATGTACATGCTCAGCACGGGAAGATGTATTTCTAACTCTTGCCAACTCTAAACACCCATTTGCACGCTGCCTATGAGCTCCTCAGCAGTCATTGGTCCTAAGTTATTGCCGCCCCCCTCTAAACAGATACCTCCTTACTAGCCAGCTTCCAATCTGTTCTTATTATTGTACACTTGCCTCTATCTCCACTAAGATTAGTTCTTATCAAGAGGGGCTCCAGGCACACAATATTAAGAAGGATGGTTTAGATACCATGGCCTCCAAGGGTTGACTTGTTGGAGAACTGGTCCCAGGTATGGTGATGTTGAAGTGAGAGGACCTAATGGACATTCATTAGGTCAGTTGTTGGCTAGGCCTCAGGGTGGCCTGTGGGACCTTCAACTCTCTGACTGCCTGTTTGACAATATAATCTCTCCCTGTTGTTCATGTCCTGTGTTCCATCACCAGAACCATGCATTGGATCCTTAGGACTATGAGCCAAATAAACTTCTCTACTTCACAAAACTATTTTGGCTTGGATGATACTTACATTAATAATAATAATAATAATAATAATAATAATAATAATAATAATAAAAGTAAAAAGACTGGACTAATACAAAGGCATCAAATCACATACTTTCAAGAAAGCACAGGCAAGGGCTGGAGATGGCTCAGCCATTATGATCATCAGACGACCTGGGCTTGGTTCTCAGGACCCAGGTCAGGCAGCTTACAGCTGCCTGTAACTCTGACTTCAGGAGGTCTGACACTCTCTTCTGGTCTCTACAGGCAACTGCATTTGAGTGCACACGTGCGCACACACATAATTAAAAATAAAAATAAAGCTGGCCTTGTGATGCATATGTTTGATATCAGTCCTTGGGAGGCAAAAGTAGGCAATCTCTGAGTTTGAGGGCAGCCTGGTCTACAGAGTGAGCTTTGGGCACTTAGGGCTACACAGAAAGACCCAAACAAACAAGCAAAAACAAAAAACAAACAAACAAAATCTCCACCAAGCTCAATAACAACAACAACAACTATAAGAAAACAATACTGTAAGAAAAAAAGTTATCTTGTTCTAATTTGGCTATTAAAGCAAAATATCACAGGTTGAGTGGTTTATAAACTATAGAAATTTATTTATCACAGCTCTGGGAGCTGAGATGTATAGAATCAAGCCACTAAGAGGTCAGATATATGATGGGAGTTCCCATTCCAGTCCATGATGCCTTCTTCTTGTATTCTAATACACAGAAGGAAGTGAAGGAACTCTGTAAGGTTTCTTTCAGACAGCACCAACCTCATTCCCTATGGCCTTGTCACTTCCAAATAAAGACGCAAAGTGTCTTAGGATTTTTAAATGTGAAACATTAGGGGTTAGAAGGAAAATAAACAAATATTCAGTCTATAGCATTATAGGCATCAATAAAGCCAGGCAGGGATGGGGAAATGACCCAGTGGGCAAAGTGCTCGCTGTGTGAGCCTGAGAACCTGAACTGGGATCCTCAGCACCTATTTATCCATATCTGAACCCCAGCACTGTCAAGGGAGGGAGATGAGCAGATTCCTGTAGCTCATTGGACAACCAGTTTAGCTAACCAGTGAGTCCTAGTATCATTGGGAGACTCCATCTCAGAGGAGAAGGAGGAGAAAGAGGAGGAGGAGGAGGAGGAGGAGGAGGAGGAGGAGGAGGAGGAGGAGGAGGAGGAGGAGGAGGAGGAGGAAGAGAATAAAAAAGATATCCAGTGTCAATTTCTGACCTCCACACATGCATGCATGAAAACTGAAATGCACATTTGCATCAAACACACACACATACATCACACATAACACACACACTATCCCCATACATACAACATACACATGCACAGTATACACACACAACACACACGCATACAACACACACAAACAGTAAAGCCAAGTTCAGAAATAAAGTTTGCTTATCAGTGGCTCGCTGACATAAGTAAGAAACTAGGAGCTTTCCCATATTTTTACTCTTTGCCCTGAATGTTTCTACTTTCCTCCTCTTAGTTACTACACTGGTTGCTGCTGTCTCAAACATAGCATTCGGACACAACGATATGCTAGGGAACATGAATGCACTTCTTCTAGCGTGTCCTCCTCAGAGGGAAGGATACCTCCCAGCCACTAGCCCTCTGCTCAGGGCCAGGCACTTACCACATATCTATGCCTAAATCAGCCAGGGACTTGGGAGACAATAACAGCGTGCTGGGGTTCCTGTCAGGCCCTCGCTCTGAGACTGAAACAGAGACAGCCTCATCTGAAGTTCATAACTGTATGGAGTAGGTGGATTCCTAAACACTTAAGGGACCAAGGATAAGAATGAAATTGTAGATAATGTTGCATAAGAGAGGGGGGAGAGGGCGGGCAGTGGTGGCGCATGCCTTTAATCCCAGCACTTGGGAGGCAGAGGCAGGTGGATTTCTGAGTTTGAGGCCAGTCTGGTCTACAGAGTGAGTTCCAGGACAGCTAGGACTATACAGAGAAACCCTGTCTTGGAAAAAAAAGAACGAGGAGGAGGAGGAGGAGGAGGAGGAGGAGGAGGAGGAAGAGGAGGAGGAAGAAGAGGAGAAGAAGAGGAAGAAGAAGGAGGAGGAGGAGGAGGAGAAGAAGAGGAAGAAGAAGAAGGAGGAGGAGGAGGAGGAGAAGGAGGAGGAGAACAAGAACAAGAAGAACAAGAATAAGAAGAACAAGAACAAGAAAAAGAGAGAGACAGAGTCAGACAGACAGACAGACAGACAGGTTGAGCCCTGTTTGAACTGCCTACAAGAACCTGAAAGGACACAGAGAAGCTGAAAGCCAAAGATGACCTGAGAAGAGTGCATTCCTGAACCTCTGTTTCCTTGCCTGGCTGCTCTGGAACTCGGATCCACCTGCCACTGGCTTTTCAGTACCAGCTCAAAAGCATGTACTGCGGTGCCTTGTTGTTTGTTACTATTAATCTGGTTTGTTTTCTCTGATTTTTTAATTACCAACTCTTCCCTCTCCCCACACATATCCAGAGTCTTAAGTAACTCTTATACTAGGACGAACCTGACCTCAGGGGCAGGAAATGGGCCACAATGTAGCAACCATAATATGTCTCTTTCTGGTCTAGACAACAATAGCTACATCCCAGATGGTCTCCTGGCCTCCAGTGGGACCCTACAGCCCAATGTCCTTACTGCCTCGAAGTGAGTTTTTTCAGTAGTCAGTTCTGCCCTTAGGATAGAGTCCTGATTCCTTAACCAGAAACACAGGATCCTTCATCATATTAACACTAGTCATTCTTGGGGTTTCCCCTCAGTACCCTCAGCTTCAGCCTTGATAAATAGTGCCATAGTTGAAGGATGAACAGCAAGGCCTGGTTTAAAATTAGATGTAGTGTCACATCAATAAATTCTTAGATGTTGAATGAGTTTCAGCAGCTATGGTCTGATTAAAAGAACAAGGGGCTGGAGAGAGGGCGTAGTGGCTAAGAGTGCTGGTTGCTCTTGGAAAGGACCCAAGTTCAATTCCCAGCACCCGCATAGCAGCTCACAACCATCTGTAAGGCCAGTTCAGCTCCAAGGGATCTGCTGCCTCTTCTGTCTCCAAGGGAGCACTGCACATATGTGATCCATAGACATATATACAGGCAAGACATACACACATAAAATAAAATAAAAATAATGAATTTTAGTAAGAAAGAATAAAATAAGCCTATTAGGAAATGTGTTAAATCAATAGAGGTAATTTCCTTAAAAAAGAAAAATTTTCTAAAGAGGATATTACCAAATCTATTGAATTTAAATAAAAAATAAGCAAGATACTCCACATACCTTCTATTCATCAACAATTTCTAGAAATTCTAGCAAGTATAAAAAAGTATATAATTATAGACTATATATATACCTAGAAAATATAAAAACTTATATATAAAATATGTAAACTTCTACTATTATAATATATAAACACACATATATATACTTAGTATAAAATAACAGAATTAATAAAATTTTTTAAGATGGCTGGATACAAGCCTTGTAATTATAAAACAGTACCTTTAATTCCTTATGCTAACAACATGACAACTAACTTTCTTGGAACTTCCTACTATAGAACTACCTAAAGCAGATTAAAGAGTAAGAAAGAAAAACATCTTTTACGTTAGCAACTCAGATATAAAGAAAACAATGGGATTTTTTAGGTCTAAAGGATGAATCACAAGTCACAAAGGCATCAGAGCCCACGAACACAGTAGAGTCAAAGGCATTCCCATGTGGCTTATGAAAGACAAGACAGAGGCCAGCTCATGATAGAAGGCTCAGAAATGACCACAGAGTGGGCAAAAGAAACTTGGCTTGCCTAATCCCCACCACTGGGGAGAGAAAGACAAAACATTTCATAAAAATTCAGAACTAGTGCGGGGTGTGGAGGCACATGCTTTTAACCCCAGCACTTGGGAAGGAGCGACAGGTGGATCTCAGAGAATTTGAGGCTGGCCTGGTCCACATACAGTTCTAGGCCAGCCAGGGTTACACAGAGAAACTCTGTCTCGAAAAACAGCAGCAGCAACAACTACATAACTGGAAATGCCTGCTCCAAGTCAGATCAGGGCCCATACATCGGACATATTTGATGTCCAAGATACCCATTGATGAGCATTGAGAGTAAAGTACTGCCAGGTGGGACAGGCTCTAGACACTGGCTGAAGCAAACATTAGCGCTCTCTGGAGGAAGACATCATCAAAGCATCCCTGACAATTTTAAAAGAGATTTCGAGAACCAAGAGCTTACAGCTTAGAAAAACACAACACTGTGTCTCTGTCTCTGTCTGTCTGTCTCTCTCTCTCTCTCTCTCACACACACACATACACACACACACACACACACACACACGTCTGTCTCTTTCACACACACACACAGTCACAAGAGTTGGCATCACAAGTGAGTCATCAGAGATAAGAATTAGACTCATGTAGAATTTAGTTACTTGAATTTTAGAGAGAATAAAAATAAGTACATAATATATATATATATATATATAATATACTTAAGTAAATTAAAGTGTATAAAACTTGAAAACATGAACAAGAGACCATTGTCAAAAAAGTGAATAGGCTCGCTTTGTGATGGACCAGTGGGACCCCATGCCCATGGTAGCTAAAGATAGGGCTGTGAGCATACACATGGTAGATCACTTCTGCTTAGAAGAGTGGGGCCTCCTCTGGTTCCAAATGGAAGATCAAGAGTATGACTCATAGCTTACCATGCTGAAATTCATAAAAGGCATAGTCTGGCCATTACAAGGTTGGGAGAACCAGCTTCCAACTCCAGGTGAGGAAGCTAGGAAAAATAGGAAAAATCAGACTATATGTAACTTTTTTTTTTAATATGGAATGCTTCACGAATTTGCGTGTCATCCTTGCGCAGGGGCCATGCTAATCTTCTCTGATCATTCCGATTTTAGTATATGTGCTGCTGAAGCGAGCACTATATGTAACTTTTTTGTTACCCCCTCCTTTTTTTTTTTAACCTGAGATGGGGTCTCTTTACATAGTCCTGGCTGTCCTGGAGTTTGTAATGTAGACCACGCTGGCCTCTAATTCACAGAGGTCCTCTTGCTTCTGCCTCCCAAGTGCTGGGATTAACGGAGTGCACCACCATGCCTGGCCTTCCCTCCGACTGTGGTAAGAGTGATGAAAATGATCTGACCTTAAAGGAAGAGAGATTGCTCAGTGCTTAGAGTCCTTGCTGCTCTTGCAGAGGACCCAGATTTAATTCCCAGAATCTACATGAAGGCTCACACAACCATCGCAACTCCAGTTCCAGGAATTTCTGACCTTCACAGTCACCAGGCATGCACATGGTACACATACATACAGGCAAAATGTTCATGTGCATAAGAAAAGAAAGCTCCTACTGTGTGTGTGCTGGCAGAGGACAGAGAAAGCAAAAAGGAAGAATTCCAGTCTCCTATACTGAGAATTATATTGAGACCTCAGTATGGACTCCATTAGCCCTGAGGCAGAACTGGAAAAGTTCTTGGGATTAACACAGGTAGCCAAAGGGCAAAAAGTTCACTTTTGTTCTCATGGTCCTGCTGCTGTCAGCAGAGCCCCAAAAGGAGGAAAGCTCAACAGCTTTGCTGAGCTTTGTTGTTACAAAGAAACAATGGGTTTTAGGGCTTTGGGTTTTTTTTGTTGTTGTTGTTGTTTTTTTTTTTTTTTTTTTTTTTTTGCAACAGACATGATTACAATGTTTTGTCCAAGGTCAAAAGCTACTTAGTTTATATGTGTTCTATATGACTTTCTAGAATATAATCTCTTCATTCCTTGTTCCAGTTCTCCGTGCTTAGGGTATGCTTAGGGAATGTGTACGCTCTTTAGACTCAGCTGATTTTAGTGGTTGTAGCTATCCCTTAGTGTTCTGAAGAGAGAGTGAATCCATCCATTTTCTTTTTCTTTTTAAAGGTATCTGAGTCAGGGAATGTTATAAATTCACGAGTCCTGCTTAGCTCATGGCTTTAGAGGCTTAAGGGCGAAGGGGGTCCTACTGACTGAGTTTTTCCTGAAGGATCCACGACACATGAGATCATGTGGTGTGATCTTGGGCAAGAGCAATCACGTGCTGGGTGATACAGGAAGCCAGAGAGAGGCAAAAGTCAGGCTTGCTCTTTTCTAACGCCCACTCTTGTGGGAACCAACTCATTGTCTCACAACAGCATGAATTCAATGGCCTAGCTACCATCTACTTGACATCACCTCTTAAATGTCATCCCACCTCAGGGACCAAGCCCCCAACGCCTGAGCCCTTAGGGAACACATATCCAAAGCATAACAAGTGGCTATCTTGCCCCTGCCAGTGCTAATCACCCTGTAGAAAACTGATGTTGCGAGGGGCGGGGTGGGGGTGGGGCTGTCCACTGCTTGCTGTGTTTTGTTTAATGGCTTTCCTCTCTTATTCAGCAACCAGTCTGTCAAATGGCGATAGATTGTTCCTGTCCGCCCCCACGAAGTAATCATGCACCCTGTGAATAATAATGCACAATTGAATTGCTTTTTAACTTATAAAACATGACCAGTTATGACTCATTCCGACATTTCAAAGCCTAAGAATTCCGGTGGCACCAGAGCAAGCGACTTGTCTTTCTTTCTACTGAAATGATTCATACATTTCCTTCAGATTCTGTTAACCCGTGTCATTCCTTTCCTCAGAACCTATATGAACATTGACTATAAGGTGAGAAGTAGGAGGCACAAGGCCCAATGCACAGTGCCTGCCATGAAGCTAGCTGTGATGGTTTGTGCTTGGCCCAGGGAGTGGCACTATTAGAAGGTGTGGCCCTGTTGGAGTAGGTGTGTCCCTGTGAGTGTGGGCTTTAAGACCCTCATCCTAGCTGACTGGAAGCCAATCTGCTCCTAGCAGCCTTCAGATGAAGCTGTAGAACTCTCAGCTCCGCCTGCACCATGCCTGTCTGGATGCTGCCATGCTCCCACCTTGATAATAATTGACTGAACCTCTGAACCTGTAAGCCAGCCCCAATTAAATGTTGTCCTTTATAAGACTTTCATTGGTCGTGGTATCTGTTTATAGCAGTAAAACCCTAACTAAGACAGAAGTTGGTACCAGGGACTGGGGTATTGCTGTGATAGGCCTGACCATGCTTTTGTTTGGAGGAGTGTGGATTTGGGGACTTTGGGTTTGGAAAGCAGTAGAATGCTTTAAGTGGAGCTTAATGGGCTATCCTAGTAGGCATAAGGAAGACTTTGTCACTGAGAGTGATTTAAATTGTAAGGACCTGGCCCAAGAGGTTTCAGTGGAGAATTTCCATATGTGACCTAGAGACTGTTTTTGTGGTATTTTGGTGTGGTATTTTTTCCCCTTGTCTTAAGAGTCTGCCTGAGGCTAAGGTAAAGAGACTCAGATTAATTGTATTGACAAAGTCTCAGAAATGCCCATCTTAGATTTTGTTTTCTGGTTAAGTCTCATGAAGAGCATTTTAAACAAGCATAGCAAGCTGAGAAAGCAAAAGCATAAATTAATGTGGTTCAAGTATTAAAGGTGCACCAGGAAGTGAAATGGAGCTGAATCCTGTGTTCTCACTATTAAATTGAATTAAGGGAGTGGTGACCTTGGGGCAAGATCCCACCCCGCTACGTTTAGGTCCAGGCATGATAGTACTAGCCTTTAATCCCAGGAGGCAAAGACAAGCAGATCTCCAAGTTCAAGACCAGCCTAGAACAGAGCCAAGTTCTAGAAGAAAAACATAAATCCAGACTTGGTGGACCACTTTTAATCCAAGTGCTTAGGAGACAAGCATGCAGATCTCTGAGTTCAAAGTCAGTCTACTGAGCATGATCCAGGACAGCCACGCTTAGACAGTGAAGGAGTCTGAGAACAGAAAGCTGGTGATAATGTGATAGAACAAGGGAGCCATGTTCCAGCCCCAGCAAGCAGCCGAACTTGGCAGCTTTGGCCACGTGGCTCTGGCTTTAGAGTCCAGAATAGAAGGGACAATTGATGATGGTTAGCTGGAGCTAAGAAATTAGCGGTGATTAACAAGAGACCATTATCACTGAGGTGAAATCTTCTGGGAAGTGTTTTTCTGAGAGCACAAAGAAGCTGTGTTCCAGAGATAGCCAAGGTTGTATCTCGTGCAGCAGCTGGACTTGGGAATGTGTAAGAGTCACTCAGGTGGTACTGATTCTGAAGGCATGAAGGGGTCATGAAGAGCAGCTGAAGCTTGGCACTGTGAGAGGCTATGGAAGGCCATTGGTGAAGGTGCAGCCTCAGTTGCGGTTGATGGCCCAGATCTGAAGGGGTCATGCAAAGGATTGAGGCTTGGAACAATAGACAGCCCATGAGAAGTTATTATTGGTGAAGCCTAGTTTCAGCGGAAGACCCCAGCGTATCTGAGATGCCAGCACCAAGGGATGATCACCAAGAACAGCAGCAGCAGTGGAGCGGAGTCAACCTGAGCTTAGAGTGCTACAGAGGGCAGAACTAGAGAAGTGACCAAAGCCCTTTGGAGGAGCTCTGAAGATCATGCATGGATCTCAGACATTGAAACAAGAAGCTGTAACATTGAAGTTGCCTTGGAGACCCCAAGATGTTTGAGATACCAGAGCTGTGGGCTATCTGCTGAGGGAAGCTGCTAACAGGAAGTGGAACCAGCCCAGGAGAAAGAAGTTTGTTGCAGTCAACAAAGATGAAAAAGGAGTTGGAGATCTGAAGACTGCTTTGACATCAGACATGGAGATGCAGAGTTTGGAGTTTGTCCAGCTGGTTTCCTGTCTTGCTTTGGGGATTGCAGCTAAGTGACTGGATGAATCTCAGAAGAGACTTTGAACTTTGGATTTTCGACATTGTTGAGACTACTTTAGACTATGGAGTCTTTTGAAGTTAGACTAAATGTATTTTGCATTATGGTATGTTTAGGTATGCCTTTCCCCCATAAGCCCAATATGTTTGAACAAGCCTATGAGGGCCAGGGAGTGGAATGTGATGGTTTGTATATGGTTGGCCCAGGGAGTGGCACTATTAGAAGGTGTGAGAGTAGGTGTGGCCTTGTTGGAGTAGGTGTGTCACTGTGGGTGTGGGCTTTAAGACCTAGCTCCCTGGAGGTCAGCCTTCCATTAGCAGCCTTCAGGTGAAGATGTAGAACTCAGTTCTGTCTGCAAATTGCCTGCCTGGATGCTGCCATGCTCCCACCTTGATGATAATGGAATGAACCTCTGAACCTGTAAGCCAGCCCCAATCAACTGTTGTCCTTATAAGAGTTGTCTTGCTCATGGTGTCTGTTCACAGCAGTAAAACCCTCAGTCACTGGCAGTAGATCCATTAGACAATTAAACACTCAGGTGGCTGCCTTCCCCGTGGGAAGGGGATCAAACCCAGGGCCTCCTACTTGCTAGAGAGTATCTGCCGCTGAGATGCTGAAAATCTCAGTCCAGAGAGATGACTAGTTAAGAACACCTATTGTTCTTCCTGAGGACCCAAGTTTGGTTCCTAGCACACATGTCTGGCATCTCACAACCATATATAACTTCACTTCCTAGGGATCGAGAGCCCTCTTCTGGGTTCCATGGGCACACATGCTCACACACACACTACACACACATACCACACATACACACACACTACCCATACATACACACACTACACATACATACCACACACACATACACACATACTACCCACACATACACATACACTACACACATACCACACACACCACACACACATACTACCACATACACACACTATACATGCATACACACACTACATATACCACACATACCACACACACATGCACATATACTACCCACACATACACTACATACACTACACACATACCATACACACCATACACACACACACTATACACATACCACACACACACACTACACACATATACCACACACACACACTATACCCACATACACACACACATGCACACACACTACACAGACACACCACATATACACACACACTATACACACATATACACACACACACATACACACTACACATACCACACACACACACTACACACACATACACACACATACACACTACACACACTACACACACATACACATACCACACACACACACACTACACACACATACCACACACACACACACTATACCCACATACATACACACACATACACACACACTATACACATACACACACATACACACACACTACGCAGACACACCACATATACACACACACTATACACACATACACACACACACTATACACATACACACACATACACACAAACAACTGTAATTGTCTTGGAGGATTACGATCTCTGTCTGCTAACCTAGACCTAGACCTGGAAGCTTCTAGCCTCTGTACAATCCAGGCCTAAAATGTTTTCAGCCTCCGAGACTTACTGCTGAACAATCCCACCCCTTTCTAGTTCTCTCTGAGCTCTGGTTGGCTGGTCAACTCAGCTGTTTTGACTCAAACTCCTCTCCAAGCTGACTGATTCAATCTGGCTTCTCTCTTGGCCTCTAACTCTTTTGCTCTGCCTGGTCTCTAACTAACTCTGGCAATCTGTTCTAATCTTCTGGCTCCTTCTCATTCTCTGTCTTACTCTGTTTTCACTTGTGTCTAGCTTGTTCTCTCACTTCAACTTTTCTCTGTACAACTGTCCCAGTAAAACTGTCTCTCCCTCCTCACCCACCTCTACATTACCCCTTAAGTAGCTTCCTTTTCCTCTTTCATGAGAGTTGGTCATACCCTGTTCTGTCAAATCTTTCTCTAGTTCATCACTTTGTCTGCCACTCAATTAGACTTCACTTTCAAACACAGGTGTTTCCTTTTACAAATTAATGTTAGCTTCATTGTTTGGTATTAAAGGTGTTTACTAAGGGTGTGTCTGTATTCCAGCCAGAGGAATTATGGGTATGTGCTAAAGCTGAGCCACACCACGACAAACAATACAATCTCGGGGGTGTGATCAAATACCCTGTAACACACGCAAACACACACACCATACAGACATACCATACACACGCACACACCATACACACACACATGCACACAGATCACACACACATATACATACACCACACATACAACCATACACACACACCATACACACACACACACACAAATACCACATCACACACCATACACACATATACCACACCACACACACACATCATACATACACATACACAGACACAGACACACGCACAACTTCTCTTTCACAGAAACTGCAGGAGACATATTTTCCAGCACACTGTTACTCCTAAAATAATCATGAATAAAGGAAAGAGAAAGCAGACATGTCCTAGTGGACGTCAACCAATCCAATTCTAGCCCTCAGAAGCAAAAGCGGGAGGGGCTACCCTGGACTTGCTGCAGCCCCCGCCTGCTTACCCAAACAAAGGAACAGGAAATTACTACCAAGAGTGCTTGTCACAAAGACAGAGAAGGGAAGTCTGTAGTGGGAAACAGGAGGAAAGAAGAACACAGCAGAGGGTGGTCTGGGATCCAGCTCTCTGCTCTAACTTCTCAGGTTTTAACATTTTCCCTGCCCCACGGTCAGTTTCCAAGGCTGCTTTAACCAAGTACCACCACTAGGTGGCTTAGAACAGCAGAGATATCCTCTTACCAGTGTCGAGAAGTTGGTGGTCAGATCTGGGCAGAGCCACACTTTTCCAGGAACCTGCAGGGCAGAATTCTTCGTTGCTTCTCCCCAGCTTCCTGCTGGGCTTCCCAGTTACAGCACTTGAGGCTGAGGCTGGAGCTCAGTGGTAGAGAACTTTCCAGCACTGAGCCAATTGCAGTTCTTCAAGACCTCCTGCCTTCGAATAGTCCTACCCTGTTTGCATTGTGTCTGTCTCTTTGCTTCTTAGAAGGCCATCAGTCACACTGGACCAAGCTTACTGCAACATGATCTAATTTATTATATCATCAATGAGCACTTCCAAGTAATACCATATTCTGAGATTAGGGAGTGTGAGGACAGGGGTAGGAGTGTTAGAACTTCACCAAATGTCTTGGAGGCTACAATTTAGTGCTTAACAGACCCTTGTGTAATGAGTGGCCTCTTGCATTTAGGTAAGGACTAGAGGTTTTCTCTAGTTTGTATTTCGAGAGCCCTAATGTAAGGCATTTTATTTTATTTTATTTTTTATTTGGCAGGGTCTTGCTACAAAGCCCGGGTTAGACCTAAACTCATAGTCTTCTTGTTTCGTCCCCCCAGTGCTAGGGTGCACACATGTTCCACAGTACTGGTCTCACCTGGACTTTAATCTGGGTGCACACTGGAGCACACCACCCACCTCATGGTCTAATCCCCACTTGCTTGCCTCCAGAAGCAAATTAGAAAAAGATCAGATTACCTCCTTCTGGAAAGTGGGGGCAGTGAGGAGGATTTTTCAGAAGAGAACTGGGTCTTATGTGAAGAGAAGAAACTGGGAAGGTTTCTCTGCATAATTAGAAAGCTGGCCTGAGACATTTCCTAAAATTGAGAGTTTGAGGTTCTTTTTGTTTGTTTTGTTTTTTGCTTTGTGAAAATGCAGCTTTTTAAAGACACCCTCTTTTGTTCAGCCCCTGAGTGCCCGATGTGTCAGCTGTGCAGGTTGTTGGTGCGTCCTCCTCTGAGTGCCCGATGTATCAGCTGTGCAGGTTGTTGGTGCGTCCTCTTCTGAGTGCCTGACGTGTCAGGTGTGCAGGTTGTTGGTGCGTCCTCCTCTGAGTGCCCGACGTGTCAGCTGTGCAGGTTGTTGGTGCGTCCTCCTCTGAGTGCCCGACGTGTCAGCTGTGCAGGTTGTTGTCCTACTAGTTCCTGCCCCGTTTTCTAGATATTGGTGGTTATCGCATGGAAGAACTTGTCATGAATTGGATAGATTGCTACAAACTCTAGTCTATCCCAACCACACCCTAACTTTTCTGGATTTTTTGAGCTGGAACAGCCTTCCCAGAGTACCTGGGCCCTGCTGTACTCCAGCCCTTACCCTAACCAGGGTATAATTGTTGGATCTTGTGTTTGTTGTGGGTGTAATGATTAGAGTGTGAATTTGGAGAGCTTGTATGATTTGGTAACATTTCTCAATGTTTTCCAGCACCATTTAACTGTTCATGTTCATCTTTGTGTGTGTGTGTGTGTGTGTGTGTGTGTGTGTGTGTAGGGGGTATATGTGTATAAGCATGTTTACATTGTATGGCCACATATGTGTATAAATGTGTATAGAGACTGGAGGCTATTGTTGGGAGTCTTCCTCAGTGGCTCTTCACCTCATTTATTGAGGCAGGGTCTCTCAACTGAACCCAGAAATCACCAATATGGCTACTCTAGTGTAATGATTAGCTTTAATTGTCAATAATATAACCTAAAATCATCTGGGAAAGGAGAGAAGGCCTAGATTGGATTGTCTTTGTGGACATGTTTGTAGCAGATTATCTCAATTTAAGTTAACTGATATAGGAGCACTTAGCCCACTGTGGGCAGCACCATTCCCTAGGCAGGAGGCTCTGAACTGTGCAGGAAGAGAGAAATTGAGCTGAGCACTAACAAACATGGAACTAGGCATGCTCATGTTCTTTTTTTCTTTTTCTTTCCTTTTCCTTTTTTTTTTTTCTGCTCCTGATCGTCATGTGACTAGCTGCTTCACACCCTGCCATGGTCACTTCTCTGCTAGGATGAAACAATGAGTAGAATAAACTCTTCTGTATGTTGCTTTTTGTTAGGAGATTTTTTTAAAAAGATTGTTTTAAACTGTGTGTGTGTGTGTGTGTGTATGCGTGTGTATGTGTGTGTGTTACCCATGTACACAGTGCACAGACATGTGCAGGTGCCTGCAGAGGCTAGAAGAAGCTGTTGGATCCCCTAGGACTGGATGTACAGACAGTCGTAAGCCACCATGTGAGTGCTTGTAGATGAACCCAGGTCCTCTGCAAGAGCAACTAAACATGTGCGTGTGTGTGTGTGTGTGTGTGTGTGTGTGTGTGTGTGTGTGCCTGAATGCCAGAGGAGGAACCAGATCCCCTAGAACTGTACTTACATGGTTGTGAGCTGCCTGATATGGGTGCCTCTGTAAGAGAGCAGGAAGCACTCTTAACCAAGGAGCCATGTCTTCAGCTCTTTGTTTTTTAATATATATAATAAATATATAAATATAATATATATTAATATAATATATCCCCGTGTGTGTGTGTATGTGTGCGTGTGTGTGTGTGTGCATGCATGTGTATGTGTGTGTGTGTGTGGCCAGAGGATGCCAGAGGAGATACCAGATCCCATAATATATATGTGTGTATGTGTATGTATGTGTATAAATATATGTGTGTATATATACAGGAGTGGGGACTCTATAAGTTTAAGGCCAGCCTGGTCTACAGTCTATATAGTAATTCTCAGACAGTTAGAGCTACATAGAGAAACCTTGTCTCAAAACAAAATTCACTTATTTAGGCAGAAAATCTGAGCATTTCAGGAGTCACTACATAAAAAGCTTATAATAAATAGGTTATATTTGGAACAATAAATGAGGCCTTTGTGTCCCCAGCATCAAAGAGCTGTGTCATAACGTTCCTGTCCCACCATCAGTAACAGCTGTCCAAAGCCATAACCCTAAATTGGGCACAAGTACGAGCATAAACCAAGACAACCAAGCTAACAGGGTTTCCGAATAGGTTGTCAGAGCTCCCAAGAGAAGCAACATCCCACAAGCCACAAAGCTCTAGAAGGCCACCCTCGGGCTGTGAGGGAAAGAAGAGAGAAAAATCTCGTTCAGGTATCAAAAGTTTGACTTTTCACAACAGCCAAAGCTTCAGTGAGGCCGCTTATTAAGTGAATGAACAAATACAAGCCCAGAGATGAGATAACTGTCCCTCCAGTGCCATCCTGAGTCCCCAGCAGCTGACGTTTTTTTGATAAGGGCTTACTGGTCCCATCTCTGACTCTATCTTTTCTGTAGAGCTGTGAAGAGTCTGCAGGCCACGAGGCATGCTCACTCCAAACCTCGCAACCTGTGGATACCTGGGAGCCCGGATCATCTACTCTACACAATCTGAAACCTGTTTCAGTGCCTGTGTTCTTCCTGCCTTGTGGGTCTGTCCTCTGCACAGTAGACAGGCTGCTGGTATGGAATACATTACATATCGTATAGAATAATATGATCTGATCCTGGTAACGCTTACAAGCTTCTCTTAAAAAGCAAGCGTGCTGTTTCATTGAGCTCTTTGTTGCTTTCTGCTGAGTATGTCAGGCTTTTGAACTACTTTGAAAACTGAGAGTTAACAATGTCAGGATTTATTTTAAAATATGCTCTTGTCTAAATGTTACACAAAAGTTAAGAGGCCTTCTTCAAGACCAATAAGACTTCTTTAGCCAGGCAGTGGTGGTGCATGCCTTTAATCCCAGCACTTGGGAGGCAGAGGCAGGCGGATTTCTGAGTTCGAGGCCAGCCTGGTCTACAGAGTGAGTTCCAGGACAGCCAGAGCTATACAGAGAAACCCTGTCTCAAAAAACAAAAACAAAAAAAACAAAAACAAAAACAAAAAAAAAAACAAAAAAAAAAAGACTTCTTTAAAGTGTTTAACAATCAGAGTCCTAAACCGGTGGGGAAAGAAAAGAAAAAGTTAAGAAGAATAGCCAATACGCTGGCCCTTGCTCTCCAAAGCCAGCCAAGACCCAGGGAAAAACAGGATCCCTCTGAAAAGACCCTTTGTCTTTATTAAGCCACACCTGCCCTTCATCAGAGAGGCCATAGGGACCCTAGATGTTAAACTCCAGCCAGTATGTGCCCTCCAGAGAAAGTCACTAGAAGTAGGTAACCATTTGCTGTATGGTGGAGATGGAATTGTGCCTAAGCGGGAAAGGATCAAAAGGCACAAGCAGGCCACATAATAAGCAAAGGTTCTGCACTCGCACACCACCCTCCACCGTTAAGCCAGTTCTTTCTCCCTGTTTCCCAAGTGAAGGGGCCGGGTCAGTTTGGTATTTTGATTCAAATTGGATAGAACTATGACCACTCTGAGGGATAGTTCTATGAGAGAAGATACATGTTCCCAATGGGTTCAATATAGTAAGGCATTCACTTTCGTGGTGTGTGTAAAGACAAGGGGGGTCTGCTGTCAGACTATATATCAGCCTTTGAGTACAATGATCAAGACACTCATCATTCTGAGAAGTTTGAGGGCAGGAAGTAAAGAAATGGAGAAGAAACAACAGACTCTGCTTCTAGTCCTTTCTTGTTCACCTCCCCCTCCCAGCTGTTTAAAATAGGAAGTTCGTGCTGTCAAGGATGCAGAGAAAAGTGAGCATTATAGCAATACTGGTGTACATAAGATGCACAGTTAGTACAGACTTTACAGAAAACAGAAACTTAAAAATAGAACCACATGTGATCTTGCATACTCATACCGTGTTTATATCCAAAGGATCAGTAGTTAAGGACACTTGCTACTGCTCCAGAGAACATGAGTTCAGTTTCCAGCACTCATGTCAAGAGGCTGACAACTGCCTGTAACTCCAGTTCCAGGGGATTCAACGTCCTGTCCTGGACCCACCAGAACCTACACAGATTTGACAAATACACACACACACACACACACACACACACAGAGTCTATACACACACACATACACAGAGATACACACATAAATATATACACATAAACACACATTTAAAAATGAAGTACCATTATTTTGAGAACTTGGATGAAACTGTTATGTTAAGAGAAATAAGCCAGGACCACGTGATCTCACTCATACCTGCTATTTGAGATTTGAAAACATTAATCTCATAGAATCTGAGCTAATTTTTCTTTGTTTAAAAAAAAAAAAGGTGCTCTAGAAAATGACTCAAAAAGTGTTAAAAATGATTTAAACCTTAATCTGTTAGAGCCTCATTCTCTAAAGTTTGGATGATCTGAACTGAATATGCTTTGTTTCTTTTCTTTTGTACACCATGTACTGTACCAGGAAAGGCAAGACATTGCCAGTCCGGGTTAAATGGGTGTCTGGCCACCAAATTAAGATCCTTTGTTAAAACATCTTCCATGGCATTTTCCCTGGGTGTCTCTCTCATCCATTTTAGCTATCTCACTTGGCTTCATCTATTCTGTCCTTCACCCCAGGCTCTTCCGGTCTGTGTCTCCTGTGGTAGCCTGTGTGTAGCAACTGTGGATGGATGGCTTCTCATTATCAGCTGGCAGTAGTGTCAACAATACCTGGAGGGGCCATTGAGTGATAGATAAGGACAGTGGTTGGGGCAGTAAAGGACTCATGTTGGGAATGGCTGTTGGCTGTGTCACTCAACTGGGTTATGTAGTCACATTACATCACCTCCTAAGCCGCAGTCTTTATATGCCATACTAGATGTTAGCAATGCCCACCTGAACTGGGTTGCTGTGTCCTCTGAGCCCCAGCACAGAGATGATTGGATCAGTCCCAGACATCTCATCAGATTCCAAGATACTTAAGGGAACTGGTTACCTTGAGAACCACCTTCCACAATGGCACCTCTAACATAGCAGCTGACATCCAGACACTCACTTCCAACAACGAGGAGGCCTTAGATGGGTCCCTGAGCTGGATGGTTTCGGGCATGTAGGATGAGTCATAATTTCAAGCCCTTTGTCTTCCGGGCCATACCTTGCAAGAAACACCACCATTTATGAAAGCTGAGGTCGAGAGTTATAGGCAGGAATTGGACTCAGGTAAGAGACCCTGGTCTCCAAGACTATGTGAACAGGAACAACTTCCTGTGCCGAGCTGCCCACACCTTTAACTTACAGTTTGAACCCAAAGGTAGTTTCCATGGAGAGTTGACAGGAGGAAGAGGCAGGAGCCCAAAGAAGGTCAGGTGCGAGTGCCCCTACACCTGGGCATGTCTCCTGTAGGAGTGCTGGAAGGTTTCTCCAGGGACTCCACAGGGCATCTGTGTTCCAGGAACTCACAGAGAGCATACCCAGTCCCCTGCCCTTACTCTTATCTGTGTCTCAGATCAATCTTCATGGTATTGCAAATCCAGCAGCAGGTAACCTGGAATCCCTAACTCAGTGCGTGGCTAATCTTCAGGGTATTGCTGTCAGGAACATTATGAGTATAGTTAGCCCCAATTTCCTGTCCATGGCCTTCTAGAGGAGCCTCCACTTTTCCATCCTCCCCTGCCATATCAAGTTTTGAAAGAAACTGCTGTTCCATTAACTGGCTGGACTACAAGGAAGCTGCTATTTATGCTACTGGTTTGCTCAAAGAAGTCCTGGTCCAAAGCCAGCAAGAACTGACAACTGAAAAATGCTCACTCGGTAGTTATCACTCCAAGGAGGAGCGGGTAGGGGCTCTGACCTTTTGGTCCTCAACTTTGCCTTCTCATTAGCATGACCCCAGATCTTTAGAAACTGTGCCCATCTAAGCTGCCCTCAAACATTTTAATGTGGTTGGGCATTGCGATGAGCATAAAAACAATGTCCAGAATGGCTTGTCTATGCAGTTGGTAGGCTGCAAGAAGTCACCATTGTCTTTCAGTCATTCCAGGATTTTGTCCAAAGACTTGGAAGCTCCTTGTATGTCTGACAGGCCTCTATGGCCCTGAAAGGGTCTGGAAGTGGCAGAGAGGACAAACTATGGGTACACACTGGTGTCCTGGTGGCCTTCATCAGGTCTGTTCTGCAGAGATCTAACCTAGATTCCTCTCACTTGAGACTTGTATTCTATTTACCTCTCCCAGCTTGTTGGTTGTTCTTTCTGTGCAGGAACTAGATGACAGAAAACCCAGACAGCAGGCATGGGTATGAGCTGGTTGTCAAGAAACCCTGCTGCTTACGGCCAAGTCTGACAGTAATGGAAAATGGTGCAAAATGGCAGCCTTCCTTTGTCAGCGGGGCTTCTCCCTCTCTGACCTTGTTTGGGGAGTCTGAAACCCATATACCCACTACCTTTGGAAGTCATGTAGCCTTGGATAGATTACAGGTTCAATTCTCCTCCCTTCTAAGAAAGCTATCCAGAAACCACCTGAGATTCCTAGAATGCCTCCCCATTCTAATGAGGCATCTCAGTACCTTGGCCTTCAGCCAATGACCTTTGCCCACCTTGGATATTCCTACCCCCACCCCAGAACTATATAACCTCTGCTTTATCCCGAGTAAAGTTGATCTGTTTCCCCAAAGCTGACCACAGAGATCCATCTGTTCTTTCCCTCATACTCACAGGCAGTCCAAAACCCTCTTTGTCGACTCTGGTTCCTTCATCCTGGAAGGCTGGGGAGGAGGGAAGACCACACTAGTGTCAGGGGAGACCATTTCCAATTCTACACTCATAGCAAGTAGACCAACCATGGCTGCCAGATGCCCTGCTGTTGGTTCTGTGAGCCCGGTCTGAGCCAGGCAAGCCAGGATGCCACTGAGAAGAGCATTGACTGAAATGACAGGGACAGCTCTTCCTTCCTTAGAGAACCCCTAAGAAGTCTTGGCGTAGGAGGAAAATCCCTGAGAGGATAGAAGCACTGACATTATTTTGAATTTCTCTCCTTTAACTTTAAAATGATGGTGTCATAGAATTCCTAAGATGTTCCCCCATCCCAACTTTACTGAAGAGCCATAGCAACACAGTAAAACGTTGGCTGTTAGATTCATTCCCTGGGCTGTTTTGCTGTTCACTGATGTTGGTTCTGCTCATCTTTAGCTTAGTGACCTTCCTTAACTAATTACAAAAATGTCTGCATTTGCTGTCACCTGTGGCCACCGATGACCCGGAGTCCTTGCTTTGCAGGCCTCTCTGTATTAGTTTTCTGTTGCTGTGGTAAAACATCATGGTCCAGGTAACTAATGGAAGAGTTTATTTGGGCTCATGGTTCCACAGGGGTGAGGGGGTAAAGAAAT